>NW_028289184.1:1016576-1355435 GCF_059628265.1 Tinamus guttatus
TTCTTTTTATTTTTGTTGCTATTTTCTACTCCCCAATTCCATCCTCTACGTATTTTGCTTACACTGTAACTTCATATTTTAGCTGTTTGTTTTCCCTTGATCATTTCTGTGATCACAGACATAATATGACCAGGATTTTATGGACAACAACATAGTGAAATGTCACTCACATGGGCCTATTCTGGGCACAAGAGGGGCTTTAAATAACCTCCACCACCCTAGATGCCCACCCTATTTCTCTGACACCCATTGAGAAGCAGCTTTATTTCAGAGATCAATCTGACTAGCTTAAGGTATTATTAAATTGAGTTATAGTGGTATTCATGATTATTCAATTTTAATTAAGGCAATCTCTCTATAAAAGCTCTTTATGCCCATAAACATGATCTGAGAGAGAAAGGGGCTT
Source organism: Tinamus guttatus (assembly GCF_059628265.1). Classification (NCBI taxonomy): domain Eukaryota; kingdom Metazoa; phylum Chordata; class Aves; order Tinamiformes; family Tinamidae; genus Tinamus; species Tinamus guttatus. The sequence goes on from NW_028289184.1 coordinate 1,016,983, forward strand.
TCAGACACATTTTTACAATATTTATCTGTAGTTTTGCAGACAGCTACAAAACAGCATCCTGGCACAACAGCTGGGAGAAAACACTCCTTGTCAAAAATGCAGCTGCCTGCAGTGTCTGCTAAAAATGGCGTAACCTCTTGCCCCAGTTGCATAGACTTCTATGGGAGCAAGGTTTCATACTCCGGTAAGCTAAAGAATAAAAAAAAAAAAAAGGAATTTCTATGTAAAAATATACTTATTTATTTATTTTTACATTGGAAAAAAAAGGTTGTGCACATAGCCAGAGAGCCTGATTTCTGGCTCCTGTAAATAACGACTAAATCCTCAACTCCAATAGCATTTCACAAGTCTATAAATCACTGTCACGGGAAAGCCAGGTCTGCTAGAGTCTGCTCCTCCCTTTATATGTCATGTCTAAAGGCCAGTCTGCTGGTGATATTCTTGCAGAAACAGCCGGATTGGAGCTGAGCTGCCATTTGGACAGGGAGAGGCTTTGCCATTCATTTTCTTATCCTGTCCATGTCCTGCCTGCACGGGCACTTCTGGGTTTGGCTGCGGTCTCTGGGCACTGGCTGCACCTTTACACCTTCCTTCGCAGAAGCTCTATCTGCTTTGTCCCCATTACTCTACCCTCCTGCTGACGCTGGCTACAGCTTTGAGGGAACTTGCAAACTGGTTGTCTTTAGCTGAAGAAGTGAGCTTAACTCATGCACTCCAACAGAGTTGTAGTGTAGGGGGACTGCATTTTTCAGGCAGCGCTGCGTGGGGATCCGGATGCTCAGGAGGACTCAGCATGGCGAGCAGGTGCTGGCAGGCCGTGAGCACCGGTGCCCTCCAAAGCCAGCTTTGCCCAGTCTTTGCAGAGCACTCCAACCCAAGGGCACTTGTGACACATGCCCAAGCAAGTCTGCCTCACGGTGATATGTCTTTCCCCAAGATATCCTCCCTGATTCCAAGCATCCTTTCCTGCTCAGATTGGATGTGAATGAGCTTTTCTCCTTGCCACTGCCATGGCCAGCCAGCCCCGGATTTTCTCATAGCAATGGAGAGCTTTGCTCCCAGTGTGTCCGTGCAGCTCCCTGCCATGCTCCCTTGCAGGCAGTGTCTTTGGATGCTGCTGGCCCTGTGCCGTGGGTAGAGCACGCCTTGCTCCTGCTTGCTGTGGCACGGATAGCCTGCCGAGCCTTCACATTATATCTTTCTCATTGAAGTCACGATGATCTCAGTCAAATTTGACCAGGGAATGAAGAACCTCTCTGTCATAACTTGTGCTAGGGCTGGCTTCTTCAGGGCTTTCTGTGTGTCAGTCAAGAAGGGCTTCTGGCCATGCTATGAGCACGGAGGTCCTTGTCTGCTTTATTGGCAGAGGTTTGTTTCTTTGATGTTTCTTTGGGGTTCGTTTCTTTGACTTATTCTTGGAGGGTCCAAGTGGCCTGGCTTTGATTTACTGTTTCCTTCCCAAAGTGATACAGGAAAAATCAAATGGAAGCCACAGCAAGACCATTCAGACATGATGCCCTTAGCACTGTTTGCTTCCAGTTCCCACAGTGAATTGATCCTCAGCTTCCCTGTGTAGGCAGGAGCTGGACGCACGGGCAGTTCAGTGCCTGCCCGTGAGGAACAACAGCTTTTACTGCAAAGGAGCCAGTGCGGAACGGCTGCACCGAAGCACACAGCCTCTCCCAGCAGTAAGGCAGGAAGAAGGCCCAGCAAGCACAGGGTTGAGTGGTGCAAAAGAAATGGCGAGGCTGCTGGGAAGGGTCCCTGCAGGGCACTGTGGTGACTGGAAATCACTGAGGCTGAGGATGACAACGCCAGTGAGCCTGAAAGAATCGGGCTTCACGCATCCCTGGTGCTGGGTGGCTGCTAGGGCAGCAGTTCCCACTCCAGTGAGAAGTGAAAAGGCTTGGTCTTTCCCATCGGGGTGGAAAGAGAAGAGGCAGAGCCTGCTCCAAAGTTGGGATAATCCCTCTGAAATCCAGTTTTAGACTTTCTTCTCCATCTTGCTTGTGGATCTTGCAATTTTACTGCTTCTGAACAAAGCCAGCTGGGGTCAAGATGCTGAGGGACACTAGGGCTCCCAGGGGACTCAAGCCGTGTCTTGGCTGGGTTGGCCCTCCTCACCATGAAGCGTGGGGCAGGACTGGAGGGCTTTCCCTGGCTAGCCTTCACAAAACTGCTGCCTGGGGGCTACAGAGTCATGGGTTCCTCCTTCCTGGGGGTGCCCAGACTGGATTCAGAGCAGAGATGAGCCCTGACCAGCTACAGAAATGGCTCAATCCCCAACCATTTTGGCTCCCTCACAAAAATGGCCTTTTCCTTCCAGCGCTTGCTGAAAGGGCTGGAAGGAAATTCCAGGAAATTCCCTCCATCAGCATTGCCAAGGGCATGACATTTCCAAATGACTTGCCATATGATCTGCCAGCATCCTATCCTGCTCCCACCTGTTTTGCTCTCCCTATCAACAGCAACTCTATCAGAGCCTTTCATCTGGTGGGACTGGGGAAAACATGGGGGTTTCCTATTGCCCTTCCTGCCCTTTCTGTCCAGGGGCAGAGGCCAGGATGAGCCATAGCTCCTCATTTCATCAGCTGACAGTTCCCCAAAGGCTAAAATGTACAAGGGCATGGAAAACTCCCAGGCTGGCCCACAGTTCCCTGCACCCCGTGATGACCCCATGGTCATCTACCTGCCTAGGGAGGGAAATGTCAAGGCAGCTGCCTCTTTCACCCCTCTTCTCTCATGTTGATTATGTCACTTCTGCCTTGGAAGGGACCTCGTGGCAACCATGTGCATGTGGTCCATATAATCCATAACTTGTCCATTATGGCTGCTGTTGATGGCAGTCCTTCGATCCTGCCAGTCCCAAGTCAAGACATCAAAATGAGTCAGGGATAATCCTAAGGGAAGGAGGGGAGAAAGACCTGCCTGAGACAGCCAGCCACAAACATATGTAACACGTGTGGACAGAGACCCTTATGATACTGTCAAACCAGAAACCCCACCACAGCCAAAACATTTCCACTGGGAATGCCAAAAGCTGTAGAGAGTCATTAGTCTCTAACTCTGTTCCTGGACATCTCAGTAAAGGTCCTGACTGTCTCCGTCTCAGCTCCTGAATACTTCCACAGCCCCAAGCCAGCACTGCAGAGGCAGCAGATAATGTCAAGGTAGTCCTGCACAGAGCGCAGCACATCATAGGATCATAGAATCATTATGGTTGGAAAAGACCTTCAAGATCCTCAAGTCCCACTGTAAAGCCATCACCACCATGCTTGCTAAACCATGTCCTCAAGCGCCTCATCTACATCTTTCGTGAACACTGCCAGGGACAGTGACTCTACCACTTCCTTGAGCAGCCTATTCCAATGCTTCACCACTCTTTCTGTGTAGAATTTTTTCCTAATATCTAACCTGAACCTCCCCTGGCACAACTTGAGGCCGTTTCCTCTTGTCCTAGCGGTAGTTATTCCGGAGAAGAGATCAACCCCCACCTCACTGCAACCTCCTTTTGGGTAGTTGTAGAGAGTGATACGGTCTCCCCTGAGACTCCTCCAGACTAAATAATCTTCATCCTCTGTGTATGCAAGAGTGAGGGATGATGGTTAAGGTAGTAGTAGTAGTGCGCCAACCTAAGCAAGTCAGGAAGTGTGGCTGACCTGCCAGAGGTGCAGAGGTGCCATGTGGGTGCCATAAATCTCTCTTCAGAGGGAGGCCTGGCTCTTGGGGAAGAACAGCTTGAAGATATGAGCCCTCAGTCTGGAGTACACACAAGTATTCCTATACACCTCCCTGAGAAAAGGAGATTAAAGCAGCTGTACATCCTCAGAGCACTGTAAACACACTTTGTGAAAAAAAAAAAAAGAATTCAAACCCCTTTTCTCATTTTCTGTCTCTAAAATTTGTCTGATTCCTGGAAACAGCGTGTGTTTCTGCAGCAGACTGTATCACAGTTGATATGAGGGATGCTCGCAGACTGAACTCTTCAGGGAGCACTCACAGATCCAAAGCAGACCTGCATGTGAGCTTTGTAAGAGGGCACCCTGATCCCACCAGTGTGCTTGGTTTTAGCCCAACTTGGTGAATGAGCTAGGACTGATTAAAGGTGGCATTACTATAGGGAAGTCAGACCCCATTCTAACTGCTGACAGGGGCAAAAATGGTGGTATTTCATGGCTTGTAAGTCAGAATCTCGAAGGAGGAGTGCCCAGATATACTAAAGCTCATCTTTTTTGGCATGACCAGGAGGGACAACTCATCCAAATGAGGATGTGCAGAACGCCCTGGGGCAGAAATCAATACCTGGCCACTTAGTGTCTAGGTTGTGGTCGTTAATCAATCAACATATTAGCAGTCAGAAACCACAATGCATTTAAAGAAGAGTCATGGCACTGAGCAGAAACAAACCAGGCCAAGCTAGAGCAAGCCCTGGCATTCTTTCCCCCCTGAAATGGCATGCTACCATGAACACCATGAAGCTGTACAGTGCCAGGAGTACCATGGAGCTCTACATACCAGGGAGCCACAAGCCACCAGGATTACTAGAAAGTTTTACACTACCAGGAGCCCCTGCACTTTAGACGCACCCTGACGGATGCTCTGGGTGGCAAGGCACTCTAGGGACAGTAAAATGCAGTTTGAGATGTCCACGTATGAGATTGAGAGCCTGACTCAGCGGCTGGCCACCCCATCTCCTGGATTGCCCATGGGGCTTCAGTTTACAGAGGTCAGCCTAGTATCCTGCTGCTTTGGTCCAAAAGGGCCACTTGTGTTTCTCTCACAAGCACTGGGTGTGGTACCTTCTTCCACAGATGCTCAGGGCTGGAGCCGCTCAGCTGCTGCTCGGCCAGCACCACTTCACCAACCTCTCTTCTGAAAGTCAGCAGAGACCCCAAGAGACACTGCATTCCAAAGAGGAGGAGAGAGGAGATGATCTTCTAGCAAAGAGACTAGTCATTCCACAAAACTCCCCCTTCTGCTCCCTGTCCCCATTACTTCATGGCTGGAGCAGGCTGGTCGGTGCCTAACTGCTACCTGTCACAGTGCTGGGGACAGGCCTGGGGGAGCCACCTCTGCCTGCAGCTTATCCTGGGGATGAGGCCTCTGTGGCAGCCAGCCCAGTTCCTCCAACACAACGCTGCATTGAAGACCATGTGCATGGCCTGTTTAGTTGCCTGTCCCACTGGGAACGTGGTGTTTGTCCCTGTTGTGCCCCACGGATCTTGCCCCCCGTCCTGTCATGTTTCTTGGAGCAGTCACAGTGAATGAGTGAGTGAGATGGCAGGAGCCCATTGCCTGGAAATCACTCACCTTCGCTGGGACGAGGAGGCAGATGAACTAGGGCTCCCTTGTTCCCTGTGGGCCGCAGCAGCACAGAGGCTTCCTCAGCGCGCTGCACAGAACAGAGTGTATTGTCTAATTATATCAGCTCCCTGGCCCACAAAGAGGAGCTTGGAGATGGGGTGCCCTATTTATACGGCACTTCTCCCTGTTCCCTGACAGCCTCAGCAGCAGCACATGCCCAACCCAAATACCATGACAGCCTGGCATCCTTCAGTCTCACCTGCGGAGGCGGGCAGCTACCCGCCACCCGCACCTCCACATGCTGCAGGCAGCAGTGAGACTCATCAGGCTCAGTTCCTGACCAGTTGTGGGGGGAAGACAGTGGTATGGTCAACAAAACACCTAGTCCAGCCCACTCACCCTGTCTCAGCTGGTAACCCTTGGACTGGCTAATACAGCTACACATGGCCAGTGTGGTTGGGAGTGACTTCAGGTCACAACAAGGCTCTGACGGTCAATGGGGGCACCCTGTGAGAGGCCAGTGCCCAAGGCCTGTCTCCATCAGTCCTGCAGTACCAACAGACAGAGCTCATGGCCTGGGAAGATGTGTCCTCCCTGCACAGCATCGCACACGTGCTGCTACCAGGAGCCACGCGTCTGTAACGAACGACTCCATGCAGCTCCAGGCGGGTGGCATAAACACGCACTCAAGGTCAGGCTGGCTGAAGGTGTCCTCACGTGCTCCATGGGTGGCTGAGGTAGCCCTTTTCATGCCTGGCTTTCACTTTCCCTCTTTGCTCAGGGCACTCCTGGCTGCAGACCGGCTAAAGCAGAATGCGCCATAGTGCGACGTTCCCTGTGCCAGCAGCCTCGGGAGGTCACTGAGGCCGCCTCGCAGCGGTCGGAGGGCATCTCAGGGGACACAGTCAGGAGGCAGTTGTGCGGTCTTGGAAGCAGGAGGGCATCCCTCTTCTCACACCAAGACCAAGAGCACAGGCAGCTGAGGGAAACACCTCCTTTTTCTTTACTGAAAGAGAAACTGAAGGAAAAGGCTGGCTCCAAGGGTCATTGGCACCCCTCCGAGGGGTGCAGGAGCCAAAGGTGCCCAGGGCTGGCACTGCATCTGGGCATACAGAGAAGGAGGCATCCAGCTCGTGGGTAGATCCAAAGTCATCTGGTTTCACCTCTCAAGAATTTCACTGTGCTCTGGAGGTCCTGGACAAAGGACTCTTCTCACAACAGATTCAGTGCTCCTGATGGTCAGCCTTCCCAAAGTGTGCTGGAGCCCTTGACCCTCCACGTACACCCCGAGGAGACTGGGTGATGCCCCTTGGAGCTTCCCAGGAGCTGGCCTTAGGGGTCCTCAACCCTGCATGGCACTGGGTGCTCCTCCTCCGTCATGACCTTGGCAAGCTCTTCTACCAGGCCTCTGGATGCATGCATGGTGCTATGGGACAGCCCCATGTGGCTTTCAGGTGGGGTAGACAGCAAAGGGCCCCCTCCCCAGCCTCCTCCAGGCCGTGGTGAGGGGAGGCAAGGAGCTGGGGAATGTCTCGGGGTCTGGCCAGTCCCTGCCACGAGCCCAGCAGAGGGGCTGTGGGCTGAGAGCTGTTGAGGAAGCACTCCTCACCTGACGTTATTTTGGTTGCTAGGTGATTAAATCATCCATCTGCTTATGACAGCACGGGAGAGCAGTGAGTCAGTCCCCTCCACACAAGACAACAAAGGGGTTTTCAACTCTGATCCACCCCCAGCCCATCGCTGGGCCCTGTCCTGCCTGCAGGACGCTTGCGCAGGCAGCTCTGAGCCAAGGCTCGGTGGGGAGCGCGCGACCTTGGCCATAGCACCCACAGGCAGCACAGCACACTCTGGGAGAGGCCCTTCTGCAGCAAGCAGAGCAGCCCACAGACAGCAGCCTTTGCAATGACCCCAAAGTGTGTTCCTGGTGAACAGGACTCCACAATGTCCTGGAGAGCAAGGCTGGATGGCAGCAGCAGGTTTTGCTTTTTTCTGCTGCTGCATCAAGAGAGCTAACTAGCCGCACTTGAAGTAACGAGAGGTTTACTCTTAGCTCCATGTGCCAGCACACCTGCTGACATCCCCCACGCAGCCACCTAAGCACCTTCCCCACTTCTGCAGGCACAGCCACCTCAGCCTCGCAGATATGTGTGGAGGTGCAATGAGCATTGCATTTCAGAAACATGGCCTGGTGCAAGCCAGCTGCTCTGGAGGAGCACTGCACAGGGGCCACAGTTTTGGAAATAATAATTTTTTCAAAGAGTCTTTTGGCAGAGGAAGGAGGAATGTGGGAAGGAAGATAGTGAGTGTGTGTGTGCGTGCATGCATGTGTGAGAGAGAGAAACAACAACCCACCCCCTAGAAGAAACCATCTCAGTTTCTCGGGCTTGAGGGAGTGTTGAGACGTGGAGAAGTTAAAACAGTGCCCAGAGTGTTTTCTAAAAGTCCAGTTTTCATTAGCAATCTCTAAACCGCAGGTAGCTGCCACATTAAACCCCAAAGCTGTTAACCAGAACACACTAAGCCAGGGGATCAGCTGCTGGGTGAGGGCCAGAGGCCACCCCAGACCCTCTCTGCCCTCACTGCCTCAGACAGTCCGCTCGATTCAAAGCCCACCAGGGTCAACAGGAAGAATCCTGTAAAATGCACTGGTCTTTGCAGGAGTTTCCATGCCAAAAAGAGCTTTGCAGGAAGGATGGAGCTAGGAGATTCACTGCCCAGCAGAGCACTGAAGGAGCACCCCAAAGTGGGATAAGGGCAGTTGAGCACAGCAGATATGATGCCAACCTGGCTTGAGGAGAGGCCGGTCACAGCTTAGAGCTAGATGACACCAGACTCACTCACCTCCTGTGTTGCCAGTGAGCTCGTATCTGGCTGCCATGCCCTGCACAGCCAGTGCCAGGGTGAAGAGTGGGGATGCATCCACCACACCAAGGCAACCACAGCAGTATCCCAAACAGAGCTCATAGCATCCCAAACCCTGGACTGCTCTGGACTCTCCTGGTGGCCTCCCCACTCTCTCCATGGTGCAGCCTGTCCTCCTGCATCCCCTGGCAGCTATGAGGACTTCTTAGTGCAAAGAGACTCATTAATGAAGTGGAAAAGGAGGAGGAGGAGCAAGCTGAATGGCCTGTCCTAGGGGACAGTACAACAAGGAGGAGGAGAAGCATTCTGTGCTGGATCGCAGGATATGCAACTGCCAGAGGGAGAGGAACAACCATCAGGAAAATAACTGGAGGATGAAAGGATGATGGGGCCATCTGGCTGGGCAGCCTGCACAGGAGGGCTGGGAGCAAAGGTGCAAGACAGGGAGATGCAAGCAGGAAGAGGAAGGGATGCAGCCCACAGAGACGAGGGATGGGCCCAAAAAAGGCAGAGCAAAGAGGTGGAATGTGGACAAACTGCGCATCCCTGCCTCCATTAGCTGCAGGTCCTTGGAGCAGTACAGCCTTCTCCCCAGAGCCCACAGTGCCCCATCCACAGAAACCTCCACTGAAATGCAGTTTGCTGAGCCCACAGGAGGCAGAGAGAGGCCTGCAGAGCTCCAGGCAGGAGGGGAGGGCGCCCACAGGTGCCTTCTCCCAGAAGACATCCAACGCACCACAGGGAGAGCTTCTGAAGGCTGCCAGCTCCATCTACGCTCCTGCTCTTGCCCTTGGGTCTCTCCATGCCCACATGGCACTGTTGTCTTTGCTGACTCCCAGTGAGTGTGCAGCACGCAGTTCATGAGCAGAAGCAGTAGCTGAGGCAGGAAGACAGGCTGAGCTGTGTGGGAAGGATGTTTTTCTCTGTCGTGTTGGTTCCTGGTTTCCCGTCAGTCTCTGCAAGTTGCTGTGTTTGTCAGCAGCGCTGCAGGGCTGAGCAGGCCGAGGGCTCAGCAGCTGTTGGCCATAAACCACAGCCACAAGCCCCTGGCCTGCTCACCTGGTGCACAGGTGCTCTCTCCTCAGTGCATTCCTGTTAGGGGCTCAAAGCCTACATCACCAGACCAGCCCAACCAACTGGGCCCAGCCTAGCTGGATAAGGATTACTATGCCCAGACAGTGACAGGAAATGCATCGCCAGCTCCATGAATCCGGTGTTGTTGGGCATCCCTATTCCTGTCCCATCTGCTTCCCCACATCCCATTGCAGAAGGGATGTAAATCTCCAGTGAACGTCACCAAATGCTGGTGAGAGGGGCTAGTCCTTTGAAGCACATTTGTGACTGCCAACAGGAGGAAGGAGAGCAGTATTCTCTCTTGTTGCACCTACAGGAGAAGACAGTGGCCACGGTGCTGTGGCAGATAGGTCTGTCTGCCCACCTGAAGTCTCAGTGACATCCAGAACATTGCCCAAAAAGCCTGATCCCCAACTTAGACCTGACAGGAGAAAGATTTTCCCATCCCAGAGACTTTTACCAAAAGCAGCTTGGGGCTGGACAGGGAATTATGAAAATGCTTGTGATCTGACAGGCTGAAAAACCCTTTGTGCTTCAGCCAGCTGAAATGCTTCTTTGTGACATGCCCAAAACAATAGACTTCTACCTCTTCCAAAACCAATGGAAGCATCTAGAGGAGAGAAAAGAAGGGCATTTTATTTGGAAAATGCCAAAGTGACCCCTTTTTGATCATTTGAATAATTTCCATACCGTTAAGAACATGATAACCACCAGAAAGGAACCTTTCCCCTTTACACATCTTCCATTGAACCCCAGTACGAAGTCTGATACTTCAGAGGAGGAAGCCCTGCTTGCACCTTGGCAGAACAGGCCTCAGAGGCGGGGGTCAGGGAGCACGGGGCTGTGCCCTGCAAGTCTTGGTGCTCCCCAAGGTCTTGTGAGCAGCCACCGGCAGCAGTCACAGCAGTCATCACTCCTGCACGTCTGATCCAGGCACAAGTCCAAGCCCTGCCACGTGGCAGCTGGCCTCCCTCGATGGAGGCCCGAGGCCCAGCCAGCTGCTCCCCGTGGGGCTCTGGGCAGGGAAAACATCTGCCTGACACGTCCACCTCAACTTGCCCACCTTCACAAAAGCCAGCTGCAGAAAAATAAGCCATTGAACTCCAACCTGCCAAACAAGTGCTTAATCAGCATGGCCCAGCCATCTCCTCACAGCCTCTCCACCATGGGAAAGATTAATCGGATGAAAGAAACAGTGAGGGAATGTCAACTCCATTCCTGTACTGAAGAAACTGTGCCATTAAAATCCTCTATCCTGTGACACACACTGAGCCTATTTCAGTAATAGTTTGGCAGGGGAATAACATTACTGAGACTATAAATATCTTGTGGGGTGCTGCTCTGCTGATAGAGCAGCGGGGCCCAGCCCTTGCCTGTCACAGGTGCTGGCAGTGGGTGCGAAGAAGCCACAGGATATGCGCAGCATCACCTGAGTCATTGACTTCCCTACTCTGCCCCACAAAGTGAAGGACAAGCTGCATCACGACTGTCTAAGGCATCGCTGGGAACATCCCACATACAGCCACACAATGGAACAGGGAATGCGAACAGGGCAAAGGCTGCTGGCACGAGCTGTGCAACCCCAGGCAGACACCAGTGGGGATAGATCTGTGCTGAGAGGGAGGATGGAGGTAAGAAGAAGGTGGGTGGCATCATCACCCAAAGGATGCTTCCAAAGCCAACAGCTAGGGTCCCTGCTCCCAAAGCCAAGGACTTTGATGGACCCGAGCCAGTCTGACACACACATTCAGTTCTTCCATATCCACCCCTTAGGCTACAGAGCAGAGGATTTCTTTCATGAGAAGAGGTGCCAGTTAAGACTCCCCAGGGCACAAGCAGCACTCCTAAAGTATTCTGGGGACATTTGCCACACATTTGCCACACATTAGTTCCAGCCCACATAATGCAGAAGGAAGCTGCTCTCTGCAAATTCCCCAGTATCATCTGGGCAAGCCTGGGCACCAAATGTGACAAATCAACAGTGAACCTCCAGCGCCTGGAGGCTTCCGTAGCAAGGCCCTGAGATGGCATAGCTAGAGAATTTGCCATGCCATATCTCAGAGGGACCATGAACAGAGAGAACAAGCCAAGAGAGGGACTGGACACACCAGCTATGTGAGCTGACCACCATCACAGAGCTATGCAGAGCAAAGGGAACGACTGGAGCCAGTGGCGCTGTCAAGCATTTGTCATCTTGCAAGGGAAATTGTGTGGGTGGCCCCTGTCCTGCCAAGACACATTGAGACAAATGGCTGAGCGATTTGGATATTAAATACTTGATGTAAGGGGACTTTCACGACACTCAGCATGGGTCTCATACTACTCCTCCTCAGGGCAGAATTAACCCAGTACTAAGTAGCTTTAATACTCTTCACTTGTACATATTTTATCTATAAACAGAAAAGGGACTTCTAACTGCCTCCAGTGCTCACATGCCAGATCTCTGCCCACTTGCAGGGGTGCCAAGACTGTTCTTCAAAGCTCTTGGATCCCTCCCTCAGACAGCGCTCCCAAATCCTCAACAACTTGTTTATGGGCAGCATGGGAGAAAAAGGGGGATGTCAGACCTAAAGGCCTGAGGGAATGTGGTTCTTCAATGTGAAGACAAACCAGCAGATGATCCAAAGGGATCACGTGGCCAGGAGAACACAAAAGCCGACTTGTGAGAGGCACATAAATGAGCCAGCAGCCAGAAGAGCATAGGTTTGTGGTACAGCACCTCTGCTCACAGGCGACATGAAGTTTTAGGATCCCCTGAGACACTGAGATGACTGTGACAGCTCTAGAAGTTGTAATGTGCTTCCTCCGAGCAGTGGGGAAGCTTTGCAAAGGGCTGTGGGGCGCCAGGAATCATTCAGGGAAATTCTCCAGGAAGGCAGATTTCCTGACAGACCATGGCCCAAAGCCACGAGACACCCTTCAGAGCTGGGGAAAGCTGAAGGCCATGGGAGCCTGCTTGAGCTTGCAGAGCTGGTGCATTGGAGTTTGGCCTAATGGGAACTTTCCCTATGCAATGCCTCAGCAAGCAAGAAGGGGCTTTGTGTTCTTTTTCTCTTGGACACGTAAAAATACAAAACAAGGTCACATAAGGAGTCTGCTGGAAACTCTCGCATGGTTCTTGTAGCCAGAGAGAATGTCCACAGAAGAATCCAGCTAAGTTCCCGAATTAGACATGGAGATCAGTTACAAAGCGTGCAGATACGTGCTGAAAAACATGACACTAGTATGCCGTGGCCATTGGGACCCGCATATCAACTGGTCATACTGGAAGACATTCCCATAGCACAGATTCAGCAAAGATTTACTGTCACATAACCCCCTTCCAGAACAACCGCTTGTGCTGGAGGCTTCTCCAGAACGCTCCAAGCTCCTAACGCTATGCAGTGATTTATAGAGCAGCTAAATTCTCTGTTTAGTTAGTCCCTAAACCAAAAAACACTCCCCAAATTAAGAACCATCAGGCAGATGCCCTGCTCAGAACAACTCCTGAAGATCATCCCAACTTCCCCCAGCAATAGTCAGTGGGTCTGCCTACAATCCCTTTTCTTCCAGCGAGCACAGATTAGGGACAACACACAAAAACAGCCTCTGCATAGGAGAGGTAGGTGACATCTCAGCTTGGCCAAGAGTGATGCAGCCTCACATGTCTAGGAGGCCCAAAAAGCTGCCCAGGGTTGCAGAGCCTGAGCAAAGGGCAACATGCTGTCTCCAGCCCCAGGCACAGCTGGTTCCTGCAGCTGCAGCTTCAGACATGGGTGTAACAGGTCCAGCCTGGAAGGTGCTTAGGAGGAGACATGTGGAGCTCAGAACTCCAAATAAGCACCTTGAATTACTCCAAAGAGCAAACAGAAAGTCAATACAGCTTCTGAAAAAGAGGTGCTATTTTGCCTGTGCCTGGTACTGTTAAACTCCAGCTGATGACTTTGGCATTGGCTATGGGTAACGGTAAAACCAGAACCACCCGCAGCTCCAGACTCACGCTGTGGCAAAAGGTCCCTCCCGGGGATGCTCTCACGGGCTTCTCCCTCTGCTGCGGGTGGCCGAGGAGGCTGTGGGCACCCAGGAGAGCAGCCTGCCTGCTGCAGCCAGCACTGCTCATCGCTGGTGACGGCAGCATCAGACCAGTGCTTGGGAGAAGCCTGGCTGTGGACAGATTCGAGGGGGGACAGTGTGTTCATTCCTATCCATGCTGTGCTGCTATTACCCAGCCTGAAAATACAGCCTCATTTTTCATGCAAAGATGCACAATGGTTAACATGAGAAAAGCTTGCCTGGGAGGCATGCAGGTATCAAACCAATTTCAAAATGGGTCTCCAATTACTACTGATGTTTATTTGATTCAAGTCCTTTCTGGCTTGGCAGATGTTTATTCTCCAATGGTGAAATTCTGCCCAGTGCCGATGGATGGCATGAGACCATAGGGAGGTGAGGTGCAAAAGTCTCCTGCTATGGAACGGCAGGTTTCTCTTGAATTTCTCTGTTCTTTTGCCACTTAAAAAGCTGCGCTTCAAACATTAAGCACACAGAGAGGAGTGAGGGAGCAGAGCTTCTGTGGAGATCAGAACTGGGCTCACGTGCACTAGCTGCTGAGCCTGGATTTGGAAAGAAAAATACATTTCTGTCAGCCTGTGTCCTGGAAGCAGGAGCTGCTGCTCAGACCAGGTATTAGCTTCCTGCAGAAAGCCTATGTGTTGGCTCTGCTTTCTGCTTCATTGGAGGAGAAGCAATTTGGGGAGGATTTGCAAGCCTCCCAGAGTCCATTTCGCAGGATGCAGGATGCCCAGGTCCTGATGGCATTCCCTGCTCGCCATCCTCAGCCATTCCTGATGGCTGCCCGTCCCTGCTCGATGCAGTGGACACATTTGCCCATCATAAGGAATGTACCAGCCACACGCTGTGTGATAATGGCTCATCTCCTTGAAGGCATTTTGGTGCCATCTCCATTTGAAATCATGGTAATGAGGCCTCCTCATGCTCCTGCCTGGGGTTTCCTAACTTCACCATGCTGTCGATCTATAGCAGAAAGATTCCCATGGACGGTCCTTCCAAAGTGGGCTGGCACGTGGGGGGAGCCTTGTCTGCCTCAAAATGCAGCTAGTAATAATGCACCAACATGGCCACAGCTCCAGGGCTGCTGTGTAACATTGCTACAACTGGAAGGGATGCAGGAAACATGCCTGCTGGCCACATCCAGGCAGGAATGAACGGACAGCGCTGCTCACTAGCAGCCGCCTTCCCAAAAGCACCTTGGTGTCTGCTTTAGCTAGCATGGGTGGCAGAGGCTCGAAGCAGGAGGACCTTTACCTGCGCAGTTAAAACCCACAGAGTGGCTGAGGGTTAGGTTCAGGCTGCCACCCTGTTGTCAGGGCAGTGAAGTGCCTGAGCCTTGCTGGGCTTTGCTGCGGGACAGCTGGCAGGTGCCAATTCCCTATCCCAAACTCGGGAAAAGCAGAGGGGAACCATCAGGGCCAAGGGGAAAGGTAAGGGAGAGCTGAGATCTGCCTTCTTTCTCCAGGGACACATAGCCAGGCAGAGGCCTCGGGCCTGAGCTCCATGTGCTTGGCAAGGCGAGGGGACAGGAACTCCTGCCCTTTCCTTGGAGGTCCCAGCAGCCAGGGAGCCGGTCCCATCAGCACAGGGACGGGAGCTCCCCTCGTGCACCAGCTTGCTTCCTGCACCCCCATGCAGCCCTCCGAGGCAGGCGGCAGCCCTCGCACACGTTCAGACTCCCTGCGCTCCCCTACATGATGCTCGTGTCACACGCGCACAGCCCCCCGCGCACCCTGACACAGACACACAGACGCGCCCCGCAGAGCACCCCTCCCAGCACACGTGCTGACACATGTCCCCGACCAGCACGCGCACCTCCGTACACTACGCAGAAGCAGGCTGCTGCACACACATGCACCAACTTGTGTGCACAGGCACACGAATGCTCCGGCTGGGCTTTCTCCCCCCACCCTGGCTCAATGCGGCTCGCCGGCACGCGGCAGCCGCGACATGCTCGGTTGTGCATCTCGCACACGCTCCGGCTTGTTGTGGATCGCACACCCCTGCACACACACACACACACCGGCTCTGCAGTGGCTCTCACATGCACGCGCACACACACACACTCAGATGCTCCGTCTGAGGGTTCTCACACACAGAGGCGCAGTGTGGCTCTCGGGGACATGGCAGCAGGGACGTGCTTTGCTGTGGCTCACACACACACCCCTGCAGAGCCACGGAGCTTGGCTCCCCGGCACGGTGCACCCTGTGCTCCTGGTCTCCCACCTGCCCTGTGCGCGCCCGCCATGCAAACACTCATGGGGTGTGACGGGCCACACTCCCACCTGCCCTGTGCTCAGTGGGCACACAAACACCCGTGGGGTGTGACGGGCCACACACACACACACACACCTATAGCTCTGCAGCCACTTAACTCCTTGTTGCCCAAACCCAGCGCCATCCAGACTGGCCTCAGCATCGGCCAGCCTGGTTGCGCGCCGTGCAGCCTGGCCCCAGCACCGCTGAGCCCCGAGCCCCGCGCCGGCAGCCCCGAGCCCCGCACCACTGAGCCCTGCTCCGCACCGCGCAGCCCGGGCGCGGAGGAGCCCGCGCGGCCCCGCACCGCGCCATGAGGCTCCGCACCCTGCGCCGCTGGGCCAGCCCGTCGCTCCGCACCCCCGGGCCCCGCAGCTGCCCTCCCCGTGCCCGGGCTGCGGCCGCCCGCGACCCCGCAGCCCCCGCGCTGCTCCGGGGCGCCCGCAGCGCTCGCGCTCCCGCCGCCCGCGCCGTCGGGGAGCGCGGCGGGGCCGGAGCCGCCGCAGCCCCCGCGCCAGTCCCGCCGCCCCCGGCCCGCGCGCTCACCTCGCTCCGCGGCGGCAGGACGCGGCGCCCGGGCCGGAGCGCTCCCGCGGCGGGGCAGCGGCCGCTCCTCGCGGCGCCCCGGCGGGGGGCCCGGCTCGGCCCGGCCCGGCCCGGCCCCGGTGCCGGCGCTGCCCCCTCGCCCGCGGCGCCGTCCGGCAGCCTCGCCCCTATGCGGAGGCTCCAGCGGCACCGAGGCGATGCCCATTCATTCAGCTTGTCCCCCGCAGCCCTCCCCTTCCGCCCCGCGCTCCCAGCCTCCTGGATGGAGGTGGCTAGTGATGCTGCAGCGGTACCTAGAGCCCCCGGAGAGCACAGTGCGGAGAGGAGGGAGGGAGAGGAGGAGGAAGGAGAGCAGAAGGAGGGAAGACGAAAGAGAGAGAGAGAGAGAGACAGAGACGGAGAGAGAGATGGCTGCCCCCAAAACCAGAGCTGGATCTGCAGAAGACTCTGGGATTTCCACAAGGAAATTAGGGCAGGGAGCAGAGCTGGGCCAGCGCAGACCCCCCCACTCACTGACAACAGCACCAAGGGCTGCTGGCAGGGAGTATGGCAAGCACAAGCAAAAGGGGAAGGGGAATACAGGCAGTGGACAAGGCCTGTGCAGGTCTAGGCTGGTGTCGAGGCTCCGCTGAAAAACTGAAACATCCTCCTCTTAGACAGGGCTGACCGCTTGGGAGCAACCAGCCACCCCAGCCAGGAGCTTGCCTCGAGGGCATGCAAGGCCCCGCTGCGCGTGCTGCCAGCCCAGGACGCTGGCAGCTGGGGAGAACGGGTGCTTGGCCTTGCGCCTGCCCTTGCAGACTCCCAGCTTTGCCATCTTCTGCCAGGGCCTCTCCATCCTAGGACAGAGCCATGACCTCCTCACAGGTCACTGGGGTTTGCATGTCTGGAGCCCCAGAGCAATGTCCTGCACAGTACATCAAAGTTTCTCAGTCTTTCCTAATCTGCAGGCTGTTTAACCCCCTGAAAAATAATCCACTGACCATCTGCCACAGTGGTTTTCATTTATAACCTCACACAAATTAGGCTCAACTGCTCACTTATTTCTCCTCTTTCACACATGTCTTTGACCCCTCCATTAAAATGCGTGTTTCTAGGCATAAGCTTGCCCTGAGGCTGGAGTGACCTTGTCAGGCGTGGTGGGCTGTGGGCAAGAGCCTCTGCTCCCCACACCTTCTCTGGTCTTCTTTGCAAATGTGCTTTGCCCCTAGCAAGGTGGTACATGTCCCCCCTGCCCAGCCTGCCCTGATGCCCCTGGTGTAGCCCTCTCTTCGAGGGATTGCAGGGAGATCTGTTTGGGGGAATTTGGAGGTGTGGGGGAATTTGGGGTTTTGTCTCAGATGTGTGCTCATATGTTCAAGCCTATGGTCTTAAACTCCCCTTGTTGTGCCAGAGCAGCTCCTTCCCTGAATGGGCAGGCTGTGACATTGCTGTTTGTATGTGATGCATGTGGGAAGGCACCTTTCTGCTGTATTTTTTTTTCTCTCTCTCTCTTTTTTATGCTGAATGTAACCTTCAGGAAAGACATGATTCCTGCAGGCTCCAAGAATGGAAGCAGCATCTCTCATTAGCCAAGAGCGTGTGGAACAGATGCATCCTTCTGCCTAAACCAGTGCCCTTATTCATGTGGATCCCTTTAATCACACAGTCATTTGGCCTACATTGCAAAGGACAGTTTTGAGCTGTAGAAGAAATGAGCTCCTAAATACACCGAGAAGCTGGGTCTGAGGCAGAATAAGGCTAATCTGGTTTGTGCTAAAGTAAGGGACTTAGGTGAAGACATCTTGGACTGCTTCCTTCTGAGACGGTGGAGTCGCATCCTGGCTTTGAGCAACTCCCTTGTCTCCACGTTTTTGGTGGTGATGCTAATTCAGGAGTGTTGACAGTTTGGAAAGCTTCACTTGGGCTGCTCCAGGTGAAACTGAAGAGTTCAGAGAGCCCAGTAATGGTCATGGCCAAGAAATAACTAACCTTAACCACTGTGTATCTCAATATCCCTCCTCAGAGGCTTTGGAGTCAGGCCTGAGGAATAGCATGAATACAAGCTGCCATGAGCAGCTATCATGGTTATTTTTCCCAACACTCTACCCTAATGCTTTTGCAATTGGAGAGCTTGGATTTCTGGGGAAAAAGCTCCATTCTCTGAGTAAAATGGAAATATACACATTTTTTTTTTCCTTCCTCTAGCAAATTCAGCAAAAGTGCAGCTGTCTTCACAGGCTTGAATACAGAATTGACCATTCAGTACAGCCCTAAGGGGAAAAGACCAAGCAGAAATGAACAACGAGCCCCACAGTGCTCCGTACACCCGCAAAAGACTTTCCCAACCCAGACCATTTCCTCCCCCAAGCTCCAGGGTGCCTCACTCCTTTGCTGTGCTTGCAGGCATGAAAGCTACCTGTGTGCTTTCAAAATACCTCTCTAAATGCTTATGAGTTCAAAATGACTTTTCTTTTTAAACTGAAATTTGGCATGTTATTTGTCAGTAATGGAGATCGGAGCCCAGAAGCACGGGGACAAAAGAGAGCATGAGCTGAGCCTTGCTTCAAAAAGTGCCATGCTACTACAGATGCAAAATGCATTTTGCCTCCTTCAGGGACAAGGCAGCCCCCAGATCCCAGAAGCGGGACTGGCCAATCTTGAACCTTTTGGCTATGTGGAGGCAATGCCTTTTCCATCATCCTTGCCATTCAATAACCCTCTTGATCCTCATGTCAGCCCCAGCTGGCCAAGAGGAAAAGTAGATAAAGGCGTGAGTAATGCTATTTATTACTGGTATTACCATGAGTGTATGTGTGCTCCTCAAAGAAAGCCACCTGCAAAGAAGTTTACAGTATGAAGGAGTGCTCAGGGTAGCAAACATCAGCCATGTCAGGCTGGCACGTTTTCATGTTGCATTTTTAGGTCCCGACCCAACAAAGCCCGTGTGGGAGAAAGAGATGATAGGATAAGTAGGGAGATGAGAAATGAAGGGAAAATGAAGAGAGAGAAGAAAGGAATTTGTTTGGAAAACAGCCCAAATTGTGGCTTCCCAGGCACACAGCAGTCAAGTGGGGACTTAGACACTGACAGGAAAGCCATGACAGGCCATGGAGGCCTTTCCACATGAAGACAAATGTCTTAAATTTGACATGATAAGGAAGCAAGCATGAAGAGGGGAGTAGGAAGGGGGTGACACATTCATGCAATGGGGAAGTAATCTTTACAGGAACCAGTCTGATGAACATCCATTAGCAAGACTGCTGTTGTCAGACCAAGAAAGAAGTGTGGTGGTAATCAAAATGCCGTGCACTAGAGCCAGACAAGTATTTTAGCTGGAGGAATTAATAGGAGAGGCTTTATCTGAAAGCATTATGTAGAGAGAATGTGTGGGACTCAGATGTAGCTGGGATGGGAAGACGTATGGGGGAGCTGAGCTCAAGGCAGTGTGGAGCAGTACACAGAATGGAAGTCTTGTCTGCCTAGGTGAGATGGGGGAAGGTGTCAGTGAGAGATGATGAACTCTGCTTGCTCTACGCTGAGGCTGGGCTGAGAACCTCCACTGGGAAGCATCAGGCAGACTGTCTGCTTTTTACTTGGAGAGGAGGAGACAAGTCTGACACAGCACAGTAGATCTGAGGGTCACCACGGAGGTCATGTATGAGTTGGTGTGTGTGGTGGAGATTACCCAGAAATAATTTGTGTAAGGATAATAGAAAGGGTTAAGGGACAGGATGCTTGTGGGCACCTCACAGAAGAGGAAGGCAGGCATGCAGAAGAGGCAGAGATGCGGAGAGGAGAAAGAAAGAGACACAACCAAGAGAGGACATCAGAGAATCTCATGAGAATCAGTTTTCTAAGTCAGCGTGGCTGAACGTGTGGAAACCAGGAGAAAGAGCATGGGTGGGGATGGAGCATAGCTTTGAAACCACCGTAAGAAATTCGGATACAGAAACCTGTGCTGAGTAAGCAAGACAGAAAGTAAAGCAGAGACAGAGAGAGCACCAAGGCAAAGCAGGAGAAGGCCTAAAGAAGAAGGTATAGTGTTTTGAGGTGATTTCTTAAGACTTTGAGGTGTTTGCCCTGTGACTGTGAGAGTCTGTAACAAAACAAAAGGTTAGAGAGAAAGCAGAGCAGAAAACAGAGAAGAGGGTTGTGTAGGAGCTCTCCCTGCAAAAGGAGACAGGATGCTCAGGAAAAACAGGGGGATTCAGGGAGAATCCCACTGAGGACCACAGGATATGTACCTTCATAGAGCAGCAGAAGAGGAGGAGGGATGTCACATCACTATCACTTACATTGCTTGTGGAAGGCAGTGGCAAGCTACTGTGTGGGAGAAGCCTGAGGAGCAAGATAGAGACAGCAACAGTCAATGCAGCAGTCAATACACTAAAAGAAACAGAGTCATTTAGTGGAGGAGAAGACAGAACCAAAGACAAAGGGAGGTGATTTAGAGTGAGGGAGTCACCTTGCTTTTGAGATTGGACTTCAGCACTGTGTGACCAGTGGGTGCTTGCACTTTTCCCAAGGGTACAGTGTGTGAAAATAAAGGTCATTCTGCTCACACCACAGTGCTCCTATCTCAGATTTTACTCTCCAAGTAGTTTAGATGATAGCAAATTACTCTGTGACCCACATGGCAGTCTTTGAATGTAGCTTGTGACTCACTTCTGTTAAGCAGAAACAATTCCTCTGGCACTGTATTATCCAAGTATCCAAGGGGGTTATAATTTGTCAAAGATGCCACTGGACATTTCAGTCATACTGGAAAAAGCATTCATTGCCAACAGGAGAAATGACCCAGTTTGGCTCTGCACGGTAAATAACCAATGCTGGGGAGAGACCTGGAGGCATCCTCAGAGGAAGGTCAGAGGAGGAACGAAATGGCAGAGCAGAGGATGTGGTGCTGAGCAATGTTGGAGCTGTTGAGTCTGTAGGACCATGAGAACAAAAACCACGACTGACTCAAGACCTGGGGTGAATGAAGGAGACAGATGTAGTCAACTCAGACAAGGGCACTGCAGGGAATAGCAGTTCATATGGAGGGTGCGGACCCCAGCACACTCAGACACATGAAAAGAACATGAGGGAAGGTGCACTGAACACAGTCTTGACTTGTAGAGAGTAGTGTGGCTATTCCAGTGAGAGGAAAGATGGATGAATTGTTTCATAGACACCTGAAACCATATTACAGGTTTCTTACCCTTCCTGAATAAGCCCAAGAGCACATCTGAGGAGAAATATGGCTGACTTGGACAAGATGCAACAGACAGACCTGTAGCTCATCAGTGAGAAAAAAATGATCCCAAAGAACATGCAAAAGAGGGCACATCAAGGACTCAGGACCCAGGAACATGAAATAACTAACTGGACTAACTCAGTCACACACTTACCCTCATGTTTGCAATGCACCAAATTCAATTCAATATGTGATGAGACAAGCAATGAGCATGGTAGGTCTGGAAGCGTAAAGTCATATCTAGTTATTTGAAGGGACGCTGGGGAGGAAGGATGAGGAATAACAGGATAAAATTAAAGGAAAGAACTTACCCAGATTCAGAAAAATGCTTGGATACTAACAAAAAAGAGGAGCAGTCACACTAGGCCAGATGGGGAAGAGAACAAGGGACAGCTGACCTCGTGCTGCAGAACGTGAGCTGCTGGTCAGTCAGAATCAGTGGAACTTCTCCCGCAGGACAGGAACACACAATGTAGCATGTTATGAGGATTTGATTACTTCCTTTGCATTTCTTTGAGGCAGTGTTGGAGATACAGTGCCAGACAGGAAAGAACCATCAGTCTGCTCCAGAGTGTTTCTAGAGCATGGTTTGGGCACCAGGAAATATTTTGTGATACCGTGTGGCTCCTTCCTGGGAGGTACTGGCATATTTTGCTCCAGCAAAACTCTGAGTAATATCCTATAAGAAACAAAACTGTGTGAGTCTGTATGTTTATCTGACAGGAATGGCACCATGATCAGGTGGTTTCCAAGGGCAAGGCTCATCCCATGCAGTCTGGGGGTGTTAATTTTTTTGAGTTTGCCTGGCGTGGTAGTGGAGCCTCCTTCCCTGGAGATATTCAAAACTCGCCTGGACATGATCCTGTGCAATGTGCTCCAGGTGACCCTTCTTGTGCAGGGGCTTGGACTAGATGATCTCCAGAGGTGCCTTCCATTCAGAGACATGAATGAAATGCCTTCCTTCAGAGACATGAATAAATCAGTTCTGGTCTGTGTTAGTCGAGTGCTGCTGTGCTCTCTGAGTACAGCCAAAGGGCAATCCTGCAAGAACTGATAAGGGGAGCAGCTTCACCAGGCAGCCACTGGAGCCACAACAGTTACAACCCTTTCCTCCTGCCAGCCCAGACAGGGAAGACAAGAGGTGCACGGGCAGTTCAGCAAAGGGATACAAGGGCTTGTGCAGGTGGAAGCATGCAGGTGCCAATGGCTGGCTGTTTCTCTGCAGGTCTTTTCTCCTAGAGGCTGTCTCTTGGCTCTCCTCTGCTACCATCCTGGGTGAAGAGATCTAGGGAAGGCAGTACAAGCAAGAAAGGCCGGGATTGACAGCCGGACTTCAGCCAGAGCTCTATTCAGACAGCGCTCAAAGTCCAGTCTGAGAGCATCCTGCTGGCTCTGAGGCTAAATTTCAACCCCGCTTCATTTTGCATCCACTCTCTGCTACTCCAGCAGTACGGGGGTGAAAGGGCCCAGGGTCAGCCACTCTGCATTGGTTTCCGTTCAGTCTAATTGCTGACAACCACGGACGACTGCCTGTGTGATGAACAGTGAGGTGGCCCTTTCTGAAGCTTTAAATACAGCAACAAGTACAGGATGGACGCTGGGTACCTACATATCACAACTGAGATAATTTTCTAGATGCTTGTTGCTTGGCAGCCAAAGACTTAGAAATGTCAATTTCTAATTAAAACCATGCACCCAAAATCCACACATCCTCCCCAAAACCCAGTATTTTTATACACTGCTTGGAGCTGCAGTGGGCTTGGTAATAGCTCTCAGCATGTGAACTTCCTGAAACACGCCACATTTCTGCCAGGGAGGATGCAGTTGAGATATATGCACCAGCGAAACACAAGTGCATTCAATTATTATATAGATGCAATCCGGTAAGAAGGGAGATGGAGCATGTGACCCAGAAATAGAAATGAAGAAAGCTTTGCTGGAGCGCAGAGCAGCTGGAGCCAAGCCAGCCTGCTAACCACACAAGTGATTGCAGCAGGATGCCGCTGTCCCACACGAGATGTAAATGCCAGTGCCGGGGTCTAAGGGCCACCCATACAGAGTGGCTGACAGCCTTACAGGCAACATCAGCGCTTAGTGCCATGCAGACAGTGCCCTCTCTCCTGGGCATCTGTATCTTCCCCTGGGACCAGGATCCTGCGCTGGTGTTTGCAACAACAGGGAGCTGTGCCCGGGTCTGGAGCAGAGCTGGATCATCTTGTGGCCCTCCTGAGCAGAACCAGTGCTGCTACAGACCTGCCAGGAGCACAGAAATGTGCAGGAGAAAATTGGCCAAGTTGAAATTTTGTTTTATTTTTGGGCAAAAGTTTGAAGAACTCTTTTTAGCATTTTCTCACAGAATAATTCTGGATTTCTTTTTTTTTTTTTTTTTTTTTTTTTGGCTTCTGACTGACATTTGATTTTGAAGTCTGAGCTAGGGATTATATGAATATTTTTACAGTCTGACTGAAATTGAACCAAAATGCTTAGAAATGATGAAACTTTGCTATCCACGAAGAAAAGCAAAGCTGGGCAGACATGTAGAGCCATGTTTATGGCTGCAGGGTTTTATTTGCCAGTTCAGTCTGGAGAAATCTCTCCCAGTCTGAAAGCTTGCCATGAGACAGTAAAGCCATATCCCACCACTCTCACCTCTATCCAAGCCAGTATTTGCAGAACGACAACTTCATTTGGAAGGGAGCCTCAGTGAACGCCTGCTGACAGCCCCGGGCAGAGGTTCTTGTTATTTTGGGGATGTTCTACCATGACGGATAGGCCTTAGTACCAGGCTAATCTTTTTCATCCTATTCCCTACCTCTCTTCATGCTATATTCATCTGATCTTATAAGACATTTGATTGGCAAGTCATACCTAACACATTTTCTTTTAACTTTTCCAGTCACCTTGCAAGGGATAGACTTAAAAGACTTTGTTTCCTTTGGATGAAGTAGGCAACCTACCTAGAAGATATTTCTTCTCATAGATATACCCCAAATTATACTTCTTTTCTTTTCCTGAAGGAACTAAGGATATTCTATTGTGTATGCCATAAAATCACAGACTTTAAGTAGGGAGGCAAAAATATTCAATGGTTAACAGAAGTACCCTTTTTTCTCCCAAGCACTACTTAATAGTTCAAACCTAATTAGTTATTACAGAGTGATTAAAATCCCTTCTCTTTTTCTGCTTCAAATACCCAACTGCTTTATAAATAATGTAGCAGCCACATATGAGCAGAAAACTCTTTCATTAGCTACAGCTCCCGATCAGGCAGTGGCCGAAGAGGTCTGGTCTGCAGAGTGGCAAGCAACAGAGACCAGGAGATTTTGCACTCCCAGTCCAAACTAAGCTGCTAATGCAAACACCCTCTGCCAGACTTTGTCCCCTGGAACCTTCGAGAAGCGCTCCCATTTGCTCTTGCTGTGCCACGTTGGGCTATGTCACCTTCCTATGGACATGTCCTGAATCTGCTCCACTCTTTTTCCTAGATTTCCTCCCTAAAATCATCAGATACTATCAGATGTTCTTGGCCAAAACAAAGAATAGTTTCACTTCCACTTCCTCACTTTCTTTGGGAAATGTAGATGTGGAAAGAATTAACTCTATCTTCAAGACAAGAGAAATGCAGCCTCCAGATTAAGTGTCACGTTTATGGGTTCCCTCAAGTAAAGCGAGATTCTTAGGGACTGCGAATCAGTAAACACAACAGCAAGTAGAATCAGTGAACTTTCACGGAGCAATTAGCTTAACACCAATGTGGAGGAAAATCAAAAAATGTTGGGAGGTATTTTGTTAAATGGATGCAGAAGGGTCCCCTGACTGGGAGTGCTTCATACAGAGTGGGAAAATAAGGCTGGTTTGAAGGTGCAACATCAGCATCCCTTAGCCTAGGGCCAGCAGTTAATTCTCTAAGAAAACCAAACCTTAGATTCATAAAAGCCTATAAAAGCTTTATAAAAGCCTAATAGAAATAGAAATAGCTGTGCTTTGTTTTTAAAATCACTTACAACACACATCATTATTAGTCTTAATTATCTCCCTGTGGTGTGGATATGCCACTCTTTTTTTTTCTTTTCTTTTCTTTTCCTTTTTTGAGACCCGGAAAGCACACAAGGCCCATTTTAGAGACCAAATAAAAAGATCATAGTAAAATTGAAGAGAATCGCATGATGTATTGGGAGCTGAAAGCTTCCCTGCTCCCTCACATGGAGCGTGGCCTTGGCACACAGGTCATTACTGCCTTTTTGGCTCCAGGTTCAGTGCAGGGCCTTGGAGCAGTGTTAGCTGCAGGGTCTGCCCCAGAATTCCTGCAGTTAAATGACTTGAGGCTGGATTTAGTTTTAATTTCTCCCATCTGCCATGCTGCAGCAACATGAGGCACCACAAGGCTCTCCTGGCCATGTCCCCAGCTCTATATCCTTGGCTGGGGCAAAGAGAAACAGCAAAAACGTCAGAAAGCACTTGATTTTGTCCTGTGGACAGACCAACGTGGTGTACCTGGTCCTGCTGGGGAGGACACAATGTCACAGGTGATGGTGGCACTCTGGAGATAAATGGTGGCTCAGAAGAAAGGCTAGGCAGGATGTTTCAGGCAGTACCAATGGGTGGAAAACAGAGGTCAAATAACCATTTCCTTGAGCAACTGCACACCCGAATCCTGCAGCATTCTCCTAGTGGAGAGCAAAAGATCATGGAAATGGCTGGCTGGCTGCAACCCAAAAGAGGCAGTGGAGTTGCTAAAGCTGTGCCCATTTCAGCAGCAGGGACAGGTCTCTGCAAGACAAGAAAATGGTATCTACTGCTTAAAAACCCAGCTCTCGTCTTTACAATGCCCCTTCCATTTCCTCTGAGGAGCTTCCTGCTGTGGCCACTGTTGGAGACGCAGCAGACACAGTTATGTAATGTACTTGGAGTGTCACAAAGCATTTGCCTTCATGGCCTGAGTCTCTGAGCTGGAGTGTTAAAGCTGATGGGGAAAGCTCAGTGGGGAAGAGAGGAACGGACTCAGGACACCCAAGGGAGATAGCAAGGCAGTGCAATGTCGTCTGGTCCATGGAGGTCAGGCCAAGGAGAAAGGGAACAGCAAACCATGGTTTGCTCACCAGTTGGACACCAGCTGCAGGTCCGGTCACCCTCAACTTACAAAGAAGATGTTAGAACTGGAATAAGTTCACAACATCTTACTCCAAAAGAAGCTAAAAGCAATGAGGCTATTTTACACGTGCATCATTGCAGGATAAATATCTGAATAAGGAATATGGCCTGAAGGATGCCCACTACACCCTACCACTGCAGAATGCCATACTGGGCAGGAAAGAAGCAGCAAGTCATCTTGTTTTCTCGCTGAAGACGAGCACTTGTTAAAAGGCAGACCCTGCCATTCAGCCTTGTACAACACAGGCGACATAGACACCAGACCGAATCTCAGAGGAAAGGACTGCCAGGGAGCCAAGGGACAATGGGCACCCAGGCCTGGTGGGTGCACAAGGGTGGTGGCATTGGAAGGACAAGTAATTGCTTGGGCAGATCCCAGCCTTGCCTGAGCAGCCACCACAAAGACCAGGGGGGTCCTGGCCACGTTGCCTTGCCCTAGAGGGAGAGCCCTGCCTGTAGACAGGGATGTGGGGGACAGACCTGTAGTGAGAAGAGACCATTCCAGCCACCACTCTGTGAGAGATGTGCTCCCCTTTGTATCAAATCCATCATTTTGAATCTTGAAATATGAAGAAGTCCTGAAATCCACACTCTGTTTGCAAGGCATTGACACCAACCAGTGACTGAAACCAAAGCAAGAAAAGCAAATTTTTCTAAATTATCTTGCCGTTTTACTGACACATAAATTTTTTTCACTGACAGCCATTTTTTTCCTCTTTACTGACAATCTATATATCTCCTGGTGGCTGCTGCTACCTTTGTGGGATTGGCTAGATTAGAGGTAGCAGCTCAGCTGTGCTTTGTGCTCCAGCAGAATCCATCACCGCAGCTGAAATCCCCATCTGCACTCCTTACAGAGGAGCAGTGCCTCGTCCAACGCCCGCTCACGCTGCCGAAGGTGTCCATGGGGTGTGATTAGGGCCTCCAGTTAACTAGGAAGGCAGGGAAAACCCTTGAGAGGCAGTGTTCTGCGGGCAGCAGCCTGCTGTGGTGGGACGGATGCAATCCTCTGCTGCAGGGACCATTTTGCAAGGAGTCACACTGGCCTGGGTAGCCCCAAATCATGTCAAGCATGGCCCTGCGGGTGCTCTGTGTTCCTTGGGAAGGACCAGCACGCTGTGGCCGCTCTGTGATGGGCAGGAGAGCTGTTCCTTATAGAGATGGAGTGCCCTGGCTGTGCACCCTGCACGTGGGCTTGCCTTGCCTGGTGCTGGGTGTCCTCAGGCAGTGTCTCAGGGGCAGCTGGAGCCGCTCTCCTGCACCCAGGCCTCCAAACAAGCACAGTGCTGGGTGGGACATTGGCCTCAGTGCATGGGGTGCAGCTTGCAGCATCAGCTCCTTGGCGCTCTGAGGGCTCCCAGGCAATCACGTAGCCCTTCCTCAGGGCCAGGACCACCTCACCAGGCTGTGATGCAGTTGTTCTGGCTGGCAGGTTCACCTGGAGCTTCTGGCTGGTCAGAAATGATCCTCCTGCCTGTCACAAGGGCAACTATCCATGCACTGTAACAGTGGATCCTACAGGAACTCTCACCTGGGTCGAAAACAGTGATCTCATTATTTTAGTATTTAAATGCAGCAAGCAGAAGCAGTTGTACAGAGCATTCCTTCTCCAAAGCAGTTGTGTGGACCCTGCTGAGGTTTTGCACCAGGGCATTCGTTTTCCTCTTTGGGAGTTCCTGATGTCTTGACATGCAGGAGGAAGGCTGCAGGGAGCTCTGCTCTGCAGCTAGTGCGAGTCAGCCTGTCGCTGTGACCGTCCCGGGTGTGCTTGTGTTAGAGCAGGGGACAAGAGCAGGCTGGTCAACCTGCCTATTAACATCCCTCAGGCTGGCATGCGTGTGAGGGAAACGGGAGCTGTTAATGCATGTGTCGGAGAAACTCAGCGCTGCCTACCTGTGTTCGTAATCAGGAAATTTATGCTGAGGCCCTGGCAAGATTTGTAGCATCTCGGCACTTTTCCAGCTCCAGGTACTGCCAGCAAGTTCTGGCACAACTCTGCAGAACAGAAGAAGGAAATGTATGGATCCCAAGCCGAGGTAAGATGAATGGGTTATGTCTCCTGGCCAGGATTACCTGCTTAGCATATATATGAAAAACACGACTGAATAGAAAATGCCAAGCTTGCCTCCTGGCCAAGGAGGCTGTGCAGTGGGACACCCGGCGGCTGTGGGGACAGCCGGACACACAGCCCAGCAGGACCTCTGTGCTGGTGGCACTGCAGAGCTTTGGATAGGAGCCAGTGTCCACAGCATCGCTCTTGAGCGGGAATAGCAACAAAGCCGCTACTTGGGAATGGGAGGAAATAACTGTATGGAGATTCTGTGACATTATAGCCTAGGGAGAAAACTGGGTCTTCATGAAGCACCAGGGCATCTAAGACTGAATTAATGCCACGCAGCTCACCCCGGCTTGCCTATGCTGCACGGAGTGGAAAATGGCTCTTCTGATTAGCACTGCAGCAGTGTTAGCAGTGATAGATCAAGGGAGGGATCCACCTCTGCTCTCAGTCATAGCCCTGTGCGCGCAGAATAGCGCCCCAGCCTCCTGAGGAAGCCAGACTTTGCTTGCGTGATGGAGGCGCAGAATTCAGCTCCAGGGCCATGCCAGAGTTGGAGGCTGCTCGTGACTCCCAGAGACGCTGTTTTCTTGGGGGAGGCCCTCGGGTCGGGCAGGTTTGCAGCGCTCCTTGCAAAATCCTGTCACGGCAGGGACCACACGCGGCAGCGCAGCCGCCGCATGGACCGCTGCTCCCAGCGAGGAGGAGGCAGGAGGCCTCGGAGGCTGGAGGCCGATGCCACCAGCATCTGCTCTGACCCCACGTGCCTGCAAAGAGCCCTCGAGGGGCGAACAGGAGAGCATTTTTCAGCCCATTTATGGCAGTTTAGGGGGGTGACAGGAGCGTGGCCCTATCCAGGGTCTTGTCCGGGTACTTTGTAAATCCAGTATGTCCACACGCTGGCCAGGAAAGCCTCCACTTGCGCATCCACTTGGATGATAAGTTGACCATGAGGCAGCAGTGTGCCCTCGTGGCCAAAAAGGCCAATGGAATCCTGGGCTGCATTAAGAAGAGCATCTCCAGCAGGTCGAGGGAGGTGATCCTGCCCCTCTACTCAGCCCTGGTGAGGCCACATCTGGAGTATTGTGTCCAGTTCTGGGCTCCACAGTACAAGAGGGATGTGGAGCTGCTGGAGAGAGTCCAGCGCAGGGCTACAAGGATGATCAGGGGCCTGGAACATCTGCCCTATGAGGAGAGGCTGAGGGAGCTGGGCCTGTTCAGCCTGGAGAAGAGAAGGCTGAGAGGGGATCTAATCAGTGTATATAAATACCTCAAGGGAGGGAGTGCAGAGGACGGGGATGGTCTCTTTTCAGTGGTGGCCACTGATAGGACTAGAGGAAATGGCCGGAAACTGAAACATCAAAAATTCCATAGGAACTTAAGGAAAAATTTCTTAACAGTGAGGGTGACAGAGCACTGGAACAGGCTGCCCAGAGAGGTTGTGGAGTCTCCTTCTCTGGAGATCTTCAAAACCCGTTTGGACGCAGTCCTGTGCCACGTGCTCTAGGTGTCCCTGCGTATGTAGGGGGGTTGGACTAGATGATCTCTAGAGGTCCCTTCCAACCCTAAGCATTCTATGATTCTATGATTCTATGATCCCAGGGCTTTGCTGCCGTAGAAGGTCTCTAGCTGCCCTGTCCAGCTGTGCGCAGACAAGAGATAGTGAAGCAGTGGGGAATGAGCCAAACCAATCAGCGTCCCAAACTTGGAAACTGCTCTTAATAAGAAATTGTCACATTTTGAAGCTGTATTTAATCCAAACTCAAGAGAAAAGTGGCCTATGGAATGGGCAGTTCTGGAACAAATGCAGTTTGGAAGACGGAAGAGCAAATTATGTTTCAAAATATATATATTTTTTCCTCCCCATGGATATAACTGGTATTTCTTTACATTCACATCATTCCAGATGTGTCAACAGTAGTACTGAGTAACATGCTTCAGACACACACTGGGGCATAGGATTTCTGCACTTCCATTATTTTATTCAAATTACTGTATTTGTTTTACATCACTCTAAATAGCTTTTTCTTAGCATTGATTGAAACATCTTATTTTCTAGATCAAAGTGTTTCTTTGTATCTTAATGAAATACTTTGACACGGGAGCTTTGTGTTAGTTTAAAATCATTATTTAATATATTGAAAACTGCTGGTCCTCTAATTAGTACGCTGCGTGCTTGTCTCCCTATCTTGTTCAAAGTGTCAAAACATTTCACTACAAAAC
The DNA here is from genome assembly GCF_059628265.1 of Tinamus guttatus. Taxonomy (NCBI): domain Eukaryota; kingdom Metazoa; phylum Chordata; class Aves; order Tinamiformes; family Tinamidae; genus Tinamus; species Tinamus guttatus. The sequence continues at coordinate 1,047,723 of NW_028289184.1, forward strand.
AATTCTATTAGGATACATCAGCAGTGGTTGTGCACACCGTGATGTGGCTTTTGATGCTGCAATGTGTATACTGGAGCACTACATTAAAATAAAAATAGTATTGAAAAGCTGAAACTAAGAGTAATGAACTTGCAATCAAAATAATTATGAATGTAAATGTTGTTTCCTAAGTGTTCCACTATGAAAAAAAATCAAAAGTCAGCAGGATTTCCTGATGGCTTCAAATGTTGCCTCTCTGCCTCTGTACTTGTTAAGAGCTTTTGGGGCAGAGCACTTGTACAGACCCAAGCGCAATGCAGAAAGCGGGGCTGAGCTCGGCTGGAATTGATTGTCTTCAAATTTTTCACTTCTGACCCCATGCAAAACCCAGGAGACACTTGATGAGGCAGGTGTTTCGAATCCGCACTAGCAGCTGACGAGTTTGGTGATTTGTGGTCAAATGCAGTCTGCTGACCAAAGCCTGCGGCCAGGGACGCTGAGGCAGCTGGTGCTCCATGCAGGACCTCATGTGCCCCCTACTCTCTTTGGAGTCCTATAAACCCGCTGCTCTTACGTCCTGTTACCTCTCTGGCACATCCTTCACCGAGGCAGTCAGGCGCAGCAGATGATACGTTGTGATCTGTCCTAGAATGGACAAGATGAAGCTTCCAGATGCAAGGATGAGGCTCAGAAAATAGGACCTTTGCTAATGCTCGCTTTCTCCTCTGTCCTCATACTTTTCTATCCAGATTCACCACTGGTTTTGCATACACTTTGACCAAATTCCATCCCCTTCCTTCCTTTCCTTGTCCCCCTCATCTGTCCATCCACAAAGTGCTCTTTTTCTACAGATTTCTTTCTGTTTTCTCCTTTTGATCTATATATTCCTAAATATTCCACCTAAAGAGTGGTTAAGATGCAGTGAAATGGTAAAATACTCTCTGCCAGTCTCCTCAGTCTTCAGCTGTGAATGCAAGAGTCGTTCTGTTTTCAGAACAGATTTCAAAAGTATTGCAAATATTTTAATTAAAAAATTACCTATTTTTACTGACTGAGGAAAGTATATTTTCTTAATGTAAGTGTGATTTGGGATGTTTGCAGCATGGAAATACTCATTTTTTGAATCTTGGGGCAAAGGCCAAAGATTTTTTGTTCTTGTTTAAGAACAATGAAATCTTGGAAATGGAAAACAGTGCACCAGAAATCAAAAATTTGGCTCTGCAGCTCTGAGATCCTCCTTTATTTTTTCTTTTTTACTTCTTTTTTTTTTTGGCATATCTCAGCTCCCAGTTCAGCAAGACAACATTGAGAAGCTTAGGAGACAAAAGACATTGGCTTTATTAATCAGGGACTCTATCGGCCCTCTTTACAGATTGTGCCAAGGATACATCACTCACGCTCCTGCCGGCCACAGAGGCATTCTCTCTCTACCTCTTAGCGAGAGCCTTGTTTATTGCACTACAGATGAACTATGAAAGGATCTTTAATGCTTTTCCACCTACTGATCAGCTACTGTAGCTATTTCCTTCCCTGTTTATCTAGCCATGTGCCTGCCTGGCAGCTGTCTGCCTGAATCTGTCTAGCTGGTGATTCACTTTATTGTCAACATACCCAGAGATTTGCTAATGTTGCAGCCTTTTACCTATCAAGTATCATGAGATTACTGTACTGTGTATGTGAGCGTGTGCCCGACAGAGTTAATGGATGTAAGCCCTCAATTTTATTATTCATCACTTTTTTTTTGACTAATATTATATTCCTTGACCAAAAAGGCTGAAGCACAAAGACAACTGTAAACAGCTCTGACAATCTAGAAATTAACTGCTAGGGCGGGACGGAGCTATTTCACGCTTTGCCCAAGCTCCCTGTCTCACATACAGCTTGCTTTCTTTCTGCCAATTCAGAAGGGTTTTGTCTAGGCAGCTGCTGTACAATCCAGGGCTGGACTGCCCGGATCTGCTGCGGGAACAAACCACCAGAGGAGCAATCGGTCAACACAGAGAGGTGGTCAAAGGGGGTAAGGAACACTCCTGGCCTCACCTCTTGCATGGGCCCCCAAAAAGTCTTTTGCTACTGCCTTCAGAATCAAGGCAGAAAAAGCCATGGAAATGCAGCATGCAGCTGAATTGTTGTTAGTGATTTCCCATCAGTCAGACCATCCCGCACTCTTATTTCTCTCCATAGTTTCAGGAATGCAAAACGCTTTGTCCTGAGAAAAATCCTGGCTTTGCCCTGATAAAAGGGAACAGTCCCACTAGGAAATTCAGCTCCTGCTACTTGGCTAGGTCACTGCTCCGCAGGGCTTTTTGGGCGCAGATATAGATAGGATGAGGATGGCAACACATCTGGTTATTCGCTGTTTCCTATGCTGCAGGAGCATGTCAGCAAAGAAGCTGCTAGCCAGAAAGTTTAAAACATGCCAAAGGAAGAATCTGTCCATACAGAGGTGTCAGGAAACTGTGAACCTCCTTGCCACACGATACTGTATTGGCAAAGGGAATCAAGCGATTCAAGATGGGATACACGGAAAGCAGCTATTTTAAATGATGTTCTTCCAGCTCAGTAGTCTCTAAACAGGCACTGAAACCACAGTGGGATGGCTGAGTAGAAGACAGTCTGTAGTTGCCTTTTTGTTTATTTTTTGCTTTTTTATGTTTGTTTATTTTTTACTTTTTTATTTTTATTTTTATTTTTATTTTTATTTTTATTTGCTTTTTGCTTCTTTTTCCTGAGCATCCTACATCCTCCATTGGTCACAGAATGCTTTTAAGCTGAGAATCTTGCTAAATTTCAAAAGCTTTCAAATTCTGAGCTTGTAATTTCATTTTCTCAACACATCCATTACATATATACCTGCTTGCACTCCTTGGGGTAGCGATAGCCCTCTACATAGCACCTGAGCTATGCTCTGGGAATGTGTGGGGCACCGCACAGTGCAAGCGAGTTAGTAGGTAACAGCATGTGACTCCCTAGCCCTGATCTTTGACAATAAGCCTCAAAAGAAAGCCATGCTTGCTCAAGCATGCTTCAGGAAATAAAAAAGCCAAGCAGGAAAAAAAATCACAGAATCACAGAATGGTTGAGCTTGGAAAGGACCTCTAGAGATCCAGCAAGTCCCATCACAACGAGACAGCAACTGAACAAGCAGGTGCTACACAGATGTTTGAAATCTCATCCTATAAATGAAACAACCCTATCAATTTTAACACTGAGAGGGCACTCAATCAAAATTACCTAAAAAAACACTTCTTGGTGTAGCTTAGTCTCCATCTGCCTTCATTTGTAAGTGACTAGTAGCTTTTTACTGTCAAGCGGAGCAACATTGCATCTGCATACAGACTCAGATATAGCAAGAAAGGTCTGAAGTGAAACTGTCCAAAGACATGAAACAGCCAGCTGGGAGTTTGACCTACCTTAAGATGGCCAAAGTTCATGGTGATGCTCTCCTATGGCTTGTTTAGTTCAACCCACAGAACTACATATGGTCAGATCTCATACGGTCTCCAGCCTTCCAGAAGCAGTGGCAGGTCCAAAAAGCCAGACTTTGCCAACCAAGAGAGTTGCAGGCAGGAACAATTCCCGATTCCTGCACAGGTATGTCCAGTCTTAAATTTTCCATTTTAAGACCTGCAGGGAAATGACAATAAATAAAAACAGCTATAATTCCTAACCAGATGCACAAAGCCAGGGTGCATTTACCCAATGTATTATGTAAAGTAAGGTGTTGGCTCATTTCTCTATTGATTTTGTTTCACGGGCCAAAGAACAACAGCCCTTTCAGGGTTGCGCTATATACCAAGCTTGCCAGGGTGCAGTGGTGCCACAGCTGGCAGCGCGTGACCCTCGCCAACCAGGGCCGCTGGATCCCACGTGTCGGAGCAGGGCAGGCTGTGGACAGCAGCCAGGTTCGATCAGGAGTCCAGATCACCAGGCAGGTTTGTACGGATGGAGCAGGACGGAGGTCAAGCTAAGAAGACAAATCAGTGAACCAGGGGGACAGCCAGATTGCCAACAGACCCAGGCACAGCCTGGTGATCACCCAGCAGATCCACAGAGACAAGGCAGAGATTTGCACTAGATCCTCAGTTTAAAAGCATCTCCTGCAGGAAGGGAACTCAGACCTCACAGTTGCCTCCCCACAGCAATGTCACCCCACAGTCCCTGTGGTCACCAGAGTGAAGGGGACAGCTCTCAGTGCCCTGTCTCTTAGTTGGCCCTGAGCCACACCAGCTAAAGCTCCAGGAAGGGGGTGCTCTCACTGCAGTGCCTCACCAGTGTAGGTGCAAGGATGCAAAATGCAAAGATTTGCAGTATGCAAAATGTGGCTGCACAAACCACATTTGTGGTAGCAAACATGGTAGCAGTGCCATTTTTGGCTGTGTGTGTTAAATGCTCAGTCAGCAATTACTCTGAGCTGCCAGCCTTGGCCTGGTGGAGCTCAACTCAGCAGCCCACCTCTCATGTTAATAAAAGTCAGTGAATATAAATCAAGAAATACATTATTTTATGTTTTATATATACATACATACATATGTATTTATGTGTGTGTGATAATATTCCTCTAAAGAATCAGGCAGCACTTGAGTGAGAGATGAAGGAACATCACTGTCCATGCAGATAACCCTTGGAGGCTCACACGTAACAAGGATCCTTCAGGTAAATGAGCTAATGGCAGGTGGGGACATTCCCCCTTCCAGCCCTCTGTCTTGGCATTTCAAGATGCTCTTGTGTATTATCGGGAAGGAGTAGGGCTCCTCAGCTTGCCCAGACTCAGCAGCAACCTAAGGGCAAGGACTTATGGGGTTGTTTTTTCCTATGGAAGACAAACATTGACCAGTGTTTCTTGTAGTCATGTTGCTTCCACAGAACTGTTGCCTGGGAAGCACGATGGCGATGAAAGTGGTGCTGTGGGAACATGTGTGGAACAAGCGCTCACAGGAACTGTCGCCGCAGAACTGGAGGCAGCTGGGCCAGGTTGGCTGCAGTGCCAATTACAGCCCATCTCCCAAACATCCGAGCTGAGCTTGGAGTAGGAAACAGTCCTTCAAGTCTATCCCACTTTGTCCCATGGGATAGGATGCCTTTGCCATCGTTTTCTCCCCTGTGGCACTGATTTTCACACCACTGTGTTACAACTACATTGTGCATGAGCCTGAGGACTCTCTAACTCTGCCAGAATGGGATTCTGCTCTTCCTCAGGGCACGAGGACAAGCAAAATCGATGGGTTTGTCCTCCTCTGGAGTTTTCAGAAAAATTAATGCCAAGAAGTGCAGTTAAGACACATTGGAGGAGCGGGATCTGGCAGCAAAGGCAGATGGGAGCTTTGCCCAGGACAGGTGGAGGTGGGATGAGGCAGGAGGCTTTTGCCAGGAACTTCCACTAGATCAGGAGGGGAGGACCAAGGTTTCTCCGGTGTTAGACTCTAATGGGAGCTGTGTGGCTGGGGGAGAGGAGCATTTCAAAGACAACTGTCCTCCAAACAGATTGCAGAAATGCACCAGTGCCCATGTAGCTCTGCAGTAGCCATTCACTTCGCTTTTTGACACTATTACATTTCCCATCCTCCCATTTCTGATAATGGCAGGTTCTGGCACAGCACATCATCACCCTGCTTCCAGTCGGCCTTGGAAGCTGACAGATACTTCATCTGAAACTGCCTCAGCAAAATGACAGCCCCTTGGTAACCACAGGAACTAATCTCAGCTCTGGCAGTAGAATAAGAAAAATCCCCAAATGGGTATTTGTAAGAAAGGTTCGTGGTGAGGATTCGAACCTCAGGCTGTGGGTGACGAGCCCTGGCCATGCCCAGAGCCCTGAGGCAGCGTCACTGGCTTCTTCCCAGCCTCTCTGGCAAGCCAGGACAGGCCAAGGACATCCTGCCCCAAAGGCCTGGTCCTCACCCAATCTGAAAGGGCCAGAGAGTCCCAGAGTCCCCCCCTGTGCTCCATGGAGGGTGAGTACAGACTGGGAGCGAGGTCCTAGGGGAAGCTGGAAGCGGGTGCCTCTGCGTGAGCCCAGGGGTTGGCACTGCCTTCTCTCCCATGCCACCTTCAGGTTGCTGTGCATCCTGGGGGCTGTGCTAGGGCCTTCCTCGTGCAAAAAAAGGCCAGGTCTTGAGTTAAAGCTCAAACAATAGCAAAAATAGACCTCTCGAGTGAGCATGTCCCACCAGCGGTACCTGCAAGCCTGCATCTCACCTGGAAACCCTGCTCCTCCACAGCCATGGGGCTCTCCTGCTTCTGGGTTTGCTTCTCGTTAGTGGGGGATCTAAAGGACTCAGCACTGAGCGCATGGGGAATGTCTCTCTCTCAATCTGCTTTTGACAGCCAGGCCGATACCTCTTCTATTTAGCAACAGAAGGCCCACACGCTCTTGAGAAAGCGATGTACCTTCCTCTGCTGGGTTGGCCCATCCTTCCACTGCTCTTCTCGTGCTCAGGGCTCTTGATCCTGCATCCTCTCTGAGGGCCCCCAAAACCACAGAAGTCCCTGTGACGATAACAGCAAGAGACCAGTCCCAACTGCTCAGCAAAAGCAGAGGGTCCTTAGAGGTTCTAAATAGCACAGAGGAACTTTCTCCTGCTGCTGACTGGGCAAGGTCTCCTCTGTGCTGTGGCTAGGCTTTTCCAGCAATTTCTCAGAGCCCGGCCTGGCACCTCAGTGTGTCTGCCACTCTCACACACATGTTATTTCTGGTGGATATTCTTCTAATCTGCATAGTTCATCAGGCCTGACTTTTTCAAAAATTCTGGTCATGCCATTTGACCACTTTCTCTTAGATCAAAAAGCCATGAATGGACAATCTGAGACCATTTATATTCTCAAAAAGTGACCATTTTCTGTAAAGAACTTCAGAGCTGGAGTCAATACAGTGGGCACAGACGAAGACCTCTCCTGTTGGAGGTGCTAAATCCCTATGGGCATGGGGTTCTTTTTCCCTAAGGACCTCTTCCAGATCCTGCAGACACATTGTAGATGGGAATCTACTTGTGAGGAGTAGCTAGTGGAGGTAACAGAGAATGTTTACCCGCATACAGACTCTTCTTCTGCTATGCACACCTCACTGCTCAGGGTGGTGAGCCAAGAGTGTGTCTCACACTGCTGTGCCCATGCTACCTACTGCTCCCTCAAAGCACTCATCCTTCAAGTAAATGCTGAGCCAGTTTCTTCTCCATGACCCTGGGCAAACCTTTGCAAAGGGAGGTCACATTTCAGAGCTGTTTCCCATGTTAGGAGTGTCACTTTGCTTCAAGACCCTGTAGAACTGTGTGCTAGTGTTTGTAAGCTCCAGCTTTGATCTGGGATCTCTCCTGTGGTGGTTGGGAACCTCTATCAGGTTAACAGTCCTAGGACATTCACGCTCTGGCTTGGATATCTTCCTTTTCTGGGCAACTCCTCATTGGTTTGCGGCTAGTTCTGTGCCTTTCTGCTGGGTTTCTGAGCTTTCCTCCCAATGTCTGAAATGATAAACAATATAATCTTTTATCAGGGATACATTAGCCCTAGCAATATTGCCTCTTCAGAACCACAGCCACCTCTGTGATCTCTCTTGAATTCTGTACTTTATTTAAAGGCATCGTTCAGCTGCTCAGGTCTTGTGCAGAGTGCGGAACTCCTCAATTTTCTGTAATATCGTTTGATAGTTAGCTTCCTCTGCCTGACTTAATTGAAAGTATTAAAAATGTCATGTGCTTCAGAGCAGGTTGTTCTAAGAAATGAATCTCCCTTCCAACAGTTTTCCTTCTCCATCCCTTGTAGAGAAACTGGAAAGCACCATCTAAATTTTTCTTCCTTTACAAGAAGTTGTGACTTGTCCAGGACTTCTGTCAGCTCTGTGCTTGCCTTCAAGATTTCCTCCAGTCTGTATGCCCTGGGATGGTGATCTCAGATCAAACTCCTACCCGCATGTGCAGGCACAACACACCAACCCATCTTTTACGAGAATGGAAAAGTCTTCAGCTCATTCAGCAAAGGGGAAAGGGAGCTGGCGAGACTCTCCAGCCCCTGCCTGGAGATGGTACCATTCTGCTCTGTTTTGGGCAGATGTGACAAGTCCACGGTTAGGGACCCAGCTGGACTGTGCCCTGCTGTGGAGGGGGGCAGTACAGCCAGCAGGTATCACTTGCAGGAGTGTTCAGGAACTGGCAGGCTGAGGGAAACCATCATAGGCAGGGTGTGCCAGAAAGACACCTTGCAAGACGTTCACAGAGTCACGGAATGATTGAGGCTGGCAGGGACCTCTCGAGATCCTCTGGTCCAACCCCCTACTCCAGCAGGGACACCCAGAGCATGGGGCACAGGGCGGCATCCAGGCGGGTTTGATGATCTCCAAAGAAGGGGACTCCACAGCCTCTCTGGGCAGCCTGTGCCAGGACTCTGGCACCCGCACAGGAAAGAAGCTCTTCCTTGCATGGAGATGCAGCCTCATGTGTTTCAACTTGTATCCATTGCCCCTTGTCCTGTCACTGGCCACCACTGAGAAGAGTTTGGCCCCATCCTCCCTACATCCTCCCCTCAGCTACTTGTACATGTTGATCAGATCCCTCTCACTCATCTCCAGACTAAACAGGCCCAGCTCACTTTTAGTCTTTCTTCATATGATAGATGCTCCACTCCCTGGGACTCCATCCCTGGAGATGTTCTGGAGACTCAGTCCGTATACCTAAATCCCTTCCCTCCAGTCTTTCCCTGAAGGGACATGGACACAGACCAGCAGTGGCTCTGTCAGTGGCTGTAAATGGCAGCATGGCCAGGTCTGGCACCTGGGGACTTACTCAGGTGCTTTTCTGAGCACCAGACAGAAAACTTCTCCATCATCCATTTCCCTCATAACAGTCAGTCACATCAGCTCATGTGGCCATAGGGGCTCTGAAAACCAGGAAAACCACTCTGTGGACAGAGTAATTACAGGTTCTGCTGCTGATGGGACTAATTACCAAATGAGGCATTGGCTATTTTGTATTTCTCCCATGGTGCTTGCTTTTGCCCAATAGCATGGAGGAAATAGAAGGAAGAGGTACCTAGTTACTCATGCTGGGACCTTACAAGCCCCATACCCAAGGATTCAAAATAATCAGGTGCTAGGATGTGCACTTTGCTCTTGGCATTGATGTAGCCCATCTCAAAGTTTTCATATCCCCTAGCTGGACAAGCTGGGAGACTCAGAACAGTGAGCCCCCTCAGATATACGGGGTCTGAGCGCAGTACAGAGTCACTGCATGTCCTAGGACTGCAGGAGAAGATTACAGAAGGGCTTTGAGGAGATGGATGGCCACCTCATATTCTCATCTTGTGCGATGGTGAGTGTAGGTCACGGCAGGCAGACATCAGCGTGAGTAAGGCCAATTTCAGGCTGGGACAAAGATTGGCATGGCTATGGACAAGTGAAGAGGCACTCAGAGCCAGCAAATGCAGAGCCATTACAGATATGCAGCTTTGTCTGGCACTACCTGAGCCCTACACGCGGAGAGGACAGCCCAGCACAAGATCAACCCCAAACTATGATTGGTGAAGCTGAACCTCCTCTGCCCTCTGGTTGTTTGCAGGGGATCGCAAGTCCTCCTTATGTGAGGCTATGATGGCTGGCATCAGGACTGAGTATTACCAAAGTCACTAGAAATGGGAAATTGGAAATTGCTAGACTTGTTTTTCCCATGATATATGTCAGCTGCTGAAGCACTAACACTGACTTGCTGCACTTACCTCACCACTCTTCCTTATCCCTGCAAAAATGAGAGGTGAGGCATGGTGATAGAGAATATTCCTCTTCGTCGTCTTCCTCCTCCGCCTCCTCCTTCTCCTCCTCTGTCTCCTCTCGGCACATCTGAGAGAGGAAGGTGAGGTCCTGCCCAGGCACAGCACTTGCCTCATTCTGCCATCAAAAATCAAGTCAGCTCAGCAATTAACTGTCATTGGCGCTGGATGCAGGTGCCCTGGGACGCTGTGTGAGCGCAGAGCTCTGCTGCACAGGGCAGCGCATGTGCATCCGCTCAGAGGAAACCAGGTACAAACTCAGCACAGCAGCCCGTGGGAGATGTAAAGGTCCTGGGTGGCTTGGCGGTTGCTGCAGCTGGTCAGCTTTTTCCTACCGTGTTTGCTAAAAAGAGAGTTTCAGGTCCCAGTCTTGTCAGACTCATTTCCAGGCTTTGCTGGAAGAAGGGAGGGGAGCGTTACCAGCAGAAGGGTGTTTTTCCCTTGCGTAGGTGGGGCAGAGGGCAGTGGTCATCTTCAGAAAAGTGAAACAAGCTAAACTTGAATACCTGGCCCAAAACACAAACCCTCAAGCCAGTCTCTCAACATGTTTTAGTGTTGCAAAGCCTGGGCATAAAATCAAGCCTAACGTTTGCCTCTACTGCATCCTTTTTGCAAACAACATTGAGCAATAGCTGTATGTGAAGCGCTAAGGTTGAATTTGAGGCTGGACGGGAGCTGTTCTGTGCCAGATGTGAGAGGAGAGCTCTCAGGACACGGCCAGAAATGACTCCCTATTTGTACTTTACTTTCATAGTTGGTATAGTTGATTTTGATCTAAATTGGAGCTTTGGAGAGTTGAGTGACCTTTAACCTGTCTCTTAAATCTTTGACAGTTGTCTTTTTCTCTAAAAAAAGAGAAAGAGAAAGTGACTGTCCCAGAAGAACACATCTCCAGCCTCTTTTGATTCCAATAAGCAATTTATTCTTGCTTGGCAAGCAGCTTGGAGAATTAAAAAGCCAGCACCGGTCACAGACAGGCAAGTTATTAAAAAGGCCGGGGGGCCATAAGGCTGATGCAAGAGGACAAGCACCTCGCTGGTATAATCTGGTTCCAGCAGGTACTGCACATCGGTCACAGACTCAGCCTTTTCCTTGGCCAGCAGCATGCCAAACCTTAACCAGCCCATTTCTACTAAGGCAAACACCTACTCCCTGACCAAGTGTTGGCATGGTAAGATGGGGCAATAGTAAGTAAAATATCCCCCATCCCTACTTTCCTTCAGAAGGAGAACAGTTTGGGCTACCCTTGCTTTTTTACAAGGGCGTCTGTGTCAAGAATATTGTGTTTCAGTCTTGGCTTTGAGACACTGCTGCTCCGTGCACATACGTGGAGCTGAGGCGTTGGGGTACTCGGTGGTTGCCCTTCACGCCATAAGCTGGTGGCCTGGGGGGCTCTGCGCAGTGCTGGGCTCTGCTGATGCTCCTGGAGGCTGCTCAGCCTGGGTGCTCCGGCTCAAACTCAGACCTCACCTGCCTGCCTGACCCTCATCCTTGGCTCTCTTGACAGGTGAACAAAGCCCTGGGCTGACCTCCAGCTGGGCTGGGTCTGGTGAGGTGACCTCAGCCACTTTGCAGTGGTCATGACCCTGCTCTTCGTCTTCCTCCATCCTATCAAGTGTGTCAGAGCCTGCGCCAGGATGATAACGCATGGAAGAGCCCTGCAGCACTCCCAGCTTCTGCCGTTGAAGTATTGGCATTTTGGAAAAGACTGATGAGAAGGGAAGAAATAAGTCCAGGGAAAAATCCTGCTGCTCCTCTTGCTTCCTAAAACAAAAACAAATACAGAACAAGGAGAGAAGGGAAGACACTTAGGTCTGCAAAAGACAGAGAAGACCAAGTAAGGTGCATTTGCCATGCTCCAGACAGTTTGGCAGCGGACAACAGCCAGATAACTTGGGGACTATGCTGAGCATCTGAGACAGCCCAACTACAGATTTTCTGAATGATTCCAGGACAGACTTGTGCACAATGCAAAAACTAGCTAGATCTAATTCAGAGATTGAGTTAGTGCAGGAGAGATAAGACAATTCACTTACTTAGCATTTTTGTTGAGCTGTATTCAGCAAAACCAGATTAGGGATGGATGCTCAGCCAGTGTAACTCTGGGTAGCCCGCGCTACCCTTCTGCAAGGAGGGATGACACACCGTGTTCAGTCACTGTTATAAATTCTACCTTGGACATCAACAAGCCTCTTTTGCTGTAGCATTTTTCTGAGGCAATTCACATCCCTGAAGTCCATGCCTAGATTCTTGCTCTGCAGTCACAAAAAAGGACTGGGGGGCCAAGGGGAAACCAGTGAGAAGGATGATATTTTGTAGGTCCCTGGCATCTCTCTCCAAGCCTTTTGAGCAAACTCTGCTCCAATTTTATATACCCTCAAAAGCAGGCTCGACTGCCAGGTCTCTCGCTCAGCTGGCTCTTCAGCCACAGAACTCCCACAACTGCTGATCTTTCTTGTGAAACACTTGGCAAACCTCATTTATTTATGAAATAACTAATTTCACTTCTCCCAGGAGAAGAACAGGATATAGAAAGCACTGCCTTGGAGAAGCCCACCATATAGTTCTCAGATTGTCCCCTGACCTAGAAGCCAGAAGACCTGAGCGTGTCAGGTGCTCCCATTTCCCAGCTGAATACACTAAGAGGACCAGTTTGATCCACTATCCAGATCTTGTTAGATTTTGCTCTCATGGATGAAAAAGCTGACGATCAAGGCATAATTCACCCAGGGCATGCCACAGGTTGGTGGAAGAGCATCTACAAGGGCCATGAGACCCTGGCTTTAACACTGCTTTCTTGTATGGCTGTGGGTACCTCACTCACCCTCGATCTGAAAACCAGCAATTGGGTCATTGCCCTAGTGACAGGGTAGCTGCTGGATTGGAGCTTTATAGGGTCCAAGCAATCCTGTCTCCCGTGCTGCTCTTCAGTCCCCGTGACAGGGCAGTTTGGTCTGGGAGGAGAGGGAAGGACACTCACACTTTACAAAATCCACCTCTGAAATTTTGTCTCTTTTTTTTCATTAGTGCTTAGTGAACAGAACTGTTGAGTCCAAGTTTTCCAACAAACTTGTCTTTTTTACATCTTCAACATAGTGCTGATTCACAGAGACACAGTTAAAGCAAGGCATGTGAGAATCCCATGTCTTTCCAATTCATTCATTTTCATTTTCATTCATTCATTTTAGGTTCCTGCAGAGCGTCTACGATAACTTTTTGACGCAGGTTGTGGAGGAGCCGACGAGGAGAGGTGGGCTACTGGACCTCGTGCTATCAAATAGGGAGGGCCTAGTAGGAGATGTGAAGGTGGGGGGTAGTCTCGGCTGCAGTGACCATGAGTTGGTGGAGTTCAGGATTCAACGAGGAGGAGGCAGGGCTGTAAGTAGCCTTGTGACGATGGACTTCAGGAGGGCCAACTTTAGCCTCTTCAGAGACCTCCTCGGTAGAATCCCATGGGCTAGCGCTCTAGAAGGAAGGGGGGCCCAAGAGAGCTGGTTAGTTTTCAAGCGGCACTTCCTCCACGCCCAGCAGCAGTGCATCCCTGTGTGTAGGAAGGGAGGCAGAGGGGGCAGGTGACCTGCGTGGATGAGCCGGGAGCTTACGGCAATGCTCTAACAGAAGGCAGCGGTATACAGAATGTGGAAAAAAGGACAGGCCCCCTGGGAGAAATACAGGAACGTAGTTAGGGAGTGCAGAGATGCGACAAGGAAAGCTAAGGCACGTCTGGAAGGCAAGCTGGCAAGGGACGTTAAAAATAACAAAAAAAAATTCTTCAAATACATTAACAGCAAAAGGAAGATCAGGGAAAACGTGGGTCCGCTGGAGGACGGGATGGGCACCTTGGTTACAAATAACACAGAAAAAGCAGAGTTGCTCAATGCCTTCTTTGCTTCGGTGTTTACCAAGGGCAGCCCTTTAGAGCCCCAGGCCCTAGAGACAAGAGAAGAAGCTGGTGGAGAGGAAGACTTGCCCTGGGTAGAGGAAGATTGGGTCAGAGAGTACCTAAGGAAACTCGATACCCACAAATCCATGGGCCCTGATGGGATGCACCCCAGAGTGCTGCGGGAGCTGGCAGATGCCATAGCTAAGCCGCTCTCCATCATCTTTGAAAGATCCTGGAGAATGGGGGAGGTGCCGGAAGACTGGAAGAAGGCCAATGTCACGCCAGTCTTCAAAAAAGGCAAGAAGGAGGACCCAGGCAACTACAGGCCAGTCAGCCTCACCTCCGTCCCCGGAAAAGTGATGGAACGGCTCATACTGGCCGTTGTCTCCAGGCACATGGAGGAGAAGAAGGTGCTCAAGAGTAGTCAGCATGGATTCACCAAGGGGAAATCTTGCCTGACTAACCTGATAGCCTTCTATGATGAAATGACCGGCTGGATAGACGAGGGGAGAGCGGTGGATGTCGTCTATCTCGACTTCACCAAGGCTTTTGACACCGTCCCTCACAACATCCTCCTGGGCAAGCTCCGGAAGTGTGGGATAGATGAGTGGACAGTGAGATGGATTAGGAACTGGCTGGATGGCAGGGCCCAGAGAGTGGTGATCAGCGGTGCAGAGTCTAGTTGGAGGCCTGTGGCTAGTGGGGTCCCCCAGGGGTCAGTCCTTGGTCCAGTCCTGTTCAATTTATTCATCAATGACCTGGATGAAGGCACAGAGTGCTCCCTCAGCAAGTTTGCTGATGACACGAAACTGGGAGGAGTAGCCGATACCCCAGAGGGCTGTGCTGCCATCCAGAGGGACCTGGACAGACTGGACAACTGGGCGGTGAAAAACCTCATGCAATTCAACAAGGCCAAGTGCAAGGTCCTGCACCTGGGGAGGAATAACCCCAGACACCAGTACAGGCTGGGGACTGACCTTGTGGAGAGCAGCTCTGCAGAGAAAGACCTGGGTGTCATGGTGGATGATAAGTTGACCATGAGGCAGCAGTGTGCCCTCGTGGCCAAGAAGGCCAATGGGATCCTGGGCTGCATTAAGAAGAGCATCTCTAGCAGGTCGAGGGAGGTGATCCTGCCCCTCTACTCAGCCCTGGTGAGGCCGCATCTGGAGTACTGTGTCCAGTTCTGGGCTCCACAGTACAAGAGGGATGAGGAGCTGCTGGAGAGAGTCCAGCGCAGGGCCACAAGGATGATCAGGGGCCTGGAACATCTGCCCTATGAGGAGAGGCTGAGGGAGCTGGGCCTGTTCAGCCTGGAGAAGAGAAGGCTGAGAGGGGATCTAATCAGTGTATATAAATACCTCAAGGGAGGGAGTGCAGAGGACGGGGATGGTCTCTTTTCAGTGGTGGCCACTAATAGGACTAGAGGAAATGGCCGGAAACTGAAACATCAAAAATTCCATAGGAACTTAAGGAAAAATTTCTTAACAGTGAGGGTGACAGAGCACTGGAACAGGCTGCCCAGAGAGGTTGTAGAGTCTCCTTCTCTGGAGATCTTCAAAACCCACTTGGATGCAGTCCTGTGCCACGTGCTCTAGGTGTCCCTGCGTGTGCAGGGGGGTTGGACTAGATGATCTCTAGAGGTCCCTTCCAACCCTAAGCATTCTATGATTCTATGATTCTTTACCCAAACTCCTCAAAACTTACCAAAACTCTTTTACTGAAACCTCAAGATGAGCACCAAAGCTTCCTTCGACTTTGTCACGTTTCATTTGCAGCCTGAGAAGAAAGGCCAAACCAAAATCCTTCCCAAGTGCCAAAGGAGAGGTGCCTGGCCCCTCACACACCAATCCTCTTTTTCCATGATCCAAAGGATGGAGGGGAACAAGGGCTGTCCTGTGAATGTCTAGCAGCCGTTTCCACATGGGTTTGATTCTTCTAAGATGCAGCAACACTGAGCTGGACATCAGAGCCTGAGAGCCGCTTCTCTCCAGCACGTTGTATCTGCTCAGGGCAATCCAGCGACTTCCTCCGGGTGAGCGCAGAGCCCTTTGGAGCACAGGGACCTGCCGCTCCCCGGCCACACGCACTGCTGCTCACAGCTCTACTCACCACACAGGGCTCACAAAAATGGGCATGTTGGTCCCAAATCAGAGATGACACAGGCCTGGCAATAGGGGGAAGGTGACAGAACCTTTCCAGGGAAGGTATGGCTTGTCCAGCACCCAACACATTGCGTGGGTGCAAGCTATCAGGCAGAAGCTTTTGGCAAACACAGATAATATCCTGCTGGCCATGTCACCCCAAAGACCTCGTGATTTTTTTTCCTACGTTCTGAGTTGTGCCTGTTTCTTCTGTCTTTGAACTCACCACATATGTACATTTAGAGGAGGAGGAAGGCTGAAAACTGGCAGGTTCTAGATAGCATCCAACTGACCAAGAGGAGAGATTAACGATCCTGTCTGTGCACGAGTCCTGGGCTAATGCAGACGACAGGGGAGGTGGCGTTATCCTCATCTCCCTTCAGGCCCTGCGGGTGAACACGGCAAAGACAAATGTCCCGTCCACCTTGTCATCCCCAGTGGATGGAGCAGCGTCCCGTCCTCTCTCTTCAGCCGCGTCCGTAGCTGAACGTGCTGGCAGCGCTGCTGCATCCCGCTCATGCCGCAATGTGCGCCCTACGCACCTCGATGGGACTCTTGCATTTGGACATGCAAGAGAAAATGCATTTTTGCAATAAATCACATGGTGCAGGGCAATGTTCACAGTGCGGGCATTGCTCCTTCCTCCCTCACAGGAGCCGCACACGAGGGACAGAGGTTCCAGGTGGCCCCTTTTCAGCAGGTAATAGCAAAGGGACAGGCAGTGCCCTGAGCAAGTGCCCTGCCTGCTAGCAGCCTGCGAAGGCCACTGTGGCCACTGCTACATGCTCTGAGCAGGACTTGCTTCAGTGAATGAATGAGGCAGCTGATGAATATTCAAAATTGGCAAAGCAGATCACTTTCAGCTAAATTTGATCACAATACGGGATAAATTAAGCCACAGGATGAATGCATTTGAAAGGAAGATTAAAAGAACACACTGTACAAAGTCAGGAAAGTAGGTTTAGCCAAAATCTGACAATGTACACAAACAGATGAAAATAAAGTTCCTTTCACTGAGCAAATAATGAGGCCGGGATCAGCCTCTCACTGAGTTCCTATGGAAACATCTTTTCTTTTTCTTTTTTTTCTTTTTAATTTAAAAATGGAGGGGGGGCAAAGATGCTCGAAAGGTCCAGGAATAGAGGGAAGCGCTCACCACGGGTGAAATCTAGCGCGCAAAATAACCTTGCGTCATGCAAGGCCTGAGGAGAAAAGAAGGGCCCGGAGCGGGCAGGGAGGCAGGTCTGGCTGGCGGGAGCAGCCGCCGTCGCTGCTGCTGGCCAGCACTGGGGCAGGAGCAGAGCACGGGGCCTGCGCAGCCCCACATGGCCCCAAGCCACCGGGTCCCAGACAAATGCAATGGCAATGGTAACCCATGGAGATGGGCAGAATCATCCTCGAGCTCTGCTTTCCAGCCCCATCCCATCTAACCAAAGCGAGGGCGCAGCTCCGTTATCTTGTCGGTTAACCAAGACCCGCTCCTATGTCCTGGGCTGCAGGATGCAAGGTGGCTTCTACGTGGACGGGGTGACTGTGAAATGGAGGTGCTGGTGCCCAGGAGAGGATGTGGAGCAGCCGGGAGGGTGAGCTGGCAGCAGGGCAGGGGGAAGCACGGGTGCCAGGACACCTCGTGCAGGACTTACAGGCTACAAGGGTGACAAATGGAGGCTTGTGTCACATCTTCTTACCTTTTTGAAAGAGACTGACTATTTGGGGTCCCTTAGACAAAGTTGAGGACAGCATAAGAACTACCTTGGTTTGGGGTTAGGTAGAAACAAATGCAAGAGGCAAAATGCAGCTGGAACAGCCCAGACCTGGGTAAACTCCGGCAGAGAGCTGGGGCCTGCCCAGGAGAGCAGGAACCAGCTCTCTGAGGTATGGGTTCACCTGCCACCATTTTCATCTGACAGACAGTGAGGAAGCCAGGAGCCGCCCCAGCCCCACGTCATGCAGAGCAGCCCGTGCTGCAGCAAGGGGGATGAGCAGGATGGATGGGCACTCATTGCCATGGTGGGAGCAGGATGCTTTTGGGAGTGGATTCATCTCCCTCTGGCAGGTCTGGGAATAGGAGAGGAAATCATCCTGGGCACAGCAGCCTTTGCACAAGGCCACCCAGCACCAGAGCTCACGTGCAGCCTCCGGCGCCCGGAGCAGTTCTGAGAGCCTCTGGAGCACTGTGTCCCTCCTGGCAGATGGCCTCCCTCTCCCAGGGCCTTGCTGTCTGCAGGGGGAGAAAATTAAAGGGCTGTCTATCAGGCTGACACGAACAAGTCTATTAGCAGCCCTGGCAGGTGAGAGGAAAGCATTAGCATATGGAAAACGGGGGAGGAAAGGCAGTGTGTCTGGGACTGTTATGACTGAGCAGACAGGTGAAACTGGGGAGGTTATAAATAAATCCCCCGCACACACCCCCAGCCATCCTGCTGCAGAGTCTCTGAGGGTTCAGAAACTCGGCGCTGGTCCCTGGCGGCTGCAAAGGGTGCCAGGCTCCCAGCGCGGGGAGAGAAGGAAGAGCTTCCCTCATGGTGTCCTCTGCAGAACCACCGGCATCCGCCGCAGTCCGCAGCAAAGCAGGTCAGGCGCTGGCTATGCAGGAGGAGACAATTCCAGTGCACAAGGTCAGGGCTCTGCTTATCAATGGGGATCAGCTACGGCGGAAAGCCTGGAGGAACAGCTTTCTTCTCCCATCCCTTTTCTCCTGCAACAGGAAGGTTGTTGACTGGGGCAAAGAGGTTCCTCCCCCTCTGTCCTTCTCCTACTTCCACCCAAGAGAGTATTTATTGCAATATCCCTGCCCCAGTTAGCAACTCTAATTGCAAAAAATGAACAGTGAATAACTCCAAAAAGCGAATACTACTAGAAGCAGCATGAGCCACACCAGGAGTAAACACTAGGCCAGTCCTTGGGGTAGGGGACAACAGGGCAGCATCGGGACAGAGTCGAAGGCCTGTGCATTCAGCTGCATGTTGAAAAGACCGTGGGGTTCTGGTGGGCAACCTCCTGGGGAGCTGTGTGAGCAGCCAGATGCCACTTAAGCATGGTCAGAAAGGACTGCACAGCCTCTCCTGTGAAGGTGATCCTTGCAGCAAGTGATGCTAAGGGGCAGAGGTGGCAGAGTGCAGCCCCTCTCTTGCTCATCTCCTCACCTAAAGCATCCATCAGCGACATGGATACATCTGTGTGGCCAAGGTGGAACACCCGGGTCTAAAACACAGAGCCCAACGCCTGGCAGGAACTCAGACCTCGCTGTTCTCCACTGGTTGTTGGTGCGCTGGGCCAGCTCGCAGGACGGTGTGTTCCCAGGCTGCAGATACAGACAGAAGGATTTGCTTCCAAGAAACGGCTCCAGCAAAGGTGTGCGCAGGGCATGCAGGAACTTTCTGCAAAGTTGGTCCACTCTCATCCAGGAAATCAGGTCTTGAGCTTTGAAAATAATCAGAAATAATGTGTCTTACACCTGGTTGTAACAGGACGATGCCACAAACCTCCTTGAGGCACCTCTATCCATCAGTACAGCTAAGCAAGGAAAAAATTCACGGTAGAATTGCTACAAGATGGGTCATAAAAAGCACATCAAGGGCTCAGTTGTGCAAATGGCTGAGAAGAAACAGTGGACTAAACTGGACAGTACCAAGTTCATACATGCAAATCAGCCTTAATTTGCCATAGCAGTTTTGTTCAGTCCCTGAGAGCAAGACACAACAGCAGGATCTGAATAGTTGTGCACAGCAATCACACTCACTGCACTAGCATCCTCTGCAAGTAAACAGCCATGCACACATAAACATCAGTGGAAACTGGGTGATTTCACTAAAAGCAACACCCAGAATCACTAATAAACACAAGCCCTGTTCTCCGCAGTTTCAGTAGAGCTGGCCAGGTTTCCAAGAGCACAGCGGCCCGTGGCTCTTTGCTCACAGGCCTGAAGCATGCCTAGGTTTGCATCCCCGCTGGTTAAAAATACTAACCTGCACATAAACATCCTCTGAGGACTTCGGGACGGCTTCTTCCCATCCTTGGATCCCTGCTTCACCCCATGGCAGTTCCTAGAGGTTCCCATCACTGTCTTGCTGAAAAGCACTAGAAATATTTATTTAGCTGTTCTTTTTACTTGTAGTGCAGGTTAGGAAAACACAAAGATGGTAATATGCCTTTTCAGGAGCTATCTACAAACAGGGAGAGAGGCAGAGATTGGAGGGCATGAAAGGAACACCCAGCTGCAAGAGACCCTCCTGCCACTTCCCAATGCTCTTTTCCATTTCTCACAGCTCTAACGCTCCGGTCTCAGGCCTCAGGCAATGGTGATGGCACCATCCTCGGTGGGGCTCATCCATCCTTTTGCGTGCCCTGAAGGAGAGCTTCTCCCTGCACTTGAAATGCTAAATCGCTCTCAGAAGCAACCCAGGGGAAAACATCTGTTTTACAGCCCAGGATTTTTGCTTACTGTCCTGAGCAATGGAGCAGAGCAGCAAGGTGGGAGATTTAAGGGAGCATCAAGGCCAGAGACCGGCTAGGGGAAAGGGGTATTGCCAGTTCATAGGGTCTGCAGGGCAGATGTCCTTGGAGAGATTGGCACTGTGCTGCTTGCCATAACTGCAGCTGCCTTAAAAGGTGGAAAGAATTTCCACTGGCATCCAAAGAGAGAGCTGGATTGCTGATAAGCCCGGTCTTGAGCTGATATCTTCTCATTGCAAGGGAAGTGCAATTTGCAGGAGCGATCCTTTATATAACACCTCACTGCTAGAAGAGAATATGACCCAGGGCCTCCTTGGAAGCAGGGATGGAAGCCAGGGCTCCCTCTATTCACTTTCTCTCTTGAAACAAGAAGTCAAGGATTATCTGCAGGGTTGTCTTGAGTTGTCTGTTTATTGGCAGTCATTAAAAAAAATTCTACAGTGATTACTGTTGGGTTGCAAGTCATCCTCCAAGTCTGCCACTTGGCAGAACCAATACTTGAGTTGGCACCCACCTCTGGGAGCCTCCCAGAGCCCTCCAGTTTAGTTGGGAATGTGGGACAGCACAGGCATCATCCCTAGCTGTGCTAGCTCCTCTTTGGTGGGGTTTGGTGGGGTTTAGTAGTGCAAGTGCAAAGTAGCCTCTGGAGAAGCACCAAAAAAGTCAACCATCTTCCCGGGGATGTGCTGTGTGTTGGTACTACTTGCCACTTGGGCAATTTGCCACTGTCTGCTCAGGGACTGACAGCACACACAAAAGGTTTCTCTTCACCAAGTGTCTGTCTCCCATCCCTTCTATAACCCCAGAGTACTGGGACAAAGCTCATCAAATCAAAGGTCTGCTAGAAAACAAGACAAATAAATGAATAAATAAATCAACACTGGGCAAATGGGCATCACAGAACTACAATGGAGCTTCTGATCAGCCCTATCATGGCAAATATCAGCCACTCTCACTTCCTTCCTGCAGCCATCGTAGGCCTTGGAGAGCAGGAGATGATGGTGAGATGGAGCAGGTGCAGAACTTTGGACCTTTTCACACAGCTAGAAAGAGGAAGGGTGGGCCTGGACTCCGAAAGATAAGTATATTAAGTGTCTCTGGGCCACAGGACCAAAAGATATCCTTAAGAAATGCACAAGGCAAAGGAATGCCTAGATCCTGTTGTCCAAAAAAGAGTTACTCCATAAGACTTTGTCACATTCTGCCAGGTAGGCCTTTCCCTGAGGACTTATCTCCCACTTCCAGCCAGAAATAGAAATGGAAGGACCCAACTGAAGGAAAATCAGACATTTGGATGCTTCAGGTGGTAACACTCAGATGACCAGGTCCATGATATGGACGTTCACCATGCACATTGCATACGTAGAGCCAGTACTCCCTGGACTAACTCTGGGATGTGCAAGTGGAATGGCATTGGGTCTACTGTATTGGCAATTCCATCTCTTGGAAATCAGCTTGGAATATCAAGACTATAGTATAGTATTCCTGTTCATAGCACAAGAACAGTTCTTTGGCTCCAGGGGGGCAAGTTCTTCCCTTTGGCAGCTCCATCATCATCCAGCACTCCCATCGCAGGTTTGATCCAGCAGCTTTTGTGACCCAGTGGACCCTGGGCACTGCACAGGCAGACAGCATTGGCGAGGACATCGGGATGATCTTTCTCCATTAAACAAAACTGCTATGGGAGTGCTGGCATCTGTCTGGAAAACCGTAAGGGACAGTCATAAGGAAACTTCTCATTGAAAAGGGCAACCACTGCTCAGCATTTGTTTCCGGGACCCTTGTTTCCCCTGCAGATAACAAACCTGTTCATATTCAATACCTTGATGCTTGGAGGGAGGGATGATGACATTCAGACTTGGACTCTTCCCATGGAGGTTAAATTTGCTCACATTGCCTTGGCTCAAGCCAGCCAAGGTGCCTCCAGACCTTGACCTCCAGAGCACTTGGGTGCTCTGAAGACAACATCTGGTAGCACCGAAAGGGGTAGAAAGGCGTCATGAAGCGGACCTAGGCCGGCCTGAAACTGACGGGACCTTCAAGACGGCCCACTTGAGTCCCACTCTGGCACTGTCAAGACCGCTTGCAAAAGTGCCCCCTGAGACTGCTCTCAGTGTCCACAGGGCACCACCTCTGCAGTCACCCACTAGGCTCTCCACATCCAGCAAGAGAGAGGGTGTAAGAGATGCCACACACAGAGTGCTGCCCCATGGCATTGGCGGCACATCCTGCCCACCAGCCTAGACACCCTCTGTTCCGAGCCTTCCTGCGTCCCGGGCACTCGGACGGGAGCAGGGACCGCAGCGGCCGCAGCTCCCCCGCTCGGCCCTGCCCGGGCCCATCGGAGCGATGCCCGATGCTGCTGGCACTGCCCTGCCGAGGGGCAGCCCCGGGCACCCGCAGGGAGAGCCCGGGCACCTGCAGGGCACCCGCAGGGAGAGCCTCTGCAAAGCCACCTCTGCCGCCCCCGCGGCACAGCCACCCTCACCGTGATTTCCATGCACAGAGGGAAGGCTGACCTTGTCCTACATTTCAGAGGCTACTTTTCATCTTCAGAAAACAGCCAAACGAGGGCAGCAGCAGGGAGGAGGCGGGACGAGGAGCTCAGCACAGCTGCGAGGCAGCGAGGCGATGCCCCCATCCCAGCGAGGCGATGCCCCTGGGCTCCCCATGCTGCCCCGGTCCAAGTGAGGCAATGTCCCAGTCCCAGCAAGGCAATGCCCTGGTCCCAGCGAGGCAATGCCCCCGGGCTCCCTGTCCCCGTGCTGCCTCCTTTCCTCGCAGGGAGGGCGTTTGCGAGGGCTGCGCTGTGAGGGGCAGAACTAGGCAGGGAAAATCAGGAACGCTGGACTGCCCAGGAACAGGCCCCTTGCTCCAGCTCAGGAAGGGCTGGTCTCAGCTGCGGGACACTTCGGTGCACCCCGCCAGGCTCCCAGCTGCCCACAAGGTCCTGTGCCACTCTGCCAGCTTCACGCAGTGTCACGGACACTGAGGGAGTCTCAAATGCCACCAGGTTCCTGGGATGTGAGCTGGGACTACAGCATGTCCCATAGATGCCCTGTTCCTAGGGACACGTGGTAGCCCCCCTAGTTTTATCAAAAGAAAGGTTCTTAGAGAAAACAGAAAGGCCACTGCCACCCAAATGTGTCCCTACTGTCAATCAAAAATCAGGAGACAAATAGAGAACCCCGCCAATGCATGGTTAGCTTAGCAAGGGAAGCCTAAGCCACATTCAGACACAGAGCTACCTCCCTGCTCCTGTCCCAGGAGCCCCCTTGGAATTCGCCCCTTGTCCATTAGCAGCAGGAGCCTTGGGAAATGGATTGGCATTTGGCCATGGCCATGCGGGGCTGGAGAGAAGCCATCCTGGCCGCCCCAGCTGCTGGATGGGAGCTGAGGGAGGGAGGTCTCCTCCAAGCCATCTGGCCGCGCTCGGTCTTGTGCTGCAGCTGTGAGTCTTCACTGCAGGCTCTGGAAAACACTTCAAAGACATTCTTAAGCATTTTCCTGTTACAGAGCTTTAATGATAGCACAGCACTTGGCTGGCAGGAACTGAGAGCCTGTGCTTCGCTCCTCGACAGCGGGCGGAACGAAGGCTGCATTATGGGCTGATGCTCTTCATCCAGCCTCCCGTGTTTTTCTGGGAGGAGAAATTGCTTAAGTGCAGCCATTAGAGAAGGCATTTCCTGCATTCCAACCCCAAAACTAGAAGACTTGTTCAAGTTCACAAAATTTGAGAGTTTCTGAAGAAAGATACCAAGCTCTATCTGCCTCCCCATGGTTTGCAGAGAGGAAAGGACACGGAAGATGAAAGCAGGCATGCCAAGCAAAAAAGAGGTTGTCCTTCTCCTTCCACTGTCCTTCCCTGCAATTCCCTCAAACCCATCTCTTTCCACACTGTCCACCTTTGACAGTGTCACAGCC
The DNA here is from genome assembly GCF_059628265.1 of Tinamus guttatus. NCBI lineage: Eukaryota > Metazoa > Chordata > Aves > Tinamiformes > Tinamidae > Tinamus > Tinamus guttatus. The sequence goes on from NW_028289184.1 coordinate 1,071,858, forward strand.
TAAATCTTCCAGCACTACCAGGAGCCCACAGCACTGGGGATAGGGGAGTAGGAAACTGCCACAAAAGGCAGGAGTTTTCACAAAACACAAGGGCACTAACTGGCAGGCATGGTGCCATAGGATGGAGAAGGGAAGTCAGCCCAGCAGGCGCTCAGAGAAGCTCTCAGCAGCTTTTGCCTCCAGAAACAGCCACAAATTGAAATGATTTCCGAAACAGCATATTCCCTGCAACAGCAAAGCCAGCATCCGGGGACAGAGCTGGGCTCCCCTTCCCTACAACCAGCTCCTTTGAGATGGATTCATAGCAGCAACCAGCAGTGGGAAAGAGAGATCAGGATAAGCTGGACCAAGACGGAAGGCAGGCGGGATCCTAGACAGCCATAAAGGCATTTTCTGTGAGCAGTTGCCCTGTTTCAGGGAGCAAAGGCAGGCCAAGGGGTCCTGAGCCTATGCTGATCTTCAGAAGCATGAGACAACCTCCTGCATGGCCTGGAGCGCAGGAAGAAGCTTTTAAGGACTGTTTTACACCTTCTAATTCCTCTTCTTAGGGGAGGAGCTGGGAGCCTGGGCTGGAGCACCAAGACAGAAGTGGGAAGAAGCTGCTGTCTTTGGAGAATGAGACGTCAACGAGGCTGCAAGAGCAGTTTTGTTGCTAATTATTTTTACAAGGGTTTAGGCTAGGTTGTTCATTAATATTAATGTCTTGGTAAATTATGTATATCCTGCGTTTGCATGCAGCATCCCCCCGCAAGGGCGAGCGCGGCTGCCCGCACTGCTCCCCTGCCGCGCTCCTCGCCAGCCTGCTCGCAGAAGCGGCGGCGGCGGCGTGGCAAAATGCTCCATTCTGTTCAGAAAAAGTGCAAAAATGAAGACAGCCTGGCACGGGTGGGAGCTGATCCCTTCGTGGTAACGGGCAGCAGACTTTAGATAAGAGGGGCAAACAAGCAGTCACCTTCCAGCAAAGGTGACAGAGTAGCTCAGGGCAGGAGCTCTCTGCCTGGAAGAGGGTAGAGGAAACAGCTATCTTCAGCCCACCTCTCCGCTCCAAGGATGGGTAGATCACTCAACATAACCTATCCTAGGCAACCCTCCTGTCATAGCCTAGCTCTTCCCTATCTTCTTGTCAGACCTTATAATTTCTCTCGCAAAACCTTTGCCTCCTTGAATCCCGCTCCTGTCTCTTGTTACAGCTTGCATGGGTCTATCATCATATCATTACCAAGCCACGCACCTTATTTTCTGGTGCACTGTGTACTCATCAAGCAGCAGCTCCTTGCAGCGCAGTGTTTCATTCGGTCCACGGCAGAGCATTTTGTTGCAGTGAGCAGAGCAAGCCCAGCTCCTGTCTGCGCTCTGCCGCGGCCTTTCCAAGCACCTCACCACGTCCACATGGGCTTGGGCCTCAGCACTGTCCACATCGAGCGCTCGCTCCCAAGCCGAGCTGGATCCTGCCCCTTTGCTGGGGGAGCTTCCCGGGCCCACAGGCCTGGGATGGAAGCGCTGCCGCAGAGCAGGGAGAAGAGCTGCAGCTCAGCCCACGTTACCCAGGGTCGTGCTGATGAGCTTGCCAAGGAGCAAGGGGCAGAGAAAGGAGCACACCCTCTGTCCCCTTCCCACCATCACCACAACTGCTTCAGGGCAGCGCGAGCTGCCCCCTCAACACATGTTCACAGCCTGTGTGAGACCTTCTGAGGCTCCATCAAGCAGCTCCATCTTCCCAGACAGTTATTACTTTACTCCCCTCCAGCAAGTCAGTGCTGGGTGCCCATTCTGGGGATAAGTCCTTTTGCCAAGAGTCAGTTCCTCCCCTCAGCACCACGGTTCTAGATGCTTTACCAGGAGAAGCAGGCTGTGGTGAAGGATATCAAGGGATGACTAAGCAGGAGATGCAGACAGGAAAGATGGAAAGAAGCGTGGGACTGACACACATAGAGAAGACTGTTGACTCCACAGTGGATGTTAAGTGACAAATGTGCTTCAAGATCCCAGCCTGTCCCTTCCATCAGCTCCCACGGCACAGCAGGTAGTGAAGGATGAGGACACACCACTGACCTGCAGATCCACCTGGGCACACACACGGGACCGACTTGCAGGTTAGATTCTCCCGGGACAGACCACCGGATTTCGAGGGTTTCCTGAGCCAAACGTCGCAGATAGATCATTGCATTTGCCAAATTCTCTTTTAAATTTCTTTTCATAGTTCTAGTCTTTACAACACCTTGGGACAAACTGTTCCACATATAAATTGTGGACAAAAGATTCCAAGATCATGAGACACTTCCATGCAGCTCTGCTTAGTCTCTCCTCCTACAGAAGCTGTCCCATATTCCCGTTCCCCTCCACACTTTCCCAGTTTCTTAGGTAAGGCAGCTACCGCTGAACATGGAAGATGGGATCTTGCCGCTCTCAGAGCATTGCTCATGTGCACACAGAGCTCATACCCTCTCGCTGCAGAGCCAGGATGCCCTGCCCTCTGCAGAGGACCTGGGAGGGCTCTGTGCTTGCAGCTCCCTGGACTGTGAGAACATGGAAGCAGTGGGGAGAAGCGTCGGGCTCGGGACGGGCGAGTGGCCCTGTGACCATAAAGGATGGCTCGTGCCCATGCCCAAGGGCTCCTGATGCAGTTAGGGACACAGTTACCAAGAGCTGAACTCCTCGAAGCCTCCCTTGGCTCCTTCAGGACGGCTCTTTGGCCCTGGCAGCCTGGCACAGGGATCAGACGGGCAGCGCTGCCCCCGGTCTGCCCGGCAGCAGAAACGCCAGGGGCTGCCCCAGCAGGAAGCTCCGTCCTCTCCAGCGCTTCCAGGAAGGAGGAGGATTAGTCAGTGCACGAAGGCCATTTGTTCACGGCGTGGGTGGAACAGTGCCGCAATTTCTTCCACAGGAGATTATGTTCCTTGCAGAAGTCACTTGCATTTTCGTTCTTTCTTCTCATGGAGCACTGCAATTAGCCGCTCTTCAGCTCCTCCACACTGGGGCTGCCAAGCCATCCCCACACTGCGAACGTGCCCCCCGTGGAGGGGACACGGATGCCAGCACAGCGCAGCCAGGGCCGGAGCATCCCTCCCGGGACTCATCCCGCCACATCCCGCCCTGGCAGGAGCCTGCCTGGCCAAGCAGCGGGGCAGCAGGCGGGACTTGACCTCCCAGCTGCTGTGCCCAGTGCTCAGCTCGCTCCATGCCTTGGCTTGTCTCCTCTGCAAAGGGCAAACAGCCCGTTTTGTCCCCACTGCTTCTGTGCAAAGGGCTGGGATCTCTAAAGGGAAGTGCAGGGCCAGCACAATGCCCAGCAGCGAAACTCACTTGTACCGCGGAGCCATCTGTAACCTAAAACCTCAACAGATGGAAATTATTGCCCCTCTCTGCTTCCCTGCCCAGCCCCAAGCGTGGGATCTCCTTGCGGGACCTGGGAGCAGAGCCCGTGCAAAGCCCCAGCAAACAGCTCCCTGCCCGGCCTGTGGGTCGCCAGGATCGCCGGGGAGCTCAGGGCTTTGCAGGGACAAAACCGTGTGAGACATTCGACCAGGAGGGATTGCTCTATTCTAAAATTAATTGCAGCTCCTCCGGGATATGGGGCAAATGGCTTTTACCCCATCTTGGTTGCCATGAACCCAGGACGTGCAGAGATTTTTCTCTCTTTCTCTGGCAACAAGGAGCATCCGACCTTCTGGTGTTCCCTGAGGAACGTAGGTACAAATGTGCACGGGGACATGAAGCTGGCGGCCAAGCCACCAGGTCCCGATCCAAAGAAGGGCTCAGTTCCCCCTTGGGCCCACCGAGTCCCCAGCTCCTGCAGCTGCTCTGCCATGCCCAGATGAGGCACCTCAGCCCCACAGCCAAAAGACATCACAACAGAGCATGGAGGAGCTCTGGAAATGAGACCCCTGGTCTCCTTGGGCTTCCCATGAGCCGCCAGTGCGGGGTGAAGGCAACGTGAGCTGCTGCAGGCTGCCCGCGGCTGCCCAAGGCCCAGACTCTCCCTGTGGGATGCACAACAAAACCAGGCACAAACCTGCCTCAACGGCCTCTTCTCGGTTCATCAGAACACCACCAAGAACCTTGCATCTTACTAAGGGGAGAAGCTGCAGTACACACTAGCCAGCATGAAGACGGTCAATAGCCCTTGCACCTCTGCCTACTTGCTTTAATTTAGGAGTGCTTGGCTTGTGCTGGGGTCTAGAGATTCAGCAATACAGTCATGAGAGCCTGATTTGCCCTGCATATGGTGCCAAAGGCTTCTCCTGAGCTGTGGGCCCACCAGGCACAGGCAGCTACGTAACATATGTACAGCACCGAGAACAGCCTGGCAAAGCCCAGAGCAAAGCGGGATGGTGGAGGCCAGAGATATCTGTCACCTAAGCAAAATGCAGCAGGCAGGTATCAGAGGAAACAAACAAATAAAATAAAATAAAATAAAATAAACATAAACATAAAATAAACATAAAATAAACACAAAATAAACATAAAACAGAGCCAGTTTTCTGCCCACTGAAAGAGGCACTGGGTTCATGTCACCTGAAAGGATATTCCACAGGAATGGCGCGGGGGGAACCACAGGCACGTCTGTGCAGCGGGTAGCTCCTCTCCGCCACCACCGCGGCTGAGAGCCCCCGCCTCGAGCTGGACCTTTCTGCAAGCAGCACGCCACCGCCATCCACTCGCCCGGACAAAGAGATCTGCCTGGAAAGAAAAAATCTGGGAGAAGAAACACGGAAAGGGAAGAAACAAGCTGGAGGTCACCAGGGCCTGTCTGGGGAAGGGACCGGGACAGGGTGCTTGGAGGTTTAAGCAGTTTGGATGGCACTGGGTCTGCCCTGCTGCCTCAGGCCATGCAGCGGGTGAGCCCGACCCTCCGGCTGGAGGGCGCAGCCGCTCCTGCAGCCCTGTGTGCCCAGGGAGCCGCGTCACCGTCCTGCAGTGCTGCAGGAGCCGGCACTGCGCTCATGCAGCGAGTCTCGGAGGCTGCAGGGAATCTCGTGGCGACATCAGGGTGTGCTTTCCTTTTCCCATCCGCACAGATTCCCATGGGCACTTCTGCATGTTCTGCATCTGCTTCTAGCATGATGCATATGACCCAGGCACTGCTCCCTAAGCCTAACAGGGAGAGGGAACCTCAGTATCACCTCATCCAAAAGCACTGAGAGCAGACAACGCATCCTGCCACCTGCTCTGCAAACAGGGAAAGCTCCACAGAGAAGATATTCAAAGAGTCCTGGGGACTCGTCCGGGGTCTGCCACGCTCACACGGCCTGATACGGAGCTCATGTCACTTTTGCAGTTTTCCTACCTAAAACGTAAGCCTAATTCTTGGCCAGCTACAGACAAGAAATGCTGGTTTCAGTGCTTGGACTGCTGCAAAATGCTTTCCGGGTGTAGCTGCGAACACAGATACTGTGTCCCACCAAATGCACACACAGCAGCTGGCTCAACAGATCTACCGACCTGCGAGGGGGAGAAGTCCCCACCACACTCCCTCCTGCCAAGGTCTGCAGGACTTCAGCCCTGTCTTGGAGGGGGCTATGCCACCTTCCAGTACCGCTGAGCTTTGCCGTGCCGGATGCTGCTTTGCCTGACACAGTGTTCTGTCAGCCAAATTTACTCTTTAACATCTTTCCTTCCAAGGCCGGAGTAAAACACTTGCTTCATGTTGCTGAAAGGGCTTCCAGCATCGTTCACTGTCTTGTGGGGAGGGGACAGACTGAGCACAGCAACCAGCTGAGCGTATGATCTGCTGAGATATTAGGGCTGGCTTTGAGCAGTGCCGCAAGAGTGGGCGCAGCTCCCTTCCCGTGGGCATCGTCTGGCCCCGTCTCTGCTGCATGGGAGAACATGAAGACCCGCAGGAGTTATCCAAGCAGGATAAGGAGGAAAAAAGACCCGTTCCACAGAGGGCACCTCAAGGATGTCTCTGCATCCACCCAGCACAACCCGGGAGCGGCCCGGCACTCAGACTGAGTGACTTGGACCTGCTCAAAGGACACATCGGTGCTGGTGCCATCCCCGGGATCACGCTGTCCCTCCCAGCTCTGGGCAGGGCTGCTCCCTCTCGGTGCAGGTGAGACCTGCCGGGGACACCCCCTGCACCCGGTCCCTGCTCGGGGCTGCGCAGACCCTCCCCTCGGCCTGGGCATTGCCAAGGGCCACCCAGGGGAGTCCCGGGTGTCCCGGGGCGCGGAGGGCAGTGCAGGGCGGCAGGGCCGCTGCTGGGGACGGTGCCACGTGGAGGGCACTGCTGCCATCTGCCTGCGCTGCTCTGCAGCGAGCGGAGCCCACAGCGGCGACGGAGACGCTGGCGGCGTCCTGGGCACGAGGGGACCCAGGGCAGGGGACAGCAGCGCGCCCAGGGGAGAGGTGGAGGGAGGAGGCAGCCTCTTTCCCAGCCAGGTCAGATTCGCTAATGAAATCCGTATGCAGGGAAGATGCAGCCCGTTTCACGCCCGGGACAGCGCAGCCGGCGCCCCCGGTCGTCTCTCCCAGCTGCGTTTCTGCTGTCTGCTGGGCAAATCCAAGCCAACCTCCACCCGCACCTCTCCCAAAACCCAGCGTAGAGCAGCCACTCGCGCCAGGAAAGCTCTTCAGAGCAAACCTGCCCTGCGCTGCGCTCCATCCGCGAGGGCTCCAACCCTGCGCTCCAGTGAAGATCCCCCCACGCATTCTCCTGGGATCATCGGAACCGCACGGAACGGGGAGGCAGGGGGACATTTCCTGCATTTCACTGAGGGCAGAAAAAAACAGGTTTCAGAGCCCTCTTGTCCTGTCGCACGCGGGAGGGAAGGGAAAAGCACTGAGGGTCAGTGGCAGTGAGCAGGGGAAGGGCAGAGCTGCTGCTTGAGGGCTCCAAACCCTCCAGTTGGAATCCCACTTGGCAGGATGATTCCAGCCTCCTGACTCGTGATGCTGGTACCTGAATGCTGGACCTTTCTCTCTGCAGGCACCCACAGAACAAGGACACGTCCCTGATCTTGCTCTGCACAAAAAGGTGGCTGCTTATTACTGACAGAACCGATCTGGCAGCACAAAGTTCCTGGCCAAGCAGAGCAGAAGAGCCAAGCAAAAGGTGCTTTGTACCTAGCACTCACCTGTGGAAAAAAAAAATAAATTAAAAAGAAAAAAAATATTGCTGGCACAAGACAAAAACCCAGTTTCTTTCCATACTAAAATGTAGAGGAGGCCGCGGAATTAGTCACATCAGAATTGGACAAGGACCCCTGACAGGACAAGAGAAGTTGGCCGGTCTTTTGAAGTGTGAATGAGTGTTTTGTCATTGACAAAGCAAAAAAGGGAAAAAAAGTGAAAGATGTCATTTCCCTTGTGAGTTTAAAAGAATCTCCGCAGAGAACTGGGGATAATAAGGAGGGTGGAACACCTTTTTGCTAATGCAGGAGAGCTCTTGACCTGCCTGTTACTGTCAGGGAATAGAGTGAGGCAGGGCCCCAGGAGGAACATTAGATCACACTGGTTATTGGTCTTGTTAAAAAAAGTAACTCCATTAAACAAACCCGCCTCAGCAGGGTGAACTTCCAGCAATGATGCACATGCACAGGCCTCCCAGTGAACTTCTGCTAATGAAATAAAACTCTTCGAGGCCCTGCGTGAGCACACACCACAGCTGGGAGATGTGTTTTCTGGATTGCAAGGAGAAGGTATTTCAGAAGTATGAAAAGCTCACTTGACAATGAATGAAATCTCAAGTGACAGTTCTTAAATTCTGTAGTGGCTGCTTGAAAACAAAACAAAAATACCTGTGCTTAGTGCACAAGTGGAGGAATTCAGTCAGTGGGGCTGTGCAGCCCTTCTTGTACTTGAAACACCTTTCCTTCCTGCCGTGATGCCTGGCTCTCCGCCTCGGCTTCGTCACATCCAGAACCCTCTAAACCTGACTATACAAAATCCTTTGCCTAGCGGCACCCTGTGGCCTTGGGACAATCCCAATGCTCAGGGAAACTGCTGCAGTCTGAAGGGCACAAAATGAACACACAGAAGGAACAGCAAGCGGCACCGAGTGACTACTGATTAATAGAAACGAAATCCTCAAGCAAACCTTACTATAAGAAACAGTTCATCTTCCTGCTCCTGGAAACAGCTGACCTCTGCTTGGAGGGAACAACTGCCCCCAAAACACAGATTATTGCCAAACTAATTCCAAACTAAAAGCCTGATTCAAGGCTCCTTCTGTTGCTACCTGGATTAGCTGATACTGAATGCTCAATAAGTCAGTCCCTTTCCAGGCCAGTATGTGTCACAAGCCCTTGTGCGAGAGCTTTACAGCTTTTCCATCATCTTTCCATGTGGGAAGCCCAGTCCAAGCTCAGAATCCCTCTCTCCAGTGTTCAGGGACAAGGCAGGGGTCTCAGTGGAGCTACCTTGTTTAAGCATTTCCTTAGACTAAACAGAGTAGGACAATTTCCCCCTTGCTGCATTGACTAAGCATGAACGCTCAGAACTACTGTGTGCTTAAAACGCAAGGAGGACCAAGCATCCAAAGGTCCTTGCCTTCCTCAGTTCCTCAAAGGAGATCTCTCTTCCACTGAGCAGCTTTCAATAGTTGAAGTTGAAACACGAGATTAATCTCGTGCTCCAACCAGTGATACTGTCTCCATAACAACCTTGGCAGAAGAGCAATACAAGTAAAAAGAATACAAGCAAGGACTGTTTTCGTTGTTGTTTTGTTTTGTTTTTCTGGAGAAACTGTAAATATCTGCCTCATTGCCAGGACTGCTCCTGGCACATGAACTCAAAGCCTTCTACAAGTTCTGGAAAGTTATCACTCAATTTCACAGCAACAGGACAGTCTCACAGATAACCTGTGTCACTGCTGATCTTTCAGCTACAGAATTAGTTTGGGATACCCAGCACAGGTTTCTAAAAGACAAATAGCAGAAAATCCCCCTGTCCAAACCGAGATCATTTCAGAAAGCACAAAAATCAGGATTAAATTGATCAGCTTCTCAAAGAAAGCCATATCCCTGAAGGACCTTTCCAGCCAGAAACAGATACCTCTCTGCTTGCTCAAAGCTGCTTATAATGGTGTCTTTATTCTACAAGAATCCTAAATTTGGCTTCCAGACAGAGGAAAAAACAAACAAACAAATAAAAACCCCACTGTTCTTGCATCACAGGATTTCATAAGCCATCCTAAGGGCAAAAGAGTTTCTGCTTCAACATTAAAAGGAAGTATTTTTTCCCCCACACATAATTTTTCAATTACAAAATCTTCAACAACTCTCATTTCAAAACCCTCAACAGCCTTCTACGAAGCCACAAGGAGGAGGGCTGAGGCAAGCCCTTCTTGTCTCTACCTGCTATTTTCTTATGCTTCCAAATAGAGAGAAATCAGATCTTGGAAACTAGGGGAAAAAAAAAGAGAGAGAGAGAGAAAAAAATAGTTCTCTTCAAGAAAAAAAGAGACCTTTTTAAAAAAAATCAAATTTGGAACTTGGCATCTATATTGAGAGTTTTAATTCACTGTGCCATATAAAAATCATGGCAATTACCTTCACACTGCCCTCTCATGCCAGTCTTGTCCTAATGAATTCAGGCACAGTGAGCCCACTGGGGGAAACTTCCTTCATTTTTCTCCATAAATCAAAGGTGGCTCAATCTCACTTTGAAAAAAGACAACAAAGTCTCAGCACAGGATAAAACTCCTTGTGACTGAACTGCAGATTTCCAGGCCTCCAGGAGCCAAGGGGAAGGGCAGAGGCTGTCCTCAAGCACCACAGCTTTGGGGATTTGCCCCTCGAGATCAACATCCCTTTCGTCTCAGGAGATGCAGGGGACCAGGCCCCTGAACGAGCTCTTGTGGCTGCAGCAAGGGGCTACGAGGATGATCAGGGGCCTGGAACATCTGTGCTATGAGGAGAGGCTGGGAGAGCTGGGCCTGTTCAGCCTGGAGAAGAGAAGGCTGAGAGGGGACTCTGTGCACAAGTAGACTTTTGTAGGCTGGTCAGTGTCTACAAATACCTCAAGGGAGGAGGATGGGGCTGGCCTCTTTTCAGTGGTGGCCACCAGCAGGACTAGAGGAAATGGCCACAAACCAAAGCACCAAATGTTCCACAGGAACTTAAGGAAAAAATTTCTTCACAATGAAGGTGACAGAGCACTGGAACAGGCTGCCCAGAGAGGTTGTGGAGGCTCCTTCCCTGGAGATCTTCAAAACCCACTTGCGATCCGGTGCTATGTGCTCTAGGTGACCCTGCACGTGCAGGGGGGTTGGACTGGATGATCTCCAGAGGTCCCTCCCAACCTTAAAGATTCTGTGATTCTATGGCTCTGTGAGGGGCTGCCTTGGCTTGCGAGCGGCGCCATTTTGTCTGCAAGGCCCTGGTGGCCGCCGAGCGCCCGCGTGGAGGCTGCCGAGCACGGCTGGCAGCGGCAGAGGAGCCCGGCTGGCAGAAAGCGAGGCCGGGCCTGGCGCCTCCCCAGCAGCGCCGCAGCTGCACGGCCGAGTTCTGCAGCGACCGCTGAGCCTTGGCGGCAGCTTCTTCCTCACGAAAATGCAATGCGCTCAGAGCGAGGCAGCGCTCCTGCTGAGGCAGGCGGCGCAGCAAGGCAGCCCAGCAAAACCCAAGCAGAGACTTTGATAGTTGCTGCATATGGATTTTTCCTCCTATCAATAAACCCATTTGGAGTGTGTTGATTTATTTGCAGTAAGGCTGCCTTGCAGCTCATTTTCCTCTCTCTTAATGAGGTCCCTGAGGTGACACTCTCCCTCAGCGAGACCCACAAGCAGTCGATGTCTCCCATGCATTAGCTACACGCTCCAGCAGCACCATCCTGCGCGGCGCCTCCTCCTCCTCCCTGTTCCATGGGGTGGTTTGTGCAACACGCTGCGGCAGGATGGGTTGCAGCAGCTCAGATGGAGCCTGGCTCTGCTCTGGGGCAGCTCCGCAGCCTGCAGTGAGGACAAGAGATGCACGTTTACTGAGGAGGAGCAAAAATAGCTATGAAACACCAGCTGATCACATTACGAAGGAATGACCATTCATAGCGCATCCCTTATATAGCAACAAGGAGGGAGAATAAACCCCTGTCACAGCTTTGTTGGATACTGAACAGCAGCAGAAGAGAAAGATTTTACTTCCTTTTTCAGAGAACGGGATGAGGATGTTTTAGTCAATCCTTTTCCATATTGCACAAGTTCAGTGCCTGTTATTCCATCCGTAACAGCTGGCATCAACAGCATACCCCAGCACCAGCAGAAGTAAACCACTCCAGAGAAAGGTGGTGTGTATCCATAAGACTCTAACCATAATAGGAGCGAGAGATGCTTCAGAGGCATGAATGTCCACTGGTCATTTATTTTGTGCACTCTGACTTTTTAAATCCAAAAATAACAACGCAAACAATAAAAGAAGCTATTAACAACAACAGACCTGAACTGAAACAAGACATGCATGGCACATGAAGGGTTACTGTTAGCAACTACTGAGCAAATAATCAAAAATTAAGTTTAACATAAAGCAGCACAGTAAAAACACAGAGGAATAAAAATAATTGCTGTTTCCAGGAATAATTAACCCTAAGCTCCCTTAAGATTATTAAAAATCACAGCACTAGATCTATGCATTGCCACTGATGGCTTTCTGCAGTTTCCCTATCTATTCCCTGTTGTCTTTAGTTTGTGTATGGAGGATAAGGGCTGTGGGACAAGAACTTCTCTACATGTTTGGGTGGCATGTAACATGATATGACCTTGGTGCTGCTCAAAGTCTGCAAATGGTGCTGTCGTAGGAGTTTCAGCACTGAAGTTGCCATCAGCAATCCACCTGAAAGCAGATGGAAATGGTCTGCTGTTTGAACAACTGAGGAGGAAGAGGTGCAAAGCAGAAAGGAAGCTCCATGAGCTGAGAGGACAAGAGGTGCCATTTCTCTTTAGAAATGCACGATGATAGAAAAAGGCCAACAAGGAGAGCACTGAGCAGAAGGAAAAGTAAACACTCCATGATTTCCAGTAGAATAACTGTGTACTTCACCGTGGGAAGGAAGGGATGATCTCCCTTAGCACACTGAACACTTCGGGCTTGCAGGGTCCATGAAACAGGAGGGAGCTGTGGCTGGTGGTGGAGAACACACTGGCCATCACACAAGATAACTATCGTTGCATCTCCAAACTCCAGCCTGGCTACTGCTACTGAGCAAAGTGAAAAATGGAACAGTAGCTCTCAGGACCGAACAAAATTGCACTGAGGTCTGCACTGTAAACACGATGTGCAGGACATCTTCAGGGGTACTGAGTAGTTAGCTCACCCCTCTGCCATCCATAAGAGACCCACTTCCCTCAAGACTGAGCAGGGTCTGTGCTCCAACACAGGCTGCAATGGAAGTTTGTCAGGGCCAGGAATGACACCAATGTGCCTAACTTGCCTACGTTGGCAGCAGGACAGCTCTGCACATAAGCAGAGAGCCAACACACCTCACGCTTCAGTGGCACTCCACAACAAACCGAAAGCTGCTGGGCCTGACCCTAATTCACTGCTGAATCAATGCTGCAAGCACATCACCTATTACACTTCATTAGCTTGCAGTAGGGTGTATTTACACATACACATGCAATCTCTCTTCTGGTTTCAGGTTATTTTATCTGCCTTAGTTGGAAAGGAAGCCATAGCTGGCCTAAGGAAAAAAAATGCTCCTTCCACTACACGACAGGTTTTCTTACACCCTCCTTCATGCCAACATCATCAGGAAAAGCAGCCCTCCTCTTTCTCCTCCCAGATTTATGACCTTTCCTTTTACTAACACATCCCCTGTGTTGTTTCGCATGCGCCAGATTCCTTTTTCTCTCCCAGTGTCCGAATGATTCCATTAAACATGCTGAAGGTTGAGCAACTGACCTCAACCTGTCTTTAGATGAAAGTTTGCTGCTTCTCTTTCACCTCTAGCAAAAGGCCTGTTTCTTTGCCAGCTATTTCACAGGCCTAATAAGAGATAGTACTCCTCTGCTTACTATAACCTTGCAAAAAAGAAAGAGAGGGGAAAAAAGGACACAGCAGAAAGACGATTACAATCTCTTTTCTCAGTTGCTTGACGTGCAGCTCACCAGGGGAACCTGAGTGTCTAACACTCAGGATACTGGCTTTCAGTTACTGTTTTTGAGATTCAGCAAAGATGTGGGAGCACTGCCAGCACAGCCTGTAAAACACCAGCGTGGCCTCGCTAGCCCCACCTGCAGCCAGGGAAAGGCTCCCCCAAGAGCCCTATTCTTCCCATCTCCCTCCCAGACAGGAAGGGCTTCTTGTGATCTTTCCTACTTGTATCAGCGATTAGTGTTCTGCTCCAAACCAACAAAGCCCCTCATCAAGGTGGTGCAAGAAAAGCCAGCAAGCCAAAAAGGACTTGTCATCAAGGCTGGAAACACCGACTGCAAAGGGTTTGTCCAAATACCAACTGTGAAGACAGCATTCCCTATGGATATAAACAAGGGCACAAAGACAGGAGAGCGTCATGAAATGACGATATGAAAATCTTCAAGGGCATTCAGGACAAGAAACAGTGCGAAAAAAAAATTAAGTGCAACACATTGATAGAAGCAACACCAGTCAAATTCACGTCCCCTAAGGGCCTGTGGTCAGTATTTAAAATACACAAACCAAGACACTGGAGTAATGAAGCACACAGAGCCCTTGAGGAAGGGGAAAAGACAGCAGCAAAACTGGTTATCACTTCTGACAGCTGATTCCTGTGACAAGCACCGCATTACTTGGGAAATTCACTACCACATATGTCCTCCCAGGAAGGCTGTATTTTTGTATTTCGCACCATGCAACACCATGTATCGTTTAACTATGAGATGTTCTTGGATGTCACAGATATCACTGCTATGTTACCTCTGGAGTTACTGGACATCCTAAAGAGAGATGGGGCAGTACCAGGGGCCATAAGCTCTGGCTAAATAACTAACACACAATTTGTACAGATGTTTTCTGTAAGAAAGGCAATGAGAAGAGATTTATTCTGAACTACAAAAGATTAACAAACAGCGTATCTTGCTAGATATAAATGCAGGCAAATTCCTGAAGGAGTCCTAGACCTAGAAAGTAAGAAGCAAGCGGAATGACCAAATCCCTACACAGCAGGATTCTCCTTTGGGGGAGTGAAAAACAACAACAAAACCCAAAAGCTTAGTGATTACACACTTCAGAGTGCACGTTACAAGATAACACAACAGGGATGCTGCCAATACACTGAACTCACTCTCCAGGGTTTCCAGAACTATGAATGTGCACCAAGGTCTCGTTAAGCCTACCTGAGAAAATTGGGAGAAAGGAGAAACTGGCACCTGTTAAAATACTTAATATTTCCAATCCTAACAAGATAAAAGGGCCCAGTCCATGCAAAAGTCTGACCTTTTATCTCACTCTGACTGCTTCCTGTTTAGAAACATGGATGGCTACTGTTCAATGACTGTATTTTTTGTTAGCAGAATTAGTATTCTTTTACATCAGGCTAAACAGATACTGATAGAAGTAAATATAAAAGGCTTTTAAAAGAACTGGAGGGATAATATGTCTCAGTACTAGGGGTACAGAACAGGAGGAATTCTGCTGTGGCTTTGAGCTCCCCTCCACTACTACTGAATTTATGCCATTGCCGTAAATCACATTACACAACACAAGTATCTAACCGTTTTGAAACGGTTTTCATTATACTCCTGTAACGTGAACCTAGGAAGAGCAGAACTCTGTGATTCACAGCTGGAGGCCAGGCTGCACAAAGCTGCAATGATCAGTGCCGTGAGCCTACCCTTCTCACTCTGGATGCAGCAAACTGGAGCAGCAAATGCTCCAAGTCTAAAACGCAGATGTTCTTAGAACAGGCTGTCACCTCTTGCCCAGGGAAGACGGAAGAGACCAGGGATCTAACGGTCTGGCTGAGAGCAGAACGAGGAGCTGCTCCGAAGAGCTAGAAAAAAGGAAGTGTCCAAAGCAACTGTCGACGCCACACAGCAACACCTGAACAGGTCTCCTCAGCATGAGAGAAATGCCTCTGTGGTTTCCAAATCCACCTCTGCACCAGGAATAGCATCAGCTGGGGAAGTAGGCTCGAGGAAGCTGCTAAGGCTGGGGAGATGGTGGAGAAACAGTTACTCCAAGGAACTGCTTGTCTCTAAGCAGGCCCTTAGCTCAGTCCAGCTTCTCTCCTTCGGGAAGCTCCACCACGACGGGAGCGCAGTCCTCAGGCTCTGCCTCAAAGTCCCATTTGAATTTCTTTGTCAGGTGAGTCTTGAATTTTTCAGCCTTCTTCCTTAGTGTCCTATCAACGGCAGCATTGCAGATGCAGGAAAAGAACACCTGAAAAAAAAAAAAAGCAGATGTCAGTAAGGACTCGCTGGCACGAGCTCTGCCTCTTTTCATCAATAGGGTGCACCAGGTAAAATTTCAGGCTAGTCCCACCTGGAAGGAAGCAGCTATCCTGGAAAAAAGTTTTAAGGAAGGCTGGTTCCTCTCCCTCCCTCCCTGCCCCTGCCATCCAAACATACACAAATTCCTCAGCTTTTCAAAAATTCACAGCTTTCTGCTAGCACTTTGGAGAGTTAAATCCATATCTGATTAAACAGGGCATTTTGCATCCAGCCCTTCTCTAACCTGCCTGTTCCTACTAATGTACTGAATCTGTGCCCCAAAATTCACTTTCAAAGAGAGAGATTTATGTTTCAAAGCCAAAGAAACATTCAGAGCAGGGAAACACTGAAGTGAAACCAGCGAAGGGAAACCACCTGGGGACAAAGCAAGCTCCAATGCAGGAGAGATCCAACTAACAGCTGGAGAAAACACGGAAAGCGAAAAGCAAAGGTTGGTGCTTTTTGGATGACCATTTTCCTTGTTCATTCTACCATGAAACTGCCTCTTTAAATACCTCTTTGTACATAAAGGTCAGTAGAGCTCCTTTAGAGAGCAAAACACATGTTAAGAAACAAAAAAATAAAGTTATACTTTACATTTCTTTCAAAGAATTTCACCTTAAATTACTTATTTCATAAACCTTTTTTTTTTTTTCTCCTTTAAACATTGTGGAGCCTGTATGCTCAGTGGTGGTTATGCTGAACTCTTTCTGCCTGAAATTAAACTCCAAAAATAAAGCTGTTGCATTCAAATACACTCTTCCCACCTCCATTTTGCACTTCTACCAATCTACCTGCCTGTACCTAGCTGAGATGCATTACGCAGCTGCTTTCGGCATACAGAGTGTAAGTCCCAGATGTACTCTGGAAATATTCCAGAACCATCAGGGAAGCCACCCCCCGGGCAGAAAACAGGAGGATTTTTAACACGGAGAGGCTGAGTCAAACCACAAATTTCTTCCCTGTCGCTGGGAGCGCAGTGACCCCCACTGGGGCTTGCTGTGATCGCTGACACCGGCCCTGCCACCCTAAAGCCACCAACTCCTCTGGCGTAAGGAAAAGGTGAAGACCAGAACTCCGAGGGTACCCAAAAAGGAAAGATAATCGGAGACACAGAGGTGCTTCCAGAATTTCCATCGGATGGAAAGAGTGCCTGGTTGACACATTCTTCTGTCCTGCTGTAATGTGATGGGATGAAGGGTTGCTCTGCCAGCATGCTAAAAACAGAGCTGGATTTTCCGGTCCTGAAATGGGATAGGAAAAACAACAACAAAATGTCTGATTTTTTGTGAATCAAATTTGTAAAAGCTTGGGGTCAAGCGAAGTCATTCTCTTGATTAAAGCAACGTTTCCTTCTTAATTTTACTAGCTGAGTTCAGACAAAAAAAACAAAAGCAACAAAAAACCAACCACACACACACAAACCCCCGAGTTGCTGCTTTCTACAGCTGCAACTCAGAATTACAGGGAGAAAAATGCAATCCATGTCTTTGAGAAAGGAGAAGGTAATGCACAATTTACACCACAGACTAAAACATAAACCACTACAGTTCTCACTGAGATGAAGTTTCCGCTGCTGACTTACGTATCTGACTTTATTTTTAACTGAGTTTGCTTCATTATAAAACTTGACTATTTGCCTTAAGCATAATTTCCCTGAGTGGGAGTAATGGGTCTTATTAGTACTGAATTATAAAGATCTGTCATATCTGTCTCAGCCTAAGCAGAATATGCGATTTTCTGCATTCTCGACTGCCTGTACATTCCCTCCAGACAAGTAACGTTACCCTAGGAAACAAACGTGACTAACAGGAATGGAAAAGCTTTTAATATACTATCAATGCCTTAAGCTCGAGAAGGTATCACTGCAACTCCTCGGCCTACAAAACATCACACCATTCAAGCCTGACTAAGGCCAGCATCACCAATCTTTTATGACACACACACTCACAAATCGAGCTTGAATGAATGGCATTTAGGAAAAAAAAAAAAAAAAAACACACGTGAAGACTTGCATGACTTGCAACACAAAAAAAAATTGCACTTGCTCAGTCTCTCTCATAGCTTATTATTATATGTAGCTTACTATAGCCTAAGACCTTAGATGCCTTTGGAAAAGGTGTGCTGGTGCAATCCACTCGCAGCACATATGCTGATCCACAACTCTGAAACACAGCCAGGCCACGCTGATGCCAGACTACTTTCCGCATTATTTGCAAAGAAACCATCCTAAAAGGAAAAAAAGCCACAGGGAAGGGAGCCACACAGCCTCCCTTCTGAACTGCAGTTATTCACACTCTCATTAGTCTTTCCTCTCTCTACTTGCTTGCCTTTCGCTGCATTAGTCTCCTCTGGGTGTAACTTCAGCAGAAAAAGAACTCAGAGGAAGACAAACAAGTGGTTTGTCTGTGTAAAGAATGCAGGGAAAAAAGGAAAGAACAGGAGCATGTTCAGAGCACACGGATTCACTGCCTCCTATGCAGATCAATAGCAGCTTCCTTCCTTTTGAAAATTTGCTCCAAATTTGCTCTGATGCCCTGTACGCCCTCTCTTCCAACTCCCATTTTTTAAGCTACCTGCAGAGACAGCCACTGACATACCTGTAAGGTGCTGGTTAAAAAGTTGTCCTGGGAGACAATGTCCACAAAGAAATCAGCTGGGATCTCATTGAGCTGGTGATACAGCACTGAAATGAGGTTGGTGTAAAGGTCTTGATACTTCCCTATGGCATCTTCGGAGCGACACAAGATATTTAAGAGTCTTTTCCAGTGCTCAAATGCATCGTACACATTCCCAATCAGGAAGCAGATGAAAGCAAACTGCAACTCCGCTGTAGGTGTTCAGTAAAACAAAACAAAACACACATGATAAAAAATTAATTTTATAAAGTTAACAGAGAAAAAACAAGGGGGTGTGTGACAATAAAGGCTTAAGCCAACCCTTGAGGCTGTAGCTCAGCCAGCTTCCCAAGTCCTCAGTCCACCCTGCACAGAATAAACCCCGATGATCTTCAGAGCTGTCGCTCATTTGTATCCCAAGCCATCAAAAAAAGCCCAGCAAGCAACCCAGAGCGCAGGAGACACAGCCTGCAGCGGGCCCATGAACACTGCGTGTCTCTGCCTCTTGCAGCAGAGCTCACAAATCCCCAGCGCTGCCGCAGAGCGTCGCCAGCAGCTCACAGCAGAGACCTCCTGCTCCAACGCGTGTTGGGGACTGCTCCACGCACATAGCAAAAGGATCCGTTTTGCTTACTGCTTCCTGAAAAGCCACCGTGGCAACAAGAGATGGCCAGGACCACATCCCGAGGAGGGAGAGGAGAGGGTTTGAAGGAAACGGGCTGTACTGAAAAGACACAGAGGGCAAAACGGACAATCGGAATCGTATAAGAAGGGGAGCTGCCTCTCTCATGGACAGCTCCTTCTTTGCTAGCTCTGAGATATTTCACAAAACTTTGAGACCACATCAGGCCTAAAAAATGGAAATCTGCAAGGAACAGAAGCATCATTAAACCCAGCAAAGGGAAGTGGAGGCCTACAAAGCAAAGTATAAAAACAGAGAGGTTGAGTTGCTGGCAAAAAGGGACCAGGAGCCTGGAGAGCCGGATGTGTCTGCAGAAGAACTGCCTGTCCCACTGGGCGGTCTCGGGACTAGGGTGGATTCGCGCGCGATGCCTCAGTTCACCCCACGCAGGGATCTGTGCTCCGCATCCCCCTGCGGCAGCCAGGTCCCAGACACGTCCCTGCAGTGCCCAGGCTCAACACGGCGCAGTCTGGGCACTGCAGGCTGGGGGCGAGAGCGTCCGGCTTCCCCTTTGGGCCCCGCTGCAATAACCCCAACCTCGGAGCTTGCAAAACCTGTTGTCTACAGCCACGGCTACAAGCGCCGCGGCCTCACGGCCCGCAGGACCGCAGCTTCCCCCCGGCCGCGCTGCTTCAGCGCCCAACGCGGCTCCCCCGGCGCTCACCCAGCAAGCGGCGGGGCTGGCCGGGGTAGCGCTGCGCGATCACGGTCTCCAGCGCGTAGCTCAGGTCCAGGCAGTGCCGGGTCACCTCCTGCGGGCTCGCGCCCTCGGGGAACGCGTGCGCGGGCAGCGCCGTGAAGCGGATCTCGGTGCCGGCGCGCGGCCGCATGGCGGGCAGCCGCGCCAGGCCCTCCGCGTAGCTCCGGGGCTCGCTGTCGTAGCGCGGCAGGTTCTGCTCGGCGCGGTCCTTGCTGTGCGTGCCGGCCCGCACGGGCAGCACCTCGGAGAAGGCGCAGATCTGCCCGCTCTCCGGCTGCAGCTCCTGCACCACTGCCTCGCTGATGAAGCTGCTCAGGGAGACCCATTTCCGCAGTGTCTCGTACGGGTAGGGCCCGAGGAAGCGGTCCAGCTCCTGCAGATTCGCCCTCATGGCCTCGCTCTCCTCGGCGGCCGCGGGCGCCGGCTCCACGCGCTCGTCGCGGGGGCTCCAGCGCAGCACGCGCAGCTCGCGCTGCCGTAGGCTCAGGAAGAAGCCGCTGCGCGGCCCGGCGCCCGCCGCGCTGCAGTGCACGAAGTGGACGCCCGGCGGGATCATCTTGACCCCGCGGAAGCGCGGCCCCACGTCCCACGCGCGGTAGTCGATGCCGAACTCGGTGCCCGCGGGCACGCCCAGGACCACCACGGTGGCGCCCTCCGAGAAGAGCCGCGTGGCCACCGCGGGCTCCAGCCACGGCGCCGCCATGGAGCCCGGTACCGCCCCGCGCCCGGTACCGCCCACGGCGCCGGCCCCGGAAGCGCCCGGCGCGCCCGGGCTCCGCGGCGCCACCGTTCCGCTCCCCGCGGCCCGCCGGGGCCGCCCGCAGCCCTGCTGGCCCGTGCGGGAAGGAGGCCACTGCACGCCGCAGGCCGGCTCAGCGTCAAACACATTTATTTCACTTTTATTGAGTACAAGAACAGTGAGCACACACGCGTACGGCACCAAGCACTGAAAAGGAACGTGGCCGGGGGCAGAGGGAGGCGGCGGCCGCGGGCAGAGGCAAGGGGGGTTAGTGAAGGAACAACAGAGCGTTGCTGCTGGTTGCTAAGGTGCTTTTGGGGTAAAAATAAATACTGTTCTTGTGACCGTCGTTATTACTCATGCAATCGCAGGCCAGGTTTGGAATGAGGCTGTGGGATGGGGTAAAAACAGGCACTGGGGTCTCCCACCCCTTCCAGCGGCCTGGCGGGGATGCAGGGCCTTGCTAGGATCACGGTCCCGCACCGGCCCGCCGAGCACACAGCCAACCTTCCTCTTTCCATCTTCTTTTTGTTTTTTGGTCACCCGTCAAACAAGCTGCAGAAGGCAGTAAACTGGATCTACCCACTGAGGCTTTTTAGCTCTAAACCTAAATCAGTCATGAAGCCAATTTCACATCAATTCCATAACTATGTAAAGCTACTAATTTCAACAGTGACCTTAGATTTTATAACTAGTTTTTATATCCAGTTTCGAAGCAGCCTGTAGTTCAGTTGTACAAGTACCAAACCCACACAGTCCTCCTTTGGATTTGGATTACAACCAGTACTGGAGAACAACCGACGCAATGTGCGTGCGGATCATTGCTAATAGGCAAGACGGGCTGCATGCCCTGCACAGGCACTGAGAACAAGTCCTGTCTACGTTGCAGTCTCTCTTATAGAAAGTGCAACCGCTTTTTTTTTTTTTTCCCCTATTTTCCAGCTGTTTTGGGTGTACTTCAAAAAGAAAAGAGAGAAAAGACGCATCCCTGCAATTGCCTTAACTCTTTTTGGTTTGAGGTCTGGTCTCTAAAAGCAGCAAGTTACAAGCAACCGAAAGCACTCGGGCAGAATCTGGGGGGAGACTACGTGACTGAACTCAGCGGAATCCTGAAATGCCCCTCATCGGCGTTAGCCAGCAAGTCCATTCACTTCTCAAGAAGCCTGTCTGTAGTGCTC
The DNA here is from genome assembly GCF_059628265.1 of Tinamus guttatus. Taxonomy (NCBI): domain Eukaryota; kingdom Metazoa; phylum Chordata; class Aves; order Tinamiformes; family Tinamidae; genus Tinamus; species Tinamus guttatus. The sequence continues at coordinate 1,093,118 of NW_028289184.1, forward strand.
GCAGAAGAAACTTTTATGCCAGAAAGAAAACAGACTTCATGGGGACATAATAGCAAGTGGCTGGTGGACCAGGCTGCCAGAGAACAGCCTCTCTCTAAGGAAGCTCAGAGAGCAAAGTGTGCTCCCACCACAGCCTAAGGACTCACGTTCTCCCTGTTCACGGTCACCCTCGGCTTCCTGGCTGGGACCGGGAAAATGCACCTACTCTGGGCACAGTCAGTGCGAGGGGTGGAGGACTAAAGGCAAAATGGTGCAGAATTGTGGGCCCTTCTGATTCAGCAGGAGAAAGGGGTCATTCCTAAAAGGAAACCCATTTATTCCTTTTCCTTTGTGATTTTGGTTCCAAGTCCACCCTGACTGCCTGGTTCACAGTGTATGAGGCCCCGGCCTTGGCCCCTAGTCCCCTTCCAAGGGAGTCACAGAGGAAGCCCGTTGCTCAAGGCCAAGTTGGGATGAGTTGTGGGGAAGGCGGCGGCGCTGACACCGCCCCAGCACGGACCTTCCTACCCGGGAGGCCCTGCATCTCCTCTGCCCCGCGGCCTCACGCGCTTGGGGCGCTCCGCGGCGGCCCGACACCACAGTGTCCCCACGCCTGTCCCTGCGCAGCACCCGCGGCTAGGCTGGGGCCAGGACGGTGCCGCCCCTGCCACCGCCACCGTCGCGGGAGCAAGGCAGAAACGGCTCCGCTTTGCCTCCAGCCCTTCCGACTGCAGAGCTCAAGTCACTTCATCCCTGGACTCCAGAACCAAACCAACCCCAACCGCTGCCACGGCGCGGCGGGCCGCGAAGGAGCGAGGAGCGCAGCACCAGCTTGTTCCCAGCTGACCCTAATGTCTTTGGCTTGGGGCCAGGCCACATTCCTGCGTATTCCTAGCGTCTGGGCTGTAGGAACAGCAGCCTGAAGCTTCTTCCTTGCCCCTCCGCCTCGTCACTGACCAGCAATCCCAAACCCAGGAAACTGCAGCACCCACTGCGGCCCTCCTGCTGCCACGTGGATCCGCTAGCGGGAGCTGGCCTGTCCTTGTCCCCCCACTCCCAAACAGGAGTGGCTGAAACTGTCCCCATTCTCTTCTTGCAGGGCTAAAGAGTCCCAAGTATGAGCTAAGAGTCTCAAAATACACCAACCACAGTCAATCAAATAGTTAATAATTTAAAAACGTCGTCATCATATTTACCAGCACTGTTGAATTATTTCAATATTGTTCCCTCCCTCCCCCCTTGTTATATATAATAATATACATAACTTAAATGCACATCCATATGAAACCCCTACAGGCTGCGTTGTTATAAGTGAGAAACCATATACATATAATTTGCTTTGTTTGAAATGAAATCCATTCCTAAATACCTTCAGAGAACTTGGAAACTTGGAGCTTGGAAAATGCACAGAGAGGAAGATAAGGAACAGAAGGGGCAGAATTAATGATGCCCCACTAAAAAAAAATGCAAAAGAACCAGCATAGAATGAGGAAAAGGGTGTAACCACACGTTCCAAATCGGAAAGTAACTTTAAAGTAATAAACTCAATGGTTTCTCTCTTCTTTCCAGAGGTGGGAAATGGTTTTGCTTCTGCTTGTGGTTGTTATTTCATTTTGCTTATTTCTTGCTTTGTTGCAAAGCAGTTCTCCTTTCCATTCAGTGTGCAACAAATGAACTCAAGATTGTGTCTCCTTTTAGGTAACATGCAAGACGGTGGCTTATTGTACTTTTAACAATGCTATTGTTATTACCATGATTTTATAATTTTGTTTCATCACCAATCCGCTAAATTCTTCAATTTATCTGCAAAGATGGTTGGTTTTGTTTGTTGTTGATGTTGGGTTTAATTCATTTACAGCAAACAGTAGCAGTGCAAGGATGCATTTTGTTTCCTGTTTTTATATATATATATATATAGTATGTATGTATGTATATATATATATATAATATATTTGCTATTCCTTTTTTTTTTTGATTTTTGTCTCTCGCCATGAACGTTGCAGCCAGGATGTCTATGTCTTGCTGACAAATCCAGCATAAAGGATCCTTCTTCGCTATTCTCCAGGCTTGAATACAGATGCCAACTTCTGTGGACATGATGGTCAAGATTCCTGTACAAGGCAGAAAAGGAGCGGTCATGGAGAACTCCCTTTTTGGGCCCTAAAAGGGCTGCTCTTTCTCGGAGGGCTCTGGACAATAATACTGCAAAACACTTTGGGACCACAGTATGTCCTTGATTACCAGCGCCTCTAGTAATTAGAAAAACCTCTGAGTTTGATGAGTTGGTGCTGGTGTATGGGAAAGCTATCAGGGAGTCACTCTGAAGTCTCCCTTATGTTAAGCCATTAAATCAAAACTAGTCGGCTCCCAAAAAGATGCAGAAATCACTAAGAAGAACTTCTGCAAAGAACCCCACTGTGCTGAGAGCATAAGGGATACACGGAGATACTTGGACAGTCACATATATCTCTTATGCAGCATGTATAAATCATACCTGGCAATTTCTTTACATACCTGAGGCTTCTTGTCTCTCTCCTCTGGAGAAGGTTCTGTTTCTCTGTATACCACAGCTTTGGTTACCAGCATGTCAGGATGCTGTAGTTTTGCCTCTTTGATTGCTAAAGCCAGTGCCTAGAAACCGGAATGACGGAAGCATTTTATTATCACTTCCCTGAAATCTGATATGAACATTGCCAGAAAGAGTTAGTGTATAAAAAATATCTGGAGCTGAATGCTGCTGCCGACTGGAGGGGTTTAGAAAAGCATTGGGATGCACAGGTTATTGCTTCTTCACTTGTTTGCATGCAGAGTTGCACAGCGTTCCAGGCTCACTAATGAAACCCAAACAGAGGAGCATCAGCAATTCTCTCTGCCAAAGAGCTCAAAAAACTGAATATTGTTCTAATTAAATTTATTATGCTGAATAATTCTAAAAATTCTGAAATTATTTTAGATCCTGCTCAAACAACTTTGGACCTTTAAAACTACTGTAAAGCAAAAAATCTTCAGTGATGAAGATCACAATAAAAAGAGCCTGTGGCCCCAGAGATTTCTATCTCTGTTGTTTCATCATAAAAACGTCATCAGTTTTTGTTCCTTCTCTTAAGGAGGTAAATGCAAAAACACATAAATTTGGACTGAGCCAACCTGTAGTGAGACTCTGCAGGAAAGAAAGGGGAATCCTGGCTCACTTCAGAGTGTTTCAACAGAGAAATGTCAACTGGAAATGTATGTACACCAAGAAAAAGACAATCTAATAGTTGGGCTCTGTGCTGGAATATCATCCTTACTGCTGAGTCCTCCCTTCAACAGGCGTTGGTGGGAGATAAGCTGAAACTTCCTGTTCAGCATAAATCATGATCCAGCTCTTTAGCAGGGCACACGAGTGATGATTCCTGTCACTTCTTCCAAGATGGAGACAGGGTTTATTGTGGGGACTGCGGTACCCCTAGGAGAAGGGGACCACCACCCTCCTGCACAGCCCGGAGGAAGCCAGCAGGCTTGCAGCAAACCCACAGCATTCTGCTCCTACCTGGTCTTGGTCCACATCTTCATCTCCCGTGATAATGATGCGCTTCTCTATCCTTGTCTCTGAAAAGCCTCCTTTCACAGTCTGCAATGGTAAAAGAAACAGAACTCACTTCCAGCCTGCAGCCCTCCTTGCTGGCAGCAGCATTCGGCCACTTACTGTGGCACACCACGGGCATCACGCCAGCCCTACGGGCTGCAGCCTTTTGGTGCAAACAACTGCTGAGGAACCTTAAAACCCTGTCTGGTTCGTGTCCCAAATGTGCTGCAGCAAACGTGATGCCTACCCTCTCTCCCAGCCTTGCCTACAGCGACGTTAGCCGCAGGAATGCCGACTGGATGCACACCAAAAAGCAAAGCAGAAGGCTGAGGGTGGCTCTGATACAAGCTTTCTGACTAGGGGATAATAGCTTGTGGCCACATGGTCACAAGATGGATAATAAAAACGTTATGAAGCCAAGAGTCAACGATGCCTCTCCTTGTGTGTAAGGGGGATTTGTTACAGCGCACCCCCAGAAAAAGGAAAGGAACTGCAGTCACCAAGGGAGGGACAATCCCAGCATCACCCCAGAAACTCCTGCAATAGCTGAGCACAACCCCATTAACCTGTGTGTATCACCAGTGTGTGATTGTCAGCCTAGGGCAACAGAGGACACAGCTAATGATGAGTGTGAGAGAGCACGGATGGGAGCACAGAGCTGATGAGGAGCAGCTGAGGGAGATGGGTTATTCTGTCTGGAGAAGAGGAGGCTCCGGGCAGACCTTCTCACTCTCTACGACTCCCCAAAAGGGGCCTCTAGTGAGGTGGGGGTCGCTCTCTTCTCCTGAATAATTACCCATAGGACAAGAGGAAATGGCCTCAAGTTGCGCCAGGGGAGGTTCAGGTTAGACATTAGGAAGAATTTCTACACGGAAAGAGTAGTCAAGCACTGGAATAGACTGCGCAGGGAAGTGGTGGAGTTGCTGTCTCTGGCAGGGTTCAAGAAATGTATAGATGAGGCACTTAGAAACATGGTTTAACAGGCATGGTGTTGAAGGGATTATGGTTGGACTTGATGATCTTGAAGTTCTTTTCCAACCATAATGATTCTACATTTCTATGAGAGAAGAGTGAAAAAAAGGGCCAGACTGCAGGTATTGAGCACCACTCTTGCCCACCTAGGCCTCACACTGAACTTCAGCTTTCATTTATGAGCATTTAATTTGGGAATGAGATGGCCACTAGTGAGGTTCTCTAGTGCAGCTCCCCCTACTTTATTTTTTGACATTTCTTCCCCATGTTCAGTATTCCAACTCTAATAAATCCAGTAAACCAAATACAAACACGGTAGCAGAAAGGGAGTGCCCCGGGCAGGAAAGGGGATCTGGTGTTTGTCTCTAAACTAGATACACAGCAGCTGCATGGACTGGTGGCAGCCTAAAGCAGAGTCTCTTCCACCCCTTGCCAGTGGCTTGAGGGTGCACAGAGGTCAGCAATTCTGAAATGGGATCTTTCATCTCAACCCAATGACTCCCTCTTCTTCTGACTTAGCAGCATGTCCAGCTGGACGTGGTTGACAGTCACAGTCCATGCTGGTAACCCAATCAACCTAAATTGAACGCCCACCAAAACATGATCTGTCCATGCCCAAAGTGCCCCTAGGTCACATCTGGCTGAACAGGAGCTGCTCTACAACGGGGTGAATTGGGCTGGGGCTTTTGGAAAGCAGCATGGGTCTCCCCACACGACAGCACACACTTCTTCAGCTCCTAAGTGGGACAGTAGCATTTTCTCCTACCTTCTTCAAATACCAATAGCATCTTTCATCAGAAATCCACTGGGCTTCCATGTTTGCAGTTATTCTTACCTTGGTAACATGGGTAGTGGTGGAAGTGGAGAGGGTTTCTGCAGTGGCACTGAACATGCTGGTGAGCACCTCCTTCCCAGCAGAGCTGCCGGTGATCTATAGGACAGAAAGCACCTGTGTTAGTAAGGAATTATGCACGGGAAGACACTAGAGCTGGCTCCAAGATTTGTGACATCCAAGTTTTCAATACCTGTGACTCATATAAGTATCTTCCCTCATCTTATTCCTTCTACCTGATGGAACCATGAATAAAAGCAAAATAAGAGCCTCTTTCATTCATCTACTGCAGCCTCTGTCCTCCTCTGGCACCTTTCCTGGGAGCAGAACATCACTGAGGACTTGAGTCTCCCTTTTTACAGGAGATTGAGAGCCTACACAAGAGCTATTCCTGCATCTCCCAAGAGAAAGCCACTGAGCCAAGCAAATACGTGGCTTGCAGAGGGTAGACCATGTCAAGAGCAAAGACATGTTGCATTGCTCCAAATGAGCATGTTTTTGGGGGGCAGAGACTTTTTCTGGAGCATGAAGGCTGGGCAGAGGTGCCCACAAGCAGCTCAGAGAGCTGCAGAAAAGGCCGTCTCCAGCAGGGAGATGATTTCATTGCCACATTTGATTCCTCCACTTCCACCCTCAAGGCCGTTCTATGTGCAGAGCTAGGGAAAACTCAGCCTGCTTAGGACTTCACCAGGGCCTGTCTGTTTTCAGGATCTTTCCTCCTCCAGCTGATGCTCAAAGAGTGAGTCTGGCAAAGGGAAGAGGCTACTGGCATGGGCTTCATGGCCCTCTTGCTCTCCAAACCTCTGCTCCTCAGGCACAAGTGCATTTTTGCACTCTTTTCCAGTACCACCACACTGGCCAAGGGTGCTGCTGCTGGAAGTATGGGATGAACTTGCCTCCTGAGTAGTTAACAGTGACTGGCCAAGGCAGCCTACACTGGGCACAGTGGTCAGGAGCCAGGATGCCCCCTTCAGGGTCTCCTCCCTGCACTGAGGCACTGCAGACGTCCTCCACTCACCGGTGACACGGAGTGAAGTTCTGTTGTGGCTCCTGTCCCTTTCCCTGCCTTGGTGCTGTGATCCTGCAAGAAGAGCACATGGAAGCATTGGCATGGACACAAGGTGAGGGCAAACGTAGCTTGCTCTGGGAGGGCAGCACTGAAGTACCGTGAACCTCCCTCAGCCTCTGGAGTCTTTCACAGCAGGACTGAGGACTTCTCATCTCCCCCAGCATCACGGCCTGCTCTCAGCTTCCCTCACCCCGTCCTGGGAATACAACCAACCCAGAGGAGCTGAATGGGCCACTAGCACCCGCTGGCACCCGAGGAGTCAGCCCTGCTTACGGAGGTTGCTGATATGGTCTCTGTGGTGACACTGTGGGAAGTGGCTATTGCGTCTTTGCTGCCTGGAGTGCCTCCTTCCACCTACCAGAAACAAAAGCGAGCTGGTGAGTTCGAAGGTACCTCTGAGGGACCTACCCGAGCAGGACCGGTGCTTTAGTCCCATTGCTGCCAAGGCATGTGGCTGGGGAAGGCGTTGTGTGCACACAGACACATGCTCAGCAGCACAGTGCAGTGAGTGTCACCCTCCGGGGACACCCCTGCACATCAGGGCTGCCCAGCAGCGTGGAGACGAGCTGAGGGAAGCAGGTGCAGGGCTGGGGTTCACGGAACCCCAGCATGGGGTTTCTTGCATGGAAAAGTAAATGCAAAATGCATGCGAGTTTCGACTTGATGTCTCAGGGATTACAGTAGGACCAGGACAAGCAGAGAAGCCTGACAGCCTGGCTCAGCCATCTGCCCTCCCAGCGTTGTGGTTTGGGGCAGGTTTTGACAGACTGAGGCTTTGCAGAGCCACCAAGAAGCAGGGCAATGAGAGGGTGAGCCCAGCTCTGTCCTTGGCGCACACAGCACAAGGCACCACGTCAGCCGAGTGGCTTCTGCGGCACCTACCTTGAGGGGGGCAGAGGCTTCTGCTTCAGGCTTCTTTGCGCCCGATGCCGGAGCAGCCATCGTGGCATCTGTTTTCAGCACTGCTGACTGCAGAAGAAACACAGCAAGTCAGCAACCGCACCAGACTGCTCTAGTCCAGGGCTTAATCAGAAACAGGAGTCAGCCTAATTCCTCCTCTTGCGCTAGCCCACCCGAGCATGCGTCCCTCTTCCCTTGCAAAGGCAGTATCTTGTTGATAGCCCTGGGGGCACAGGCAGCCAGAAGGGCTCAGTGAGGACACAGACAGTGTGTAGAGAAACTGCAGAGCTCCACCTTCAAGAACACACAGCAGAGGCTACACTGTTATGGGAGTGCAGACAGCTGCCATGCAAACTGCCCCAAATGAGCGACATAACCCAGACTGTGCTGGATGCTCTCACCAGATTTTTAAAATTTTGCATAGATTTATATCCACCATGGGTTGGGGCAAACTGATGCTCTAATGTTGGGTGAGACCCGCTAAACTCATTTCACCTGATGTAGGTTGATGAGTCTGCCTTAGTTCCCTGCTGTTGTGATTACCCCCTTGGTGACAGATGGTGACTAACTTGTAGGAAGGGAGGAGAGAGGTTTCCAGACATCCCTGCTGCAAGGATGGGGAGCTGCCCTAGAGCTGCTGCCAGGTGATGGTTACTCAGGCCTGATTCAAGTGCCAGTGAGTTCCCACATTCCCGAATTATCAACCACCCCTGTCCCAGGCACGGCCACGGACTCCCTGAATCCTACTCTTCCTGGCCTAGCAGCCTAAGTCAAAGGACACGATCCACACAAGGGTTTCAGATCACGCACCACACGGGTTGCCCTAGAGAAAATATATTTTCACCTGTTGCTTTTCCTTTGCTCTGGCTCTGGGTTTGTTCTGCCACTAGCTCCTCAGGGAGCAGAGCAGGGACTTACCTGCCACCAAGGGCTCCCGACCTGCCCTGCGGAGCAGCCGCCCAGCGCGCGTGGCCGGGCCGTGGCCATGGACCTGCAGTGCGGCCGCTATTGCAGGGCTGGCCCTGGCCCCGGCAGCGGCTGCGCTGCCCTCCACGTGCCATGAGGCTGGCTGTGCCATCATCGCTCAGCGCTGCGCACTCAACTCCCCCTTCCACGGACACGCCGCATGCACTTTCCTTAGCTCCCCTAGGACAGACCCTCCCAGCCCTCGCGGCTGTCCACACCAGCTCTGCCACAAGTGACTGCCACCCCCTGCACGGTCACAGAGAGGTTAGTGGGCAGTGCAGGTCTCTTTACGATGCAAGCTATTCACCGACTTCATGCAAAACACAGGGACAGTCGCTGGTTAGAGAACATGCCCTTCCCCGCTGGCAGCATGCCATCATAGTGCAAGGAGCAGCGCAGGAGGCCAAACACGACGGATTAAGAGAAGAATGTGACTTCTTCTGGTTAGCAGATGCACAGAACACACACGAGAGCCATGCACCTGCCTAAACCGAGATAACCATGCAACAAAGAGGACAGTTGTGTTAGGGTGAAACAGTTACGGCAGACGGGAACACAGGGCTGTTTGAAAGCTAGCATGCTGCTCTTCCAAACAGACACGAGACTACATGCCAATGCAGCAACACTGGGCACACAGAACACCGAGGGATGGTGGTACTAAGACAGTCTTGGTGGTGGCTTCTCTTTTTGTACCTCTAGCTGGGATACTTCTGGGCTAGGCTGGGAGACCTTTTCCCCTCCTTTGACATCCTCGTCGAGTCCAGGAGCTACTTTTTCAGTATCCTGGGAAGAAGCCAGGCCTTCATCTTCTGTCTCACTCTTGTCTTTATCCAGCTCGGGCAGACTCCGGGATATGTCCTCAAAGGCTGTCCCATGAAAGTCACCAATCACCGTGAAGTCCACTTCGGCCTCCAGGCTGGACGTGGAGCTGACTGTGATGCTGGAGCACTTGCGCTCGATGGCCAGGTGGTTGTCCTTCAGGAAGACGGCGTCCCTCTCCTGCTCCTGCTCCTCGTCGCCGGTGTCGCTCTCGGGAGCCCTGTGCCGAGGCAGCTTAGCTTTCTCCTCGGCACCCTCCCTCCAGCCCGCTCTCTGAAGAAGACACAAGGGCGGAGAGAGACCGAGACCGTGAGCACCAAGGGGCACAACAGCGCCGGCTACGCCAACGGGGGCAGAAAGGGGAGGAGGAAAAAGAAGGTTGCAGCAAACATCACAGAGTAAAGTCAAACACAACTCAAGCATGAAAACTGAAACCTTTTTGACAGCAGCAGCTTTGCAGGGAGCAGGGGAGTTATCCAAAGTTATCCAATCTGTTTTCTTTTTTCTTTCTTTTTTTTTCTTTTTTTGCCAAAAGCCTATTGGTAATTAATCGTATGAGTAAAAGGGTCAGTCCCACAGACATAAATGCTTGGACAGCCTGGAGGCACGTCAGTGCACCTAGTGAAAGCAGATGTGTGCAAAACAACAGGTCTTTTAAGAGACATTCAGAAACAGCTCAGACGCCAGGGCCACCACGTGTTGGTAAAGTTGGGCACCAAACGAAACAAAGGGAAAGAGAGAGAAGAGTCTGAACAAAAGAAAGGCGCCTTGTCAGCCACAAATGTTCAAAGAGAAGCAAAGGAGCTTGCCAGTCCCACTGAGCTTGCCCCAAAAGGAGTGTCTGCCTTGTGTCCTGGCCGAGCATCACCCCAGCCTTCATGTGGGAGGGAGGAATGGAGGGAGGGATGACACCAAGGGCTCATCCAATTTGGTGTTTAATCACTGTGATTGAGAGCACGATTAGAGCCATGGGGCAGCCTCCCTCCCTTCGCTCCTCTCCAAACATGGACATACCTCTCAACTCTACCATCAGAGGGTGAGCTTCCTCTTCCCACTCCCTGCCATAAAGCCACGGGAACCCATTTCCACGCTTCTGTTTTATTTTGCATTATCACTCTGTGTATTTCTCCCTCAGGATTTGCTCTGAACCCGCCGATGCCACAGGAAGCCCCTCTCGGGCTTTGGGCCAAGCGTTTGCAGCCGGAGCCAGCCCTCCAATCGGCCAGCGCAGGCACCCTCTGTTTGCACAGCTGGCAGGTTGAGAGGTATGAGAAACAGGGTGCCACACCAACTCCACAGGAGCATACCCATATACACACACATGTGTGCGTATATAGATATATACATAACAGCTTTGCAAGGGCAGAGGAGTTGGAAGCACACAGTCCTTGGATGGTTAAGGTGAGCTTTTATACTATGGCAAGAAGCAGTTAGTAAAACAGCACTGAGACCTGGGAGACTACTGGAATAGCAGTCTTTAAATTGTCTTCTTTCAGGCTGGATTTTATTGATGGATCAGATAAATTCTTTTCTTCCCCACTTGGTTCCTGAGATTTGCTCTGGATTAGAGAAAAGGGTTAGTTTTAAAGAAGTGAACTCTACAGGAGCTGATCTAGTGCTTACAAGAGCAGAAGAAAGCTATTTCATCATCCAGCCACCAGCTTGCCGAAGACAGGGGAGGATGGGTGAGGCCAGAGAGCCAAGCAAGAAGGGATATCAACGGAAGAAATGCAAGGGGGAAGCCGGAAGCGTGGCCCCGCTGCTGCTGCTAGGTGTGTGTGCGTGTCTGCGACAGCTCCGCAGCTCTTTAAGCACCCCCCGCCCCATATCCCTTCCTTGATCCTGGGCACGAAGCTTGGGTGCCCATTTTCGGGGTAGCGGCTGGCATTCTCCAAGGAGCCAAACTGTCGGGGTTCACAAAACAAAAGCCGATGAACCGCCGGGCCAGCGGAGCTGCATTCAGCAAAGAACACACATACATAAAAGGACAGGGGATGCAAAGCGACGGGTCTCAGTCAATGGATGTGTGAAGAGCCACTGAATATGGTAATAAAGAGCCACACAACATGCGTATGAACTTTCCATCCGGACAGTTCATTGGAAGAGTTACCACGGCTTCTGCCAGTGTGAGTTCGCAGCCGGAGTCGGGGGAAGCAAGGTCGGCATCTTCTCCTTCATGCTTCAAATCAACAGAAACATCTTCCTTCAGAGACACAGGCTGGGACGAGTCTCCTGAACCACCTCTTTGCCTGAAGGCTAAGGAGCCCACACTGGACACAGATCCCACAGGAATGGTTGACAAAGTGGAAGCTGAGAGGAGGCTGGTGTCCAAGAGTGTGTCCTGTGCCAGATCCATCTTCCCCCTTTTTTTCGCTGCTGTCTCCATTTCAGGCATGCATTCTTGTTCCTCCTGTGCTGTCCTTTGCTCAGCTTCACTCTGCTCAAATATCTTAATCTTAGAGGCCACTGAGGTTTTCTCATACATCTCACCATCCTGCCAGACCCCGGGGACTGGGGCTGGAGTCACAGCAATCTCTCCATGCTCTTGGGGTCCAGCTTCTATCCGCCCAGCAGTGGGCATCAATGACCCAGACTCGGTTTTTGGTATCCTATTGCTAGCTTGCAGCTTTACTCTGCCTTCATATCTAAAGGTAGAAGGTTGATACAACTTGTTTCCTTGACATGGTCCTGTTACAGGAGAGCGGGAATGCAGGACATGACCATCTTCTTCACACGGAGACTTTTCCTTCCGTGGCTGCTCTGGGGCAGGGCCCTTGTGCTTGGTGGTTTCTTGTACTCCAGGGCTCCTGTCCTGCAGAGACTGTCCCACATTAAGCTCCAAGTCCCGATGTGGCTCTTGTGCCTCGGGGGCTGCAGTGTGGAGTGGCCTTCCAGCCTCAGGACCCTTCTGGGGCAGGGCCCCAGCTACAGTGCCAGCTTGAAATTCCATTTCTTTTGCCTTGGCAGGAAGCTCTTCCAGGCTAGGAGTTTTGCTATAAGACAGTTCTTCCATCGTATTGCCTGTATGTCGGAGCAGCTTCCCTGACATGGACTCTATTTCTTTGCATAGTTCTTTTATCATGGGCTTTTCTTCCTGGAATGACTCTTCTGTGGCAGGGACTTGGCTATGAACTGCCTTCCCTGTGGCAAGGTCTATGTCGTGACCCACCTCCCCTGGAGCTGGATCTCTAACTCGGGGGAGCTCCACTGCAGCAGCACCTGTGTTTTGGGGTGGTCGTCCTACAACAGGACTTGCATCTGCATGTGTTTCTCCTGTAGCAAAGCCCACATCTTGGAGCTGTTTTTCAGATTCAGGGCTCACGTCCTTGGGTATTTCCACCTCTGTTACAGAGTTCATGTCCCTGAGTGTTTCTGCATCTGCTCTGGGACTTGCATCCTTGAGCATTACCTCTGCTGCGAGCTTCACGTTCTTAATTATTTGCACATCTGTTGACGAGCTGACGCCTTGGGCCAGCTCTTTGTCCTTGGGCTGTGTGTCCTGGGCTGGCCCCATGTCCTGGGCCAGCTCTGCAGAGCCAGGAGCTGATTGCTGAGGAAAGGGTCCGGAGGTGGGAGCTGTCAGTTTACCCTCCTCTGGCCCTTCTGTGGCACCAGGAGGGCCCTGCTGAGGCACAGCTGAAGGGAGTGGTTTAGTCTCTATCTCTTCCATCTGAAGCACCACTCTGGAGCTTTCCACCTCTTCTCCCTCTGCAATGATCCTCTCTGAGACCTGCCACTCTGCTGGGGAGCTGTCCATGTCCCTGTGCTCTCCTCTAGCCAGTCTCAGCACTGGGTTCTCCATCTCGCCCTCCTGCTGCTCATACTTAGCTCCTCTCCCTTCACCTGCCAGAGCACACAGCTTAAATTCTCTTGTTGCTCTTTGCAGATCTTTTTCCTCCAATTCCACCTCTGGGGAACATGCTATGGCTTGATGTCTCCCTCGTGTTTCATGGCCTGTCAGCCCAGCAGATGCTTGTTCCTGTTGACCTGACAAAACTTCCTCCTTCTTGGAGTGAGGATGTCCCAAAGGGCTTGTCTCATCACAGCCCCTCTCACACTGGTCTGGCTCTACGGCAGGTCTTTCTGAGACTGCTTTTCTTTGCTCACCCGCTGAGTGAGTGCTCTGTGATCCTTGTTCTGCAGGTACTGCGGGCCCTGAGCCCTCCTCTGCTTCATTTACCATAGTTTCCAGCCCCTCCTTCAAGTCGAGCCTTTCTCCGGCCTCTGAGAGCACATATGGTTTGTTGTCCTTCTCATCTCCTTCTATATCGTCTAAGTAGATGATCCTCTGTGTAGCAGAAGTCTCTGTCTTGTCATCATTAGATTTCACTTTAATTTTAATGACCTCTGTGGCGGTGGTTGGCATTCTGGCTTCCTGCCTTCTGGAAGCTGCAGGAACACACTCTTCCGAGCCCACTTTGCCTTCTCCCCGATGAGAGTCCAGCTCTGAAACCTCAGGCCTTTGCCCCTCTTCAGATTTCTGACATGGCCTGGGCAGACCTGCTGCTCTGATCACCGCCTCCTCCCTCCTCTCTCTGGGCTCCTCCTGGCCACTCGCAGCTGCCAAGTGCTCTGCTTCCAAGCCGGGCTCCTCCCCGGTCGCCTTCTCGCAGATCTCATCCTCCCAGACAGACTCAAAATCCTCTGGACTAGCAATCATTTTTGCTCTTCGGTGGGTATCCAGGGCTGCATCTGCTGGCTCTTCCGGGCCTGCAGCTTCCTTGGCTTTCCCTATTTTCTCCACTTCTGCCATGCTCACACTCATTTTCACCTCTGATGTACCTGCACGTGCTTCTTCTTTCTTGACTCTCAGAGCTTTCTTTAGAGCTACCTCTTCCAGCCTAGAGGTTTCTCTCTCTATAAATACCCAATGCTCCGAGCCCTGTATTGCAATTGGAGCAAGAAGAGTTAGCGTCAAACATATTTTACCTAACAGCCAAGGAACGCTTTGATAAGTAACAGAAGGCTAATCGGCTTCCTATAGGGTTGAGTGAATTATATTATTCATGCAATAACTGAGGCATTTACTAGGAACCTCGCAAATGGCGGAAGGGCAGAGGGGACTGAAAATAACGGGACTGATGCAGCAAAGGTGACTGCGCCTCCCCCAGACCCTCCACGGCCAGGGAACATTTGCTCTCGGTGATGATTTACTCACGTATCTGAATTATTTGCCAGCTTGACGGATAAAAAGAGATGGGGGCAATATCCTATCACAACCATCAACTGAAGCCATCGCAGCACTTGCCACGAGGCAGCGGAGCTCAGCTGGTTAAACCAAACCAGGACTCCACATCTCAACCGTGCTCTTAGCTGGCTCCTGCAGTCCCCAAAGGGTGAGATTCTGTTGCCTGTGTTTTCACCAGGCTCTCAGCTTCATCCACAGACCCTAATGCTAAGTCAAAGAAGAGAAACCACCTTTAGTTGTTAAGAAGGGCCTTTCCTGTCCTTATCAAATCCTGCAGCTCAGATTCACTCCAAAGCCAGTCCTTCCTTCCTAGCTTTCCCTGGAAATCTCATCAAAAGCAACAAGTTAGCTGAGGTTTCTAGCAATGCTGAAACCATGCAGTTCACTGTAAAAGGTCACCTCTAATATATAAAAGAAGATCTTGGGCTTGGCAGCTGAGACAACTACAGATACTGCAGCAAGGGCCAAGCAAAGGCAGTAGAGCATCCTGCAGCCAGGACACAGGGAACATGGAATATACCTCTTAGCATATCTATGCTGCTGTGTAGGGAAGGATCCTAGATCCTATTCCTATTGCTATAATCAAAAACATATACTTTGTACATTCTTGTGTTGTGTTTGCCCTACAAGACACATACAGACTGTAGGAGCCCCCAGCACAAAGCACTGCTAAAAATTCAGCCGCTTCTGGATAGAAGGTAGAAAACAAGCCATGGCAACACAAGAGCAGGAAAGAGCAGGAAAACACCAAGGGGCATTTCCACTGACAGAAATGCTTCGCAGGCTCCCCCTCATCCCCAGGGATCTGTCACACCACCCGCGTGGAAGACGAGGCCTCCAGCACGATCCTGCAGACCTCCACACTGGGCAGCCACAGGCCGGCAGGCACAGGCTGCCCACTGACACAGGGTCCATCCACTGTGCGGATGCCTTTGGGCAGACAACTGAGATCCAAATCCAGCATCTCAGCCCAAGGACGGTGTTGTGTAGCGCGACGTGAGACTGCCCTTGTACAGCACGAGCGTGCACAGCAGGCTCAGCTGCCTGCCCTCTCCCTGCACCAGCCAGGAAGCCAAACCCGTGCCAAGGAGAGCTGGGCATGCCAGGCCCAGGACAGGGGTGTCGAGCTGATGTGTCTGCACGTAACGCAGCCCTTACACCCAAAAGGGAAACCTGGTAACTGAATATAGAAAAGGGGAAGCTGGGGGCAGAAGGAAGCAGAGAAGGGGTGGGAAGGGGGGCATGGAAGAAGAGGATATTAGGGAAGAGAAAGGAGGAAAAGCCATTGCCAGTGAGAATGCCTCCACGTGGAGTTAAAAAAGGGAGACCAGAAATCAGTGAAACCACCCAATAGACAAATGTCATTCCCCATTTCCCACCTTTTTCCCCCTAGTGCCCAAGAAAGGAAGGCCTGGGGTTCCTGAGGAGCAGAATTCCAAAGCCATGAGCCTGGCCCCACTTGGGCAAAAGTAAACATCATGCCAGCTCCTTTCCCACGTGTGCTCCGGCCAGAGCTTGCAGAGGCGGCAAGCACACGAGGACACCACGGTCACTCCAGCCTTGCCTCGTTCTGTCAGTGATGGCCAGCACCGGTTCTGTGCTCCCTCCAGACCTAAACTGGGAGTACGAGGCAGCAGAAACGGCACCATTCCTGTGCAAATGCAAGCAGGATCCTTCTCCTCGACAGTGGGCAAGTCCAGGCAGGCTGAGCACAGGCTCTGCTGGGATACCTGGCATGCCCCAGCCCAAAACAGCCAGGCAGCCCTGTCCTCTAGGAGCCCCTTCTCCCAGTTTTGCTTCTCCCCCTACCCCATGCTCCCCATCACTGCTCCTCACGTTGCTTCCTTCACACCTGCCTCCTCTGCCAGCCCTGAATGCAGGTTTCATTTCTCCCTGGCCCATGGAACTCACAGCAGAAGCAGGCAGTGACTTCTAGGAGCACTGGGCTATAGCTATGTCTTTCATAGCCAAATCTGACCTATGAAAGCAGCATCACCACCACCTCCCTGGCTCTCCTAGGCATGTGAGGAAGCCCTGCTAGGGCCCTGGTCACAGAACAACAGCCTCCCAGTGCGGCAGGGTTGAACATGGTGCATTTCAACTGCAGGACTGCCTACCTCCCTGAGCTTAGCAGCTTCTGCTCTGCTCCTGCCCTGTGGCCTTATTGCAGAATCCTCATACCAGGCAAGGCAAGGGCACGCGGATGATGCACAGAAGCACAATTTCCCTGAGCAAAATCCCTCTCTCCCCTTTCTCTAACTGGAAACCAGGGTCCTTTGGAACACTTCCCTGGGCAAAGAAGTCTGGTGTCAGGCTCCTGCTCAGAAATTTAGACTCCATATAAATGCTGTAGATCTGAGAGCCTTCTGAAGTCTGGTACAGTATGTTTATTCATGGCAGCACCTCTTAATCAGGAAGAAAAAGACCAAAAGCTCTACGTTTATGTCCAAACCACCTTTCTTCTCCTCAGAGCTCCAAGAAACTGTGTTGGTATAAGCACAGCCCACTCCATGGAAACAAATACTCGGAGGAGCTCTGCACTCTCTGCTCCAAACAGTTCAAAGCCAGCTTTGGTTCTTGGCAGCCTGTGTGTCTCCAGAGCTTGATATTGCTGGGGATGTTTGCTGCAGATATCTGGATACTTGGATATGTCCTCCAGGAAAGCTGAAAACTTCTGGAGCTTCGGAAGAGAGCATGCCGGGGGAAAGAAAACCTTAAAAAGGCAGTCGGTGGGCTGGCAGGACAGAGCGTGTGCCAAGACAATAAGTGAGTCTAAGAACTCATGATGTCGAAAAGGGTTTGACTGTAGAACAGCCTTGATTTCCCAAGGGATATTTTTTTTCAAGGCTTTTCTTTACATCTTTCCTAACAATTTTTCTCCAAGAATCAGGAGTAGCTGGAAAGACCTATCAGCTATGGCCTACACATGTCGCAAGACATAGCAAAGAGGTAGAAAGTAAAAAAGTGGCATGAAGCAGAGACAACCTAATACACCTGTGGGCTGCAGGCAGCACTTAAACTCCTTGGAGGAGCTCAGGGTCAGGCAGGGGGGTTTCTGCCTTTGTCACACTCCACCGTATCCGCTATTTCCCTTTGCTCCTAAGGAAAACCCACCTTACCCAAAGGAGGAAAGAATTAATTAATTCTGCTTCTTAAGACAATGCATGGCGTTGCCTTGTCACCCAAAGTTAAAGGGATTCCAGTAATCTCAAAAAAAAAGCACTCTCTTCTTCTGAGCAGAGGAAAACACCACACTTGCCAATATGGTCCATCTAGGGAAGGCGAGAATATGTGAGGAGCACAGAACCCCCTGGGATGGGTCACACAGGGCCTGTGCAGCTCTCTCCAAGGATGCAAATTGGGAAGACACAGGTCACATAAGGACAAAAATCACAGCAGCTCTACATCACCTGGTGACTCTTAGTCGCTAGCACCAGTGAGAAATCCAAGGGGAGCCCAGCTCGGTGCTGGGCGCCCGGCTGGGCCCTGACGCTCTGGGTGCCTCCAGCAGGATGACTTGGGATGGCTCCCTGGGTTCAGCACTAGTGTTCTCACCTTTCTGCTGCTGTTTCTGGCCAGGGGTTGTGGAGCTCAGCTCTGGAAGATTCTCTCTTGTTACAGAGGTGCACAGAGCTGGCATCTGCAAGAATTTTGCACTAACTCCCAAATACCGGCGGGCAGAGGGTCAGCACACAGACCAGCAGATGCTGCTGCAGAGCCTGAGTCTCACCAAAGGAGCATCTATCCTTCCTGGTATAGCCTTGGCACCAGTCCTGGACCAGCGCTGACTTTCTGGGTGCACTTAGGCAGGACATGCACACCAGCACTGTTGTGCACCACCTTTCAGTGTGGCTAGGTCCAATCACAACAAAACCACGTCTCAAAGACCAGTTTTCTTCTACTCAGTAATATCTCTTGGCTGCCAACATGTAAGAGCTATAAAACCCTGCAGTACGGAGAGCCACATCCCTCCAAGGCAGGCACCCCAAATGGACTATAAAGGCAGAGGAACCCTCCTTCACCCAGGGAGAAGTTCTACTCTATCCCAAGCCTGAGTACTTGAGCCTGACAACAGTAATTCCAGCTGAAGTCAAAGGAAAACACAAGGAATTGCTAAAGACAGTCAGCTGCAGCTGCACCTGCTTGCACCTAGGTGAGATGGACACAGGCACAGGACACATGCTGTGCCCCGGGCCTCAGCACGGCCTCCCGGGAAACCCAGCATCAGCTGGGATCGCATCCAGCCCCGGGCAAGTGCAGAGCGGGGCTTTGCCGTAAGGTCTCTCCCAGGAACCCCCTTCTCAAAGCCTGGAAGATCCGGCCAAAGGAGCAGCATTCACTGAGAGCCCTCCCTGATGAGGGATCCTGCCCATCCAGGCGAGGTCCTGCTCAGGGTGCCACCAAATGGCTTGGTCTCTGCTGGCAGGGCAGGGGCCACCCCTGTTTGAGGCATTATGCATGGTGCAAAACCATGGGAGACTGGGGTGGGGACAGAAAGGGGATGGTGATAACCTCAGGAGAGGAGACAAGGCTTTTCTGCGTGAAAGACTCCATGCTTAGGGAAGCTCCATGCTCAGATGAAAAATCCTCTAGGGTATCTTCTTCCATCCTCTGTGTCAGCAGGAAAACCCCAGCACCCATGGGGAAAGAGAGAGAGAGACAGAAAGACAGAAAGACACAGAAAGAGAGAGAAAGAGCACGTAAGAAGGAATGAAGGAACAGATAGATAGATGGATGGATGGATGAACAGAGATCACAGATACTCCAGTTCTAGATTCTCCATTTAGGTCTTTGAACTTTACATGTTTGCTTGTAAAACAGACATGTGCTGAAGCCTCTCGTTCCCAAACACCATGTTTTGACGAGCGGTTGTGAGCTCCCTCAGCTCCCCTCTGCTTCCACAGCCCTGGCCACGGGGAGCCCAGAGCAACCAGCTCCGTCTCTCCCAGCAGTGCTGGAGAGCAGCAAGCACACGTGCACATCACAAATCCCTGCGGAGACCCCTGCTTGAGCATCCCTCCCAGGGCCCCGAACCGTTCCCAGCAGCGATCCTTGCTTCCTCTCTTGCTCAGAGAGACCTTCCCAGGTCTGTGTGGTGGCCGTCCAGCTCTGCAGAGGTGACCACCAGTGCTGGCCCAGGGCTAGCTCTGCAGCCCCTGCGGTGGGGAGTCTGCTGAGGTGGGGAGAGCAAGCAGGAGACCTTGCCCTCTTGTCAGCCACAGTGGCACAGAGACACCCTTGCCAGGCCCCAGGACACAGAGCCCAGGAGGCACCACACGGTCTGAGTCACCCAAGAGCCACCCTGCGCATCGCCCACGCTGCATCCCGCTCTCCTCCAGCGGCCTCGCGGAGGGCTCGGCGCAGCTCATCTCCTTCCTCCCTGCTGGCAGGATGATGTTGGGAATATAGGATCCAAGTGCAGCTCCTCACTGTCCCTCTTGGCCCGATGAGGCTGTCCCTCTCGCTGTGCACACCACACGGGTGCCCGGCCCATGAGGCTGCCCCGTGGCACCCTCTGTGCCAGACCTGCTCCCGTGCTCCCTGTGGGCTGCTGTAGGAGAACAGCAGCCCGGGGCACTCCCGAGCAGGACCTGGCAGTAGCCGGGTGAGAAAGGCCCCAGGCTCATAGGCCAGCGTAGCCTCATGCAGCCTGACTCCCAAAACAGACCCCAGGAGACAGATGAGAAGTTTGACCCCATGCAGTGCCTACATCGGAGGGGTGACCATCACCAGCATCATGCAGTTGGGTAGCCTATTGCAAAACTCTGGCAACAGCCCCAGTCTGAGGCTCTCTCCTCCACCCAGTGCTACCAGCACACAATTCCCACATCCCACCACACTCCCATGGGACTCCATGGGAGATGGAGAACTGGAACGTAGCAAACTATGAACGCCTCCTGATGAATAACATGGTCCCCTCCATAAAAAAGTAGCAGAACAAACCTCTCTGGCCTTCTCTGGGGTTCCCTTTGGTGTTTCATCTTCATGCTTGGGTGAGGAAGAGGCTGGTGAGGAAGGCAGCCTCCTGTCCCGATCCCTGTGAACCAGCTTGCTGTTGGGCTCCTTCAAGGTCCTTTTCAGCTCATTGATGCTGGCCTGATGCTTTAGTAAAACATCTTCTGGCTTGTCTAAAAACTTGAGGAAGGAGAGAGGAAGGTAGCTATGATTAAAGCACTGGTTAAGACAAAGGGGAAGAGCAGGGGCGCTAACGAGGGTTTGCTTCACTGGGCTTCAATCTATGGTCTCAAGACCCAACTGAACCGTTGTGTCTGAGAACCTTGGTTTGTGAGTCTCGCTAGGACCATTACAGGGAGCAGTGGCAGAATGGACATACCTGGTTTCCCTCCATGAAGGGCAAAACATGCCCCTTTGGCATCTCGAGTATGGCTTGCTGAGGACAAGCCAAATCAGGAGGGGGCAGGAGGGCTCCTTGAGATCAGCATGGGGCACTGGAAACAACAGCAGCCTCATGTCTCTTGGCTCCCTCCAGGCTGGGCTGCTCCATAAGGCACAAAGGAAGCAAGACTCCCACTCTAACTCAGTGGGGCAGGAGAGCAGCCAGTCCTCCCAGCAAGAATTTTTGGGCCTCTCTCATTGCTATTTGTAATAGGGCTCCCTAGAAGTGGATTCCTGTAAAGCCAAAGTCAAAGATGTCTGACGTGGATCCAAACCTAAATCAACACAGACCAACTTAGGCTCAACAGCAGTCCAGGCGTGGGGTGGGGTCTGACTTGCCATAGAGAAAACAGCTCAGATATAGCTCAAGTGCAAAGTGAGATGTGGGGTTTAGAGCATCTAGAGCATTTAGAGCATGTTAGAGGCACCAGGATACCTCCCTTGTTCTGCATAGGGGTGGGCAAAGCAGCTCCAAACAACAACTCACCCTGACTTCTGTCTCAAGCTCAAACCTGTTTTCAGGTTCGAAAGGAGTCAACTAAAATAACTTTCCTTCCCATTAGTTCTCCTGAGTGCCACAGCCACAGACCTGAGACCCAAAGCAGTCTTGTGAAAAACTCAGCCCATTTTTTCGGATCCTGAAGGTTTGGTGGAACCTGTGAGAAGATCTTCCCAGTCCATCTGCACACCTGAGGCCTGTGCCCCATGGCTTGCCCACCTCTAGGCTTGTGGGAGTGTCGGGGAGCGCAGGGCAGCAGGACGCAGCACGTGTACATGCAGCAGGAGTAAGCAATGAGGCAGACAGTGCAGGGAATGCAGCCGGGTGTCTAGCTCCGTGACGGGTGAGGAACCAGCCCGCGGGGATACCGTGGCACCCACCACGCTCGCTGGGGTTCCTTGCTGTGCCGAATGGATGGCAAGGGCCCGTGCACTGCAAGTACACCACTGAGACCCCCTCTGCCTCCGTCAATAGCTCAAGCAATTATTTAAACCCTGTTGTAAGCAAAGAAGAAACTGTCCTGAGAGTAGCTGTGATTTTTAGGCTGGAATGAATCAGCAAGACCAGGCCCTGAAGGTCTCTGCCAGCTGATGGAGGTGCTACCACCTACACCAGTGCTTTGTGAGAGGGTCTGGCAGCCTTTCTGAAGACCTCTCACCTCTGGTGAGAGCACAGCCTCTCTCTGCTCTGCAACATCCCTCTCTACCAGGACTAGCCAGGCTCAGTCCAAGCACCTCCACTGCACAGGGGTAGTTGGGGCTGCCTGCCTTCGACAGGAGGAGGAAGCAGATGCTGAAGGTATTTCTGGGATTTATTTGCCCAAGGCAAACTGGCAAATTCCTTGCCGTTTCTAGCCCTGCTGTTTGAACCCAGCTCTGTATGGAGACAAGCCATGCAAACTGCTGATGCAGCAAGGGATTTCTTGAAAATAGAGCCTACGTGCAGAGCACGTGATGTATACCCAAACTCAGGAAACCTAAAAGCAGAAACGAAGCCAGGGCATAAAGTCCCAATGTGAAGCAGGAGCAATAGAGCCATTCTGTGCCTGTGCTGCCTCCTCAATGGGACAGTTAGGGCCACAGGGTTGGACAAAGAGACACAAGGAGCAGACATGAAGGATTCAGGAACATTAGCAGAAGCCAGGTCTTCCCAATGGGCCAAGGACTCGGCATGCTGGCCCATCCATTGGGCCTTGGGAAGGCTCTTGCTCACATACACAATGAAGACTGCCTTACTTAGTGGGATAGAAGATGCTGCTGTGTGTGCTGTGTTGCTAGACCCCCAGCTGTTTGCCCGTTGGGTTTGTCCAGCAGATCAACCCCCCACCTTGGTGCATCTTGTATTCCAGTAAATAGGGTGACACGCAGTGTTGCTTTGAGGAGGATGGACAATATGATGCACCGATGAGGACTAAGATACTCCAGAGAAAGAATACCTCCTGTTTGTGCCTGGGGGTTGTTTCCTGCTCCGACTGGCAGCAAAGAGAGGATTAAAAGCAACCAGCAGGGTCAATCCAGGGAATTTGTCACAAACATCACAGTCAAGTTGAATCTGGATGCCTAACGTGACCTGGCTGGGCCCCCCTGTCCCCAGTCAGGACTCATAGTAGAGCCCTACTCGTACCAGCATGAATAAGCACAGAAGAACTGAAAACTCTCAGGATGGCAGAAAGGCTGGGGGTTCAAACGGGCTGGGGCACCCTCTGAGCTAGCCTGGGTGGCCAAGGTAGCCCATGGACACAGCAGAGCTGCATGTCCCCAGCGTGTGAGCCTGCTCATGGGCACATTTGTGTGGCATGCCTGGGGGAAGGGCTGCGTGCGGATGTGCCTCTGCAAGGATGCAGGGAGAGCAGAAGGATAGACAGAGACCCAGGCAGCATTCCCTGTGGCCAGGAGCTCTCTGCCTGCACAGCAGTGATGACTGGCACCCTTGGTCCTTCCTACATAACAGACTGGGGGCTATTTCCAGGTCCAGCCTGGCCATCTCTGACTGAGGCCAAGCTGTGAGATAGCCTGGAGGGTCCTGCAAAAAACAAGACTTGCTTCAGGAGAGGAGGCAACAGAAAGCAGAACTGAGCCTCTGTCACATTCCCATTCCCATTGGTAATGGTGAGAGAATGGGTCACATCAAGCTGTGTGGTGGAGCACTGGCTCTAGAAGACCATGCCCAGAGGGGATTCTTCCAAACTGCAACCAAAGCTGGGGTTGGGATGCAGCTCCGTGATGTCTGTTTGCTGGCCTCTCACCTGTCCTCTCTCTAGGGACAGCCCAGAGTGGTCCAGGCAAGTCCATGTCAGAAGCCGCCCTGCAAGACAGCCCACCCTTTAGCCTCCAAGGTCATAGGCCATGAGGGCTGTACCTTCAGCTCTTTGATTTTTGTTGGGGTAGTCACTTCCTCGTCTTCTGCCTCGGAACGTCTCCTGCGGCCAAACTCACCGTCCTCATCCTGCTTCTCAGCTTCTGCCCCATCATGATTCTCGCTGACAGAAGCTGGGCGTGAGAATTCTGCACGTGCAGAAGAGAGTGCAGGTCACAGTCATGCAAGTCATCATTCCCTGCTCACCCGCCTTCCTCACCCTTCCACCCTCGCACGATGGCTCATGCCGGTTGGTTAAGAGACCCTGAAAGGACCTGCAGCAGGGAAGACAAGTTCTAGGCCTTGCTGACACTGCTGCAGCCCCAAAGCTCAGGCCCTTTCCCCCTTCCTTTGAAGCTTACCCCTTCCACGAGCCTGGCCTCTACGTCCTTCTCCATATCCGTGCACACTCAGGCTGAGCTACCACTCAGTCCCAGTGGAGCTGTCCCATCTCCCCAGCCTGGCCCAGGGCCCAGTCCTGGCTCAGTTGAGCCAGCCACGTCTACATCCCTGCTGCCAACACATGGACACACAAGGCTGGGCCATTCCTTGGGTTGGGGACAGGCCCTCTGCTATGGGGACCCAATCAGGCCGCCTACAAGAGTCACCCCATGGCCTGCAGCAACCCTAATTGCCCCAGGCAGCCCTTTTCCCTGTGGAAACGAGCCAGGACAACGCACAGTGGGTCCTTCACACCAAGGCCAGCTACCCCTCAGCACTGCCCTCGCCCTCGCCGCCGTAGCTGCCCCGCTCCATCCCGCTCCGCGCTGGGGACGCACCTCCGTCCAGGCTGCGGGACATGGTGTACCGTTTGCTGGAGGAGCGCTCGAAGAAGGGCGCTGGCCGGTCAATGAGGGCACTGGCCTGCCGTGTCTGTGCCTGCGTGCGCCCGCTGTAGCGGAACTTGGAGCCCATCACCAAGAAGCCCTTTGGGGGTGGCTCTGGGGACACCAGCCTGGGGACAAGTGAGGCAACATACGTTAGCGAGTCCACGCATGGCACCCAGCTGGCCTTGCCAGCCCTGTCCATGCATGCATACGGACTGCAGTGATACAGGGCAAAGTCCTGGCCTCTCCTCCCAGACAACTTCAAGCAGAGATGAGAGAGGCCATGAGGAAGAGGTGTTTGCCTCAGCAAGGTGCCAATGGGGAAGCAGGGATGAAGGGGGAATTTAGGGTCGTAATCATGAGATGAGGATCTTAAGGCCAAGGTTTTACCAAGCAGAAGAGTTGAGCAGACACCTTCTGCCTTATGGAGCAAAGATGGCTCTGCACATTGAAAATACAGCCTAAAGCCTCCCACTCCACAGGGCAGAGAAGATGTATTGCTGAGATGGGCATAGCTTGCTCCTCTCTGCCCCAAAACAGCAGAGTAGCCATTTCCACAGCAACACGAGGCAGGGGACAGTCCTGGGCATGCAAGGGCACAGAGGGCTGCTCCTACACAGGCTAGGGGTGAGAGGAGGACAGCCAGCTCCCCGCAGGGCTGTGCAGAGGAAGCCCAAGGAAAGCACTGCAGGGTCTCCTATTTCCCCACATGACTAGGCTGAAATAAGCCACAGGTGGCAGGGGGTCTACCTCGGAGGCATGCAGAAGGTGCCCTCACCTGAAGAAGGTGTGATGCTCTATGCAGACCTTCCATAAACGCTTGGCAGAACGGTGGTTGGGGAGCTTGAAGCCAATGGTGCTCTCAAACTGTTCGTACTTGAAGGAGACAGAGACATGCCATTACATGCAGATCCTGCTCTAAAGGACACAATGAGAAGGGACCTCCTCACCAAGGCTCTCAGGTTCCCCTAGCAGGAGCCAAGGCCATGCAATAGTATCTTATTCAAATCAGCACTGAGAAGATCCTTGACCAGCACCACTGGATGAGAAGATCCATTCTTCCACCCACACTTTCAGTCTAAGCACTTTCTGCAACTTTCTGCAATGGCTTTTCACTTCTAGAGACACTCCCTCAATAAATAAATAAAAAAAATTCTTTACATGAGACAGATTTACTCTCTCCCCTTTAGATGTACTTTCTTTGTTTTTCTCTCCTCTACTAAACAACTGATCAGAAATATGCTCTCCATCAGTACATGTGAAAGGAAAAAGAATAAAATTTAAGAGAAAAAGTATTTATAGAAAATTAAAGGAAAATAAAAACACTTCTGAACCCCACTCCCTGCACAATATCCAAGTGCCAAAGGGCCTATAATGCCCAGGGAACTGGGGAGATGTGAGCTGATGATGTGCTCTGGCCAAAGTCACTTTGTCAATGATAAAATGAGAGACTCAACATGAAAACACTTGCTAATAAGCCCCATTTGCCAAAGGAGCTGCTCTTTCTTGGTTAACCATGGCCATTAACTTGGGAACTGCTGGAGCAGAGACTGAAGCAAGGCCAAGACCTCCCTGTCAGGCACAACCCTGCTACAGGAAGTGCAGTAACCTGCCCTGCTCTTGGGCCATGTTGAGCCCACTGCACCCACCTCACCAGGGCGGATCTTGATGTAGAAATTGCTCCTCTTGTAGGAAATTTTCAGGATCTTGGGCCAGGCAAAGCGGTTGATCCTTAGCCTGTCCCTGTAGATGAGGAGGCCATTGGCACAGACGCCCAGCATGATGTCAATGCCCTCCGAATCCTGGAGGAGGGAAGAGAGACAGCTGGAAACCGCTCAGACTCCCAGTAAGGTGCAGTCCTGTCTTCCACCCACCTTCCATTAGGGTGTTGTATTCCCTCCCAGGCCTGATACATGAGACTGGCTGGCAGAGAGCAATGGCACCGCTCAGCTTTTGCACTTATGCTTATGGGGCACCCCTGCTGCACAAAAGGGGCTTCACATTGAGATTTTGTCCGCGCTACTGCACTGCCAGTATAAATCCAGCACGGGAGCTCCAGGCAGTACGAAGAGTCACAGACAGGAGGACACTGAGGAGCCCCAGCTGCGCAGGGAGGTGTATGCCAGGGCAGGACAGTGCTCGGTCCCCTGCCATGGCCCTCCCCAACTCCGCAGCACCAATACCTTGGCATGGTGGAGGTCCACTCCGTACATGGAGAGCTTCTTGGCGTTCTCCAGGAAGTGGATCTCTGCTTCGCCTGGGGTCATGCCCCTGGGCAGAGACAGAGAGAGGAAAATGTGAGCAGGATGTAGACCAACACTCTGGTGCCTTTTCTTGCCACCAGCTGCCAACGCCTGTCCCACATTGCCTGGGGCTCACCGGTAGGTCTTGTGCAGCTCCATGATACGCTCCTCCAGCTCCCGAGTCTGGTTAGGGGCAAAGCGGAGCTCGCTGACATAGTTGCCCACGTGCTCCTCGGCATCGTAGTCCCCCAGCTCGGCCTGCACGGCGTAGGAGCCCAGCAGGGCGTGTGTGACGAAGGAGCAGGGCAGGCGCCCCGTGATGATGTCCGCACGGAGCTGCAGGCACAGGTAGTATCTGCAAGAGGATGGGCCAGAGGGCAAGAGCAGGTGAAGGCGCTTTCCGGAGAGCCATGCAGAGCTCGCGCTGCCCGGTGAGGAATGCGACAAAGGCGGCACCCCAGCTGGCACTGCCATCACAGGGGCTGCCCCCTCTCACCGCCCACTGCTTCTCGGCCTCTTGTCAGACCTACTCACCCATCACTCTGCATCTCACCTCGTGATGTCCTCCGTGAGCTGGGCAGGGTCAGGAGGGTAAAATTTAACTGTGAAGGCAAAGTTCCAGAGCCCACCTAGCAAGGGGAGAAGAGCGATAAGGCCAATGACATCAGGCATCTCCTTCACTCCTGCTCATGGACAAACAGGAACAGGTCTCCTTGTCCGTCTCTCCATCCTTGCCCACCCTAGGCCAATACCAGGCAGGACAAGGGGACTCCAAACATTTTTGGGAGAACGAAGATGAACCCCTGGGAGGCTGCACAGCTTCCAGCTGCTCTGAACACTCAACCAGTCAGACACCAGCATGTTTTGGTTAATATTCCCTAAACAGCTCAGGAGAGAAAAGCATTAAAGTCTGGGAGCTTTGGCTCAACTCCTTTCATGAAGGAAACCCCATTGTCACAGTAAATGTTCGCATGTTCCAGTGAGATGACACTGTAGGCAATGATCCTCCTGCCACCCCACTACATCATCCACAAGACAATACTGCAAGCAAGGCCCCACTATGCCCCAGTACTTGACCCCGCAAACCCACCCCAATCTATTCCACCATCCTCATCATCCCTGCCCAGGGCTCTGACAGTGGAGACGGGGTCCTTTGCCTCAGAGTCTGGCTCCTCATGGCTGTCAGAAGAACAAGAGGAAAGGTGGGCAGACCCATCCAAGTGCTAACAGGCAGCTCCATGGGGCAACGACAGCCCTGTGCCCAGGGCAGGTGGGGAGGGGACACATCAGAAGAATCCTTCTCCAAGTGACACCAGCCGTCTAATACCAGAGGCACTGGTGGCCCATCTTGGGCCCTGCTCCCAGCGTGGGCTGTGCAGCAGGAAGGGGCACCCTGCCCTTGTCACCATCCTCGCTCTGCGCTCTGCTCCTGGCGCTGATGCCACCTCAGCACCGAAGCTCGCCAGAGCCTCCCCCAAGCTGACCTTCCGACACAGGGATAATTCCCATGGGCTTGTGGAGAAGCCCCATGAAGACAGAGCACTGTGGCTGGGGAGGACTGCACTCCAGGGATGGGTCAGGGACAGAAGTGGGAAGGAGCAAAAAGGGAAGACCTTCCATCACAGCAGCAAAGTCAGCGTGTTGGCCTCGTCTGCAGCCACCATCTTCCAGGCATCCTATACTCAGCCTGCTCCGGGTGGCAGGCTCCAGGCTGCATCTCTACCCGTTTCTCTGAGTTGGTCAGGGATCTGAGGCCACCAAGGGCACAGACCACGGCAAACGGCCGTGAGGGCTCAGCCAAGCTGCAAGGCAGCAAGGGGACCCAGCAGGGAGCCCCAAACCAAGGGAGGAACAACCCTCCTGACCACTTACTGCGGATCTGCTTCTTGATCTCTTTGGAGGGGTCCAGCCAGTTCTGAAACAAGGAGACATCACATTAGGGAGGGTGTGAAGGGCCAAGGACCCGGGAGAGAGCAACCTGCAGGGAGATCCCCTCTCATGCTCACCTTCTGGCTGTCCGAGTCGCAGAACGTAAGGCCAAAGTAGTCCTTCTCCAGGAGGTTGAGGTGCTCACACACCAGGTCAAAGAGGATTTGGCCTCGGGCATGTTTCTGCAGGAGACACAGGCAGACAGTGCAGCAAGGGAGAAGCAGGGCCAGGCTACATGCAGCCTCCATCCATGCTGCTTCAGATGTGGCAGCTCCAGGCAGCAGCCGCTGGGCCCGGGAAACGTCCACCCTCATCTGCCCCTTGTGCCCCATCCCTGTTTCCAGAGCGTGCAGAAGAGCCAGGGAGCTCCGCGGCAGGAGGGCAGCCCACTGTGGCCCTCCCTTCCCTCGGGCAGAGCTCAGCCGTGGCCCCTTCTCCACCACGGCTGCGTCCTGCAGAGCCACCCAAGCGCTGGCCCCAGGACCCGTGGAAGGGTTGGATTTGGAATCACCGTGGAAGGGTGATTCCAAAGCAGAGCGGGTGCAGGTGACCCGGGGACCTCCAGAGAGTTGACAAAAACATGCCCCAAAGGCTGCTTCCGGACTGGCAGGGACTCACTGGCTCCTGAAGCATGACAGGGCAAGAGAGAGGCAAAAAGAGCCTGAGCCATGCAGCACGATGCGGAATGCCCTCATCCGGTCCTTCAAACATTCCTGTCCATCTTCCACTCGTTACTTCTGGCTGCGAGTCCTGGAGATCCCTTACAGAGATGGAAAAATGGCTTCTTTGCCATGACTGTTTGTTCTGCCCGTGTGCCCACAGCCTTCTGGACCACAGACTTTTAGATCAGGAGCTGCCAATCTTTCTTCTCTGAAGGATCCCATTTCACCAGTAAGCACCCCCTACAAGCGCCCTGCACACTACGGGCCAGGGCACCACTCTCCCATCCAGATCTGAGGCCCTCACTGCCCCAGAGATATCATTCCTGCATCTTTTCCTTCTCACTGAATCAAGATCTGAAGACAGGGTGTCTACACACCACATGTGATGTATATAGGGTTCCTACTGAATAGTTTCACTCTCTTTTTTGGCTTTTTTGGTTTTTAGGCACTAACATCTTTTCACACAGGTAAGGCAAAACCTCTTTCCATCAGGCCCAAGGCAAAGGAATAACTTCAGCAGAAGCCTTTCTTTGCAAGACTCCTCCTTCTCTCCTCTCGTCACCCCAAATGACTTTTTTTTTTTTTTACAGGGCAGAAGCTCCTTGTTAGTTAATGCTATTCCATGCTTTATCCCCCATGCTTTAAACTGCAACAACGGCGAGCTTGGCTTTACAGCCAACACAGCACCACACGTCCCAGTTTGGTGCCAACCTCATGCCCTGGAAACAAAGCCAGACTAGAAACAAAGCCTGACAGGAGCTAGGACAGCCACACGCTGCTTTTCCTAAGCTCCCCAAGGAGCATTGTTGTGCTAACGAAGCAGCAGGCACTTCTACAGCTTGCATTTCGGTCTGCATGTGGGTTTTGCTTGGCAAACCTTAATGGGAGATTTGGGGGAAGGACAGCAAAACCGCGTGCTGTGCCAAGGCCAAGGGACATGGGTCTTTCTGGCCTGCGAGCTCATTTGAGTCACTATAGTGATGTGCTGCATTTATTGCTCGAGAGGGCTTTCATCCTGGTGACTATCCGTCTTTCCACAGTCACTAAAGCTCTTTGTGAAAAGTTTCCCTGTCAAAGCAACAGCCAGGGCCAGAGGAGCACCGGGATCAAAGGGCCTGCTCCCAGGACGCAGAGCCAAGGAACAGAGCTCCTGACTACCAGCTGCCCTGGGGCACTCGCTATTCCCATGCAGCCACGGCGAGCGCACGGCCACGCTTCTCATGTCCATTAATCCCGTGCAGCCGAAACCTCGGAGAGCCGGGACCTGCATACAGATCCAGGTATGCTCTGCGCAGACAGCTCCTAGACCACTGCTGTTTCCATTTGGGAACAATAATCCTTTCACCTTGTCACCAGTGGCAATTGCAAAGGTCTCCCTGGAAAAGGCACAGGGATTTCTGCTTACCAAGAGTCTCGGCTTTGGATTTTCTAAAGCAAAGTTCCTAATCCTCCAAACTGCCAAGATGGCCCTCCCAGTACCAACATGACCCAGGTCAAAAAGAGGCTGTCTGGCTGAGTCTGCGGGTAGGAGACAGCAACAAGGGCTGGCGCAGAGACTGGCATTCTCAGCAAACCCACCTCTCACCCTAGCTGGCTCTCTCACTTACCTGGCTCATCAAGTCACCCTGCCATCCCACTCCAGCTCCGAATCCAGCCTTGAATTAATCCTTGCTTTCCCTTGATCCCTGCTTGGCAATGCTCACATGCAGCCTCCATGTTCGCCAGTGCACGTGCTTCACAGACACTCGCAACGTGGCGCACGGACTGTGCCCACGCGCCGAGCGCCGCGGCTGAGCCCGCCACGCGCGCAGGGAGATGCATCTGCGGCTACACACGTACAGGTACACCCCTGTTCACCCACACACACACACGGGCACCCTGCTGCACACCTCACCCACCGGTCCTGGCTAGCCAGATTTATGGGAGACACAGGCAGGAGGGCAGGATGGAAACAGGGAGGATGCAGCGAGTGCCAAAATGCGTGCGGATCCGCGCGTGGCCGCACACAAACACGTCTGTGCCTGTCCCTGGCCGCGTGTGTTGAGGCGCTCTGTGCACGCCGGCAGCCTCACACAAACACAGGTGCACACATCTTCTGCCTTGGCATGCAGGACAGCAAACATGCTGCGCTCTCGGGGCGTCAGCGGATACACTGGCACACACAGAAATGTGTCATGCACATATTTTTAGGCAGAGATCTATCCTCCACCTATCTTCCACTTTTTAAATGTTTTTTTACTATAGATAGGGTCTAGGCTGAAAATCCCTGCTAGGCTCTGTCTTTCCAGCTTTTTTTTTAAGTATAACTTAAATAGACATTTCTGTGTATGAAGCTTGCAAACGGAGAATCATTTTCTCTATATTAGATAGCCTCTTCTCTGGTCCAAACCAGCGAGCCTCCCCAGTGATGTGCTGATGATGAAGGATGCCAAAGGGGACAACGGCCCTTGCCTCTTGGCAGAGGAAAGGACAAGCATCTCTGAGCCCCCAGTGCGAGACTTACCTCCACTTCGCACTCATACTCAGAGGCATCGAGCAGGGTCACTCTGCAGAGGGCACTCTTAACCTTCTTGCTGATTTTCTGGGGCGATTTCTGGGTCTTGCTGGGTGTTGTTTTATCTGAGAGCCCATCCGTTTCACTGTAATCCTTCTCCTCCGTTTCTGTGCCCTGGAAGACAAGAGGCACATGCCGTCACCCTGCACCCACTGCCAGGGTAGGGGTTGGGGGGAACTTGAGGACTGGCAGCCAAGCAGGGGCACCTGCTCCCAACAGCTGAGAGCAGAAAATCACCCACTCCTTCTGCCCCTCAGGGATATGGGAAAGGGAAAAGGGCTACAGATCCTGCTCCACAGGCTTTACCCCATCAGTCATGCAAGCACAGGCCCTATGGATTCGGGAAAGAAGCCCTCTCCTTGGCAATGCAGGAGACCAAGGAGCTGTGGTGGTTTGTGAGCACACGGTATCACTGTCACATGGCGAAGCAGGAGGAGAGAGGAGGTTCTGTGGGCTGGAGAGGTCGTCAGGGTTATGTAGAGCCCACCCTGCCTTTAGCAGACAGACAGGGTCATTGTGAAAACAATGTCACTCATGAGCTTAGTGTCAGTTCAGCACCTGAGACCACCCTGCTAACCTGTCTTGCCCAGCAAACAAGGACAAGGCATTCCCTCGGCAGGATGGAGCTCAGTCTCCCCTGCTTGGCTGGCTGGTCCGAGGTAAAGCAGCTGGTTGCAGTTCTGCTAGGGCTGGCTGGTTTCTGAGGCGTTCAGCTACCCATTTCCCTCTCCCTCCTTAGGCTTGGATGCTGTGGCGGTGCCGTTTTGAGCACAATCAAAGCATTAGGCTTTGGTCTCCAGCACGCTTGCTTTTTTAACCCGTCCTCCTGCTTCCCAAGTGCCACCACCTTGTAAAGACTTGGGCAACGAGCTGTGAGGTAGCCAGGCTAAAGGAACAGCTGGCAGAACTTATTCGCAGCAGCGATCTGATGGGGTTAGTCTCTTGAAAGTGCTCCTAGGAGTTGTTGTAGGGCCTGAAGCGTGGGACAGACTCCCTGCAACACCTGCATGGGAGCGAGGACACCTCACCTACATCTGCCGTGTCCAGAAGGCCTCTTGCATGTACGCATGGGCTGCACGCATGGACTGTCAGCTCAGAGCAGGAATGGCAGCGGGCAAACCTGGGTGGAAGCAGCACCCTGTGCTCTGCTTGCAGGGTCTGTGGCTGGAAGGCCGTGCCCCAGGTTTGGGGCAACGACACTTGGGGAGCCAGTGCCGGACTCTCCCGTGCCACTCTGCCTGCCCTGGGCTAGTGCGGAAAAGGGCTCTGCTGTCAGGACTGGCCATCGAAGGCTTCTGAGCAGGGGACACCCTGCCCTGGGACCACAGAAGGCTTCTCCTCGCGGTGGTCACCCAAACCCACAGCCTTTCCCTCGCGTGTCGCACAGGTCCCGGCCGTTGCCTACTCACGGGCTCCGTGTTTTGGGAGTCAGGCTGGGCCGCAGGCTTCTCGCTGGCCTCGGCCTCGCGGCTGTTGGCTCCGGCCCCGGGGCTGGCAGCCATGGCAGTGGGGCCGGCTGCCTCCAGCTGCTGCTGCGCGGCCTCCTCCTGCGTGTTCTTCACATCGGAATCGGGGCCCGTCTCGGTCGTCATGACCGCTGCCTAGTGCGTCCTGGCACGAGAGACAGACAGAGGAAATGAACAACAGGTCCGGCCTTCCCCCAGGCTCCAAGGTGGGGACCACGGTGCCCCCAAAGAGGAGAACTATCCGGTTAAGCACAGGAGCAGCAGGACCCGTCCTGCTCCCAGGAGGACACACAGGAGCAGTGGAGCAGGGACTCTTGAGGCTCTAATGACCTGAAGGAGCCTGGAACAGGAAGGAGGGACCAAAGTGTCACTGAACAAACACAGCTACGGAGGGGAGCTGGGCACAGCAAGGCGAGCAGAGGGCTGCGCTCGCTCCCGCTGTTCCACTCGCCTTCCCACAGCCCCAGCACTGCGGGCCAGCAGGGAAGGCTTGGCCATGCCCAGCCCATTCCCCAT
The DNA here is from genome assembly GCF_059628265.1 of Tinamus guttatus. NCBI lineage: Eukaryota > Metazoa > Chordata > Aves > Tinamiformes > Tinamidae > Tinamus > Tinamus guttatus. Next base: position 1,126,858 of record NW_028289184.1, read on the forward strand.
CACTGGCATCTTTGGTACAAGTTTTTATATCCTTTTTTTTAATCCAGTTATATCCATTTTTTACAAATGGATTTTTTTCCCGAGGAAAAAAAAAGCAGGTAAGAGGGCTGCATTATCATAGGAATTTGCAGACATTGACAACTCTCTATACTGCATCCGGGATGGTTGTTTTTTCCCCCGCTGGAAATTCCCCCTGGAGTAAGCAAGCTGGGTTCCCACGGCCTCACCGCCCAGGCCCTGCAAAGTCCTGCCTCGGCCTCCAGGGCCTCTGCTCGGGCGGCCTCAGCGCCTCCCCTGCAACAAGATGCCCAAACAAAGCTCCCAGCCGGGAGCAGGGAAGGGAGACACAGTCCACAGCTCCCTGTCCCTGGCTTGGGGTGCTCAGTAAAAATAAAAAAAAAACAAATTTTGCAAACCTTATGCTTGTCCTCTATGCACATTCTGCTCGCCTTTGGCATGAGAGGTCTCGGTGCAGGGCTCCTGGCTGCATTAACAGTGCCCAAGGGGCGCCCGCAGCGACCGTGACGCCAGCGGCTCCGCGTGTGGCCCAGAAGCAGCGTTGGGCCTGGCAGGGGCTCCCTGGGAATGGGTCACTGCAGCCACGGGACGCGGGGCATCCTCTGCTCTTGTCACCCGCCGATCACGCACCCCAGCTCCCCGCTGCTGGGCTCTCTGTGCACGCGCCAGCCCTAAGGCGGCAGCAGCAGCAGCAGCAGCAGCAGCAGCGGCAGGCGGTAGTTGCAAAGTGCATTTGCACTGAGCAACGTGCAGGAAGGATTCCCAGGCTCTCCGTGTCCGGCCAGGGGCAGGGAGCACTTGCAGGACCGTCGCTGCAGCTGGAGCTGGTCCATGATCTTTTCTTCAAATGGGTGTAAATTCGAGGAAAACAATTCTCAGCATTCAGTTTCTTGAAACAACAGGGCAACTCAAACACCTCATTTTCTATGAAGCAAAGCTTTGCGAGGTCTCAGCAACTGCATCTCCTCCATGGCAGCCCCTTCCCGCTCATGCACGTGCAGAAATGCTCTGCCTGAGGAGGATCCCCTTGCTCCCCCATCCTTCTCGGTCCAACACTCCCCCGTGCCATGTCTATTTTAGCTCAGGAGTCCATCCTTTGTCCTCCTCTCCGAATGTCCCTGCACCTCATGTCCAACACAGAGAGATGCAATAACCAGTGTCCATGTGAGAAAACAGCCTTTAACCTGGAGACACACGGCCACATGGAGGAGATGCTGAGACCACTCAGTCCCGCTTCCCCGTTACAGCAGCAGATCCACATACTTAGCAAAGCTCCTCAGAAGATTCCACAGGTCAGCAGCGCTTTTTCCACTAGCAAACAGGATGGAGGGTTGCTCCTTTCAAACTTTAAATCAACACAGCTTCACTTTCCTCATGCAAATCTGCACGCACATCATTTCAAGGAGCTTCAGTTTGGAGCTCGGTGTGTGCATTTTTAATTAACATGAAATCTCTACAAGAAAACAGTCAAAAGGACACAGAATTTTTCACTCAAAGTTTCAAAACTTTCTTCCAAGCCCCTTTCCCCGCAAAACACAACACCAATTCCCTAGCAGACCTTACAGGATGGGTATTTTCTTTTTCAAAGATGGGAGACTAGGACTTCATTGCAACTCTTACAGATAGCCCTACTTACAGATAGCCTGATTCAAATACTCCAGAAAATAAATAAATAAATAAATAAATAAATAAATAAATAAATAAAAGGAAGAGAGCTTGGAGGAAGTACTTGCGGGAAGGGGAGTCGCTGGCAGGTCGCTCTGCTCCCAGCCCCTTCCCACGCACTCTTCGCCTGTCCCCTGGCCTGGACCCGCGCCTGCAGGCTGGTGCCTCCCCGCGGGAAGCTGCTGGCGCCTGCAGGATGGGATGACGTCCACCTCCGGCCACGGGAGGAAGCTCCCCCGTCCCCCGGGCTGCGGGCAGGAGCGGGATCCCAGCACAGAGCCTCCCTTTTGCGCTGCTCCCCGCGGAGCCCGCTGCCATTACCAGCCTCCCACATGGCCTCCGCAGCCCTCTCTCCCCCTGCTCCTCCTTCACGCTGCCTCTCCCGTCGTCATTCATAAGTCATGAGCATTTGGCTTCTATCAGCTCCCTCCAGGCCTGGCTCGGTGCCTCTGTCCTCAGCGCTTCTGGTGGCAGAGCCGGGCTTGTGAGGGACACAGGGCAGCGCCAAAGGGGCAAAACCCCTCTGCCCCGCTTCCTCCAGACCCCCAAGTGACTCTACCTTCCTGCTGAGCACTGGCTGCAAACCAGCTCCCCGGGCATTTCCAGCGTCCCGGTGTCGGGGCCTGGCAGACGAGACGCAGTGCAGCACAGCCGAGACACGAGCACCGCGGGGCCCTGTCCCCCCGCGGGGCCCTGCCCCAGCAGGGTCGCAGTGACGGCCCAGGAGCCCTTCGCTCTCCGTGGCCCTGCTCCTGCAGCGCCAGTGATGCTGGATCCCGCTGGATGCAGGCAGGCACAGCGGGCTGCAGACCCTGCAGAAACTGCTCACCTGCTACGGGAAGAAAGGAAGAGCAGGTGGAGGGTCAGGAGAGAGAGACGTTGCTGGAAAAATGTTACAGTGGGCACGTCTGTCCCCGCAATTTGCAATGGTTTTCTAAGCTCGTCTAAGGCTGCTCCAGAGGCAGGTCCAGGTTGCTGCTGTGCAGAAGAGCTGGGCCCAGGGCATCACCTGCCCGGGATCCCCCCTGCCCCAGCAGACACAGCCCGGGTACAGTGTGCCTGGCACAGCTGGAATTTAGCAAGCACAGGCGCAAAAAAAAGAGGCAGGAATGGGAGGGAAACCTGCCTGTCCCTCAAACTGAAGCGTTCCTCCTCCAAACCCTCCCCTCTAGCACATCTTGGGTGGAACCGGAGCTGCAAACGCTTTTGCGTTTGACCCAGAGCTGGGGAGAAGGGGAGGGCCTGCAAGGGGGCTCGCCCATGGCAGGAGGTCCCGAGGCCACATGGGTGCCACTGCCCAGAGCGCCGCCTCTGCGGAGCCGGGCTCTCTGCGACCCGGGTCCCACCCTGCGCGTGGGGCTGCAAGCCACGGCGAGGGTTCCTTGCTGTGCTGGGGGCACCTTCCAAACTCGCAGAGCTGAGAATCGCCCCATTGAGGCAGCCCATGCAACCTGCCTTCAGCCCCAAGCCACGCTGCGACACGGATTCCCATCACGCCATCAACGCTCTGCCTTCTCATCCCTCCTGCCTCAGGCTTAGCGGTAATGAGCCATGCCAGCTCCCTTTCCTCCCCAAGAAGCTTGACTTCTTACTTCCCCAGGGACTCTTCTGCAGCATCCTGGAGCTTCCAAGAAGAAGGTGTTTATTATCAGAGCTCTTGGTGACTTAAGGAGGAATTATCCCCACTTTAAAGCTGGAAAACCCACTTTAAGATAGTCCGTGCAGAGCACTCAGCATTGCATTACACAGCACTTTTCAGATGCAAGACTCGTCTCCTGCCATCTCGCCTTGCGGGAGAGTGCAGGATCTCTGTGCAGGAGACACCCGATACAGGGGACAACGGGAGCAGGAAAGGACACAGGTGCCAGCAAGCTGCAAGGGGACAGCAGAAGCAATGCCTTTGCCATCAAAACCCACCAGAAGAGCCTTAGGCCACAAGTTCAGCTACACCAATTGAAGCCAGTGGAAAGACTGTCCTGAATCATTTTCTAAATATTATCTACAGCAAGAGCAAGGGGAGGATGCAGCTCTGCGGGGCTGTCAGTCCTGCCGTGTGACTGCCCCATTTCCCTGGTCCCCAGCCTTGGTCATCGCATCTTCTCCCTCTCAAGTCAAGCTGGTGGCCAGGGTGGCCTCGTCAGTAGTGGGGCCTGACCCACCCCAGAGCTAACAGAGCCTGGAGCCTCTGCGCAGCAGCAACATGGTCAGAAGGAGCACGACGTGTCTGTGCTCATGATTTCCATTTTTCCATTTCGAAAGGAGATAAAAGCTAATTTGCACAGACAAGGTTAACTCCTGTATTTCCTCTTGGTTCTTCCGAGAAGCAAAACCCCAACCCCACACAGCACGCTCCTGCGCCAACCCCAACCATGAGCAGGTCTCTTGGGTCTGTTGCTCCAAGGCCAAAGCATCACTGATGGCAGGAAGCAGTCGCCACCGTCTCCTCGGGCCAGTGCTCAGCAGTGACGCAACAGGGATGACTCAGGCTTTGCCAGCAGGTTCCGCTGCCAAGCACCTCTGGGACCACAGATCCTTCTCCCACATGGAAAAATGCCATCCTGGGTCCGAAGCCTTCTGTCTCTGAGCTCTTTCAGTTCTCTCAAACCAACTCCTCTCTCTGTCTCCTCACATGGTCCAACTTCTGTCCACCAGCAAGGTCCCTCCCAGCACCACCTCAGCTGCTTCCAGTCACTGCTCTCCTCAAAGTTGCTCCGGGCTCTCCCTGGCTGTCACACACAGAATCCCAGAAGGCCTGAGGTTGGAAGAGACCTCTAGGGATCATCCAGTCCAACCCCCTGCTCCAGCAGGGACACCCAGAGCACAGGGCACAGGGTGGCACCAGGAGGGTTTGAAGATCTCCAGAGAAGGAACCTCCACAGCCTCTCTGGGCAGCCTGTTCCAGGGCTCTGGCACCTGCACAAGAAAGTTTTTCCTCACATGGAGATGGAACTTCCTACATGGAGATGGGCCCCGACCTCTCCTGGCCTGGGCTCCTCTGCTTTCAAGCTCGAGCTGGCGCGACCTGCAGGACCGCGTTCCTGCTCTCCTCTGCCCAAGGCCACAGCCGCTCACAGCAGTCCCGGAGGTGTTCGCTGGAGGGCTCCTCAGCACGGAGGGATGAAGTCTGCTTTCTAGAGAGCCCACCTGAGCAGGATTTCAGGTTTCGAACTATTACAATTCTTGACCGCTTCAAGATCCCACATGAGCAAGATCCGCTTCACAACACAGAGGACTGCTCCTGCCTCTTCCTCAGCAACTTTCTTTTCCGCGGTGTTTTCCTCGTCCCCCACCCCAAGCTGCTGCCGGGATTCACAGGTTTCCAGACACTCCTCCCCCACACTTCCCGCCGGCAGATTCACAGCTCTCCAGCCTTCCTCCTGGCCTCCCCACAGCAGCAGCTTACCCGAGCCTGCTGGCTGCTTCTACCTTCACGCACTCCTCGCTGGGGTTGTTTTTAAGGCCCCCTTTTGCTCTTAGGTCATCTTCTCTTTCTCCTCACCCTCCTCCAAGGATATCTGCCTGCTCCCTACTTGGGGCAGGAGGTTTTCACCCCACTTCTGAAGCACCACACACACAGCGTCTCCCTGAAAAGCCTACTGGAAATGTGAACATGCATCTTATCCAACTTGCCAGCTCAAACCACAGGGAAAGGGGGATTATCTTCTCCTCAAGCCCTGCAGGCCTCCCCAAGCTCCCGTGTGACAGTGGTGCTCAGAGCTGTGCATGGCACCATGCAGAGAGGGTCAAATGGCTTTCCAGACCTGCAGCCTCCCAGAGGCAGGGGCAGCCCTGCAGGTAGCGCCCACGGGTTTGCAGGGCCAGCAGCGCTCCGCAGCACCAGGCAGCTCTGTGGAGGCCACAGCCTTGGGGCAAGGGCTGAGCCGCGAGAGGCCGGCCGGGAGGAGGAGAGCAGGACGCCTTGGAGCCAGCCTAGAAAAAGCGCCTGGCAACCTCCAGATGCCCAGGGCATCCTCCGGAGATGGATCAAAGCAGATTGGACCCTCCAGGATCAAAAGGGAGTAAGGAAAGAGGTCTCCAAGCCCCTGGCACGGGCCCCCAACCGAGTGGGAGCCTTGCAGATGTCACAGCAAACCCCAGTTAACGCCAGGCCAGCTTTCTGCAGCACGGTCGGCCGCTGGAAGAGTTGGGGCTGCAGGGCGGGAACCCCCTCAGCTTGCCATGCGCCCAGCGGCCTCGCAGCAAGGCCAAATCCATCACGGCAGACACCCCACTGGCAGGGCCCGCGCAGCCATGCAGGTCTGCCCGGCTCCGAGAGTGAGCGCGGCTCCTCCTCAGCAGCACCCGCAGGAAGCAGAGCCCTACGCGGCCCCCGGCTGCCCACCACGTCCCCCAGAACCTTGGGACCTGCAGCACATCCCGGCTCATGCTCTGCTGTCTGTAGGGAGGCCAAAAGAGCAGCGAGCCTCCCGCACTCTCTGGGCAGCCTGCTCTGCCGCAAAGCCTCCCATGCGCTCGCTTTCCCCATGCACGGGCAGCCCTTACCTTGGTGGGAGCCCGTCGGCCCCACGTGCCGGCACGGACGCGGCGCCGCTCACTGCAGAGCGGCCGCTTGCTCCGCTCAACGCCCCCGCGCGCACCCGCATGGATGCGCTGCAGCCGCGGCGGGGCCGGCGCCGGGCTCCGTGCCCGCGGCCGCGCTCCCTGCCCGCCGCGGCGCTGCACTCCCCGCACGGCCTCCATGGCCCCTCTCGTGCCGTCGCTTCCGCCAACCTGCGGCCCCGGTGCGCAGGAGACCCCCTCGCGTGAGCAGCATCGCAGCTCCCTCCCCGCGCTCGCCTGCAGGCTCTGACTCATCCTGGGGCAGGGAGCGCTGAACAGGCGCAGGATCCCCGGGATCCTTCCTCGCTGCATGCGCCAGCACCCCAGCTCTGTGCCCCAGCTGCGGCACTGGCTTCTGGCCAGGAGCCGAGCCGGTTATCCCAGCTCACTCCAAGTTAATCCGGCACCTCTCTGCATAACCTGCAGCCCTTAAACAGGGCAGAAAACACCGTGCTGACTCTGAAACATGTTGTCCAAGTATCCTACCTGCACTCAACACTCGGGTCGATGTTGAGATGTACTGAGAGTGCGAGTTAAACGCTCACTGAATCTATACTCTCATATAGAGAGTATACACTCTTCTATTACCCCCTCCATACTGCAGTCTGGTCCTTCCGCTCTGAGCACAACACCCAGCATCCCTGTGCTTGCTGCATCCACAGCTCCTACTACCCCCTGGGCACGGGAGAGGATCAGCTTGGAGCAAACAGCACAGCCGGTTACTTCACAAGGCATCAAGGAGTTATGGAAGAAGTGGAAGTTATGGAAGTTATGGAAGAAGTGACGCCTCTCTAGCCCAGCACGGAGTGCCCAAGAGAGCCGGCACCACAGTGCTGACTGCCAAGGGCAGGACACGGCAGGCTGGACCGCTGCCGGAGTGGAGGGATGGATCCTGCCTGCAGCGAGCAGTGGGAAAATCCTGATACAAGAGAGGGTTGGTGCTAAGCAGCGACTTTTTGCTCCTATGTCCTTCCAGCCCTGGCTTAGCAGGGCAGAGGTGGTGGACAGGCGGGCTGAGAGCAGAGATGGGATAGTATTTTCCCTGCACGCAGAAGAGCCAGTCACATAGAAGAACAGTGCTCGAGTCGCACCCACCAGCGCGGACAAGTGCCAAGGAAAGCTTCTAACCACTTCAAGCTATCAGAAATCCCATTGAAAAAAGCACACACACAAGCCAAAAAGAAAGCAATCTGCAGACGTGCTGCCAGCAGAGTCTGGGCCCTCATGGTGGTGGCACCCATGATGCGGCTCCCCAAAGCAGAGCATGACCGAGCAGCCCACAGGGAGAGATAAGCCTGCTCGGCCCCAAACTGCCTGGTCATCCCTGCCTTGAGCTCCCCAAATGCTCTCAGTGCTCTGTGCCCAATACTGATGACTCGCTGGGCACCAGAGCCACATGCTCTCTGCTGCAAACGTCAGCCCTAGGGAAGCAAACGGGGCAGGGGACAGGGCCCAAAGCCCCTGACACCGCTCGAGGCTGGCAGTACATCAGCAAGAAGGATGACGGTAAAGATTTTGCATTGCAGGCAGTTGTTTGCAGCCTTGTACGGATACCAAGACAAACGTACCCCCCTCGGCACACAGATGTGGGTGTGTTACACAGCACACCCAATACATGGATGCTTTAAAGAATCATATAGAAAGGAGCTTGTTTCCAACATTTCTTGCTGGGGTCCTCATACCCTCTGGCTCACCTGCAGAGCCCTGCTCAGTCATCGGCATTTCCAGCCCAGCACAGCAGCTCGGCAAGGGCCATGTCACCTCCGCGAGCAAACACCCGGCTCCTGTTATCCCAAGCTGGAAATCAGGGCACAATGCTGGCGGGTGCAGTGCGGATGGGGGATGATTTGGGCCTGCTGTGCACTGCCATCAGCAGGGGACAGCAAGGACAACAGCGACTTGTCACCCAGTCCAGGGGATCCAGCCAGAGTGATCCCAGTGATGGAGATGCAGCAACCTGGGAAAGGGAAGGAGCAGTCGGGCCAGGCACAGCTAGGACATCTCCCAGGGAAGCCACAGAAAGCCCTGCACATGCCCACACCCGATAGAAGACCACAAGCTCCTGCAGAAATGCTCTGGGATTTTAGTGCCCCAAAATCGAGAAGAAAATGGTCACAGACAGCTGGAAACTGGAGAAGGGCTCAGGAGCAAACACAGTCTACAAAGTCTTCTTCCCAGAACCTGCAAGACAGGGGTACAGAGCACAGCTCAAGTCTCAACTATAAAAGATGAGCTCCCTTCTTGCAAAATCCATTCTCACCCTTCTGGGCCTTAAATGACCACTCTGATCTCATCAGAAGAGGTTCCACCAGCCTGACTGGGATGTGGATGGGGCTCCCAGCTTGCCCAAGCCCCAGCTGTGGGCAAACAACCACAGCCATGGTGGGACAGGCACTGCTATGCACACAGGGGCATCGCAGGCCAGATGGCACCAAGGATGAGCAGCCGAAAGAAACAACCAGCATTTGCAGCCTTGAGCCTTGAGAAGCGATTCTCTTTTCCTGCAAATATTGCAGGATAGAGCTGTTCCTACCAACCAGACAGCTCTATTCGCAAGGGAGTTCTCCCACAGCAATCAAACCCAATGTTACCCATCTCCGAGCACTCAAAGCTGAGTCGTTACCACAAGCCAGTAGCTCTCAAGGGCCGGATGCCAGGCAATACTCCATGTGCCTTCCAGTCTTCTCAGGGGAGAGTGGCTCCACGCTGCCTCTGAGGCCTCTGCAAGGAGCCCCAAGGAAACCTGCCACCTCATAACTCCCCTCCCTCCCCAAGAAAGGAGAAAAACATGGGGGAAAACAGTTCATGAAGGAGGTAAGTTCTTTGATGTTCACAGCCAAAGCCCTCTTACAGCCCCAGGCCATCAGTATCTGGCCACGGCTGCAGAACCTTCCCATAACACCTGTGAGACTGGGGGAAAAAACAGATAGAACAGTTCCAAAAAAAAACAAAAAGGACTTGAAGGAAAGATGGAAGAAGTCAAGGAAGAGAAGATGTAGAAGCAGAGGAAAAAACAGACAAAACAGTTCCAAAAAAAAAAAAAAAAAGGACTTGAAGGAAAGATGGAAAAAGTCAAGGAAGAGAAGATGTAGAAAGCAGAGGAAAGAGAAGTGGAGACAAGGACTGGAAAAGGAGACAAAACAGACATGCAAAGGAGGAGAAAAGGGAGAGTTGGCAGCAGACAAAGGCCCTAAATCTACAACCGTGGTTGTGATCGGATGTGACATGTGATGTGAAAGCCCTAATTTATCCTGTTGTACCCAGCGCCCGTGCCACGGCCCAGCTCACCCCCACGCCAGGCCATATTTGTGGAGAACAAGGGAGGAGGCAGGCGCTACCTCCACCCAACACAGTGCCCTGCGCCTCTGCACCCTCCGAAGCAGCAAACAGGCCTGAGGGGACACGTAAGTCAGTCCACAGCCCCTGGACAGACCGTGGGAGCATCCCTCACCCACACGGAACAGCCCTCCGTTGACTCTCGGGGGCAGCGTGGAAAAACTATTAACAGGGAGGATCTTACCTCAGTGCGTGGCAAGAAGCAACGAACCCAACCCGAGGCAGAAGGCAGCACCAGTCTCAGGGAAGGAGCAGGTGGCCCCAGGATCCATCAGCGCTCCCAGAGAAGGAGGCACAAGGCAGGAGCGGGACACAACGGCTGCTGCGCTCTCTGCCTTAAAGACAGGGGCCAGATTACTGCATCCAAGCAGACACTCGAGACCAGCAGTAAGACACTCCAAAACCTGGATCGTACAGAGATCCCTAAACGTTCCACAACGGTGAGGAGTGGACATGGGGAAAGGACCAGGCCTGGCCCTGTGCTAAACAGAAAGCAAAGCCCTTGCTGGCCTACATGGGACTCCTCTTCCCTGCCTCCCAAAACCGTAACGAGCTAGACCTGAGCCACGGAAAAGCCTTCAAGACTAGGGTTTGAACTAGGGCATATTAGTCCCCTTGGCATCAATGCCTATGTTGCTCCCAAATTAAGGAGTTTCAGGTATAATTACGAAGTGGTGGGCTTCCAAACTGCCCGTTTCACCAGGGGCCTGTGCTAGGAAGCCTGTCGCACTGCCCCGCAGCCGCTGTGACGTGCCCATTGACACTCACGGGCACCAGCGGCTCCGGCCACTCATCCGGCAGCCGAGCTGCGCAGCATGAGTCCTCCCGGAGGAGCAGGAGGCAGCGGCTCCAGGGTGGTGTCCTTGCCCCCGCTCCGAGCCGTTTTGCGGGACACAGCAAAGGGGAATCCAAGACAGAGGCAAAAACGTGCCCCAGAAGTCCCCAGAAGGCCAGTAAATGGAGAAACTGAAGTAAATGAAGGAAGCTAAAGACCTTAGTCCCATGACCGCAACATTTGCCCCTGCCAGGACAGCTACGGCAGCATGCGGGAGCATCACCACATTCACCAACACAATGGCACTTCAGGACGGCTGTTGAACCTCTCCTGCAATCACTGCACAGCAGCCCCCTGGATTATTAGCTTTATCAATTGCCATGCCATTAAGCAATAAAGATTATTAGCCATGTTTTTAGCTTGGACTTTTTCTGTTGTTGTTGCAAAGCAATCTGTTTATTTATCCCTCTGCCCTGGCAAAAAAAAAAAAAAAAAAAAAAACCTTAAACAACAGAGCCACAAGCCTCATGTTCTGAGGTGCTGCGTGAGAGACGTGGAGCACGATCAGCACGAAGGACGTACCCAGTGTTTAGAAGAGGCAAAAAATCCCTAATAGATTATTATTACATTGCTCATGAATAATAGCACCTATCCCAAAAGCAGCTGGAAGAGCGTTCACCCCTGCAGTGCCAGGATAGGGACTGTCTCTAGGCACCCAGATGCTTCCTCAGTGCTCTGCGCACACAGAGACAATCTCAGCTTGGGGCAGCTCAAAACGGGGCAGTTGCGGAATGATGCCAGGACACCCTCTTGGGAGGGCAGCAAAGCTGCATGTCAGTGCAAGAGAGCATGTGCTGCCTGCAGCATGGAGAAACCACCTCATAGACAACCCCTCCAGCTCTTAACTCTCAGGAGAGGCAGTATTCCCTGCAGGGTGTCATTGGCCTGACCAGTGTGGCACCTATTTTCTTGTTTTAAATAAAGAAGGAATGCCAAACTGTTGGCAGAGCTTGAGAGGCTGTCAGCGGTCAGCAGAAAGACAACAGCAGGCATAACATCGTGCAACTGAAGCATTCCTAACTGTGTCCGGGTGCCAGGGCATCTCCCTGAGCTCATCAAGAGATCAGCTAACCTTGCGCCTTTTCATGGAGACGGAACCCCTAGGCTGGGCCCAAGACAGCAACTCCTCAGCCAGCCTAACAGCCAAATTCCTCGCAGGCTGCCCTGCGGGGAGGGCGACCTGCTGAACCTGGAGACCCAACAAGCCTTGTGGGTTTAATGGTCCCGCTCAGAGCAAGCACTGTGCTGTACCACGTCAAGCTGCCTTGCTGGCCAGCCTGCCCTTGCTTTCGCTGGCTCTGCTGATCCCACTGAACTGCGTCCCAGTTGTCCCATGTGCTTGCAATCACAACCAGCACAGCATGCAATTGCTGGCATCCTCTGCGGCAACCAGAAGTGCTGTTCGGTGACTCAAGACACACTGAAACAGAGCCAGATCCCTCTGACCAGCATAGGAAGCATCTCAATTCTTAGAAGAGGTCACAGCAAAATTTGGTGTTAGGTTTTAGTTTGTCAGCATACTAAGCCCTTAGATCCCATCAGGAGCATCTTCAGCCAGAGAAGTCTGGATTGCAGCAGCACATTGCTCTTCCTGGAGGCTCAAAGATCACTAGTGGGAAGCAGATGGGCACAAGTCTTTGCTCTCTCTGCACCTCCACATAAAACCTTCCAAAACAGGCTGCAGACCATCAGTTTAGAGGCATTTAAAGAGCAGGAGGAGGTCTGTTTGTCTGTATGAAGGTCTCTGCTGCATGGGGTGATTTTATCTACAAGCCTGACTCAAGATCTTCAATCCCAAATAAAGCCTTCGAGCATAAAAACATTTCTTATTAGTCTGCTAGAAATTAATCTTCCAGAGGAGTGAAGAAAGGAAGGACATGGGGTTGTAAAGATGACCATTCCCCGGGAAATGCCAGCAAATTAACTGAAAAGATTAATACAAACTCACATTTTACAAAATAAGTACGTTTTGATCAAAACTAACGATAGTCACAGCCCGTATGTAAGGAAGGCTGACAGAGAATGACCTTCCACGTTTCCCAGGAGCTCCAGGCCTCCCTACAGCAGCTGGAGAGGAGGGCTGGGTACAGCACAGCCCACCTGATGTCCCCAGGGTCGTGTCCCTGCAGAAACATTGCAGGGCAGGGCCCACCTCCTGCCCCACTGCGAGGATACCAGCCCCAGAGCCAAGGCCCATCCCGCCAGCCTCTTTCCTGCATCCAGTTGTCGACTGACACTGCCGCCACCTCAGAGACAGGAGCAGAGGCCTGCAAGAAAATAAGACATTCACCTTCAAAGTGCTTTAAAAGCCAAATGAGGGCGAGTTCAATTTGTAACTTCTTGTGATTGCTGCTCAGGCCATGCGTGACACTTGCAGGCCAAAAGGCACCATGAGGTCACTTCAGCCATCAGCTCCCAGCTCTTCCTCACGACCTCTGACAGAATCACACAATAGTTGAGGTTGGAAGGGACATTTTGAGACTATCTTGTCCAACCACCCTGCTCGAGCAGGGTCACTCACAGCAGGCTGCTCAGCACCCTAGAGGCGTTACCTCTGCTTGATCTGAGGCAGGAAAACCAATCCTGACTTAGAAACGATTCAGCAGTCAGGGTACGTAAATGGTGCTGGGGCCCAGACAGGGTGAAGAGTCAGGGATCACCTCACTCTTGTCTTGCTTTGTAGCCATCCCTGATTCAAAGCTACCCCTTCTGCAGGGGAAAATGTTCTAGGACAAAGAGAAAGAGAATCCAGGAGCAAAATCCTGTCCCACCAGAAACACAATCCAAAAGCCTTTTGCCTCTCTCATACCTGGCTGTGGGCCAGCTCAAATCTACAAGCACAGCAGTTTCCTTTATTTTTTCTCTCTCTTTTTTTTTTTTTTTAACTAGGCCTTTCCCCAGCACTTTCCCAATTTGGCCTGCTGGGAGCAAACAGGCAGGGCTTTCTGATCCTGGTGCATGGAGAACAAACCAGACACCGCAGTGGCCGCGTATACAGAGAGGGCCCGCAGGGACCTACAGAGAGGGCCCGCAGGGACCCCAGGCGCCAGGGCCTGCTGCACACACAGACTGCCGGGCACCCGGGCACACGCTGCCAAGTGCCCACACGGGGCCACCGACGTGCACCCGATCCCACTGCAACACCCGGAGCCTCGTGCACGTACTCTGAGGATGCTCCCTGTGCACAAGGGGACACCTACACACGCGTCACCCAACAGCAGGACCTGCATCTGCTGTCTCATACACCGCCCCTGAGAATGCGCACCACACTACCTGGTGCTCTGTGGAATGGCCTCATGGTGCCATTCAGAAAGACCTAGACAGGATGGAGAGTTGGGCAGAAAGGAACCTCATGAGGTTCAACAAGGACAAGTGCAGGGTCCTGCACCTGGGCAGTAATAACCCCAGGCACCAGCACAGATAAGGGGTTGACCTGCTGGAAAGCAGCTCCACAGAGAGAGATTTGGGAGTCCTGGTTGACACCAAGTGACCCATGAGGCAGCAATAGGCCCTCATGGCCAAGAAGGCCAACAGGCTCCTGGCTGCAGCAGGAGGAGCGTTGCCAGTGGGTGAGGGAGGGATCTTGCCCCTCTGCTCAGCTCTAGGGAGGCACCTGGAGCATTGGGGGCAGTTCTGGGCTCCCCAGCACAAGAGGGACCTGGAGCTGCTAGAGAGGGGCCAGTGCAGAGCCACGAAGATGATGAAGGGACTGGAGCAGCCATCGTGTGAGGAAAGACTGAGCGAGCAGGGCCTGTTTAGTCTGGAGAAGAGAAAACTGAGAGGGATCTGATCAACACGTACAAGCACCTGAGGGGAGAATGTGGGGAGGGTGGGGCCAAACTCTTGTCGGTGGTGGCCAGTGACAGGACAAGGGGTAATGGGTACAAGTTGAAACACAAGAAGTTCCATCTCCATGTGAGGAAGAACTTCTTTTCTGTGAGGGTGCCAGAGCCCTGGCACAGGCTGCCCAGAGAGGCTGTGGAGGCTCCTTCTCTGGAGATCTTCAAACCTGCCTGGATGCCACCCTGTGCCCCATGCTCTGGGTGTCCCTGTTGGAGCAGGAGGTTGGATTGGATGATCTCCAGAGGCCTCTTCCAACCTCAGCCCTTCTGTGACTCTGTGGTGCAGGGGCACCCAACAGCTCTCCCTTCTCCCTACGCACTAAAGGCAAAAACGCCCCAAGGTGAGCAGCCTCAGCTCCTCCAAAGGTAGAGAGCAGCCCTATGTGTACCAGCTCACAGAGCAGGATGCGCCCAGGCCCCCTTAACCTGGATACCAACCGCCAGATGTGCCAGCAGCCCTAACACAGCCTGGATTTGCCCAAGGCCTGCAAGAGCTGGAGAACAGAGAGAAGGCAGTGCTCCTGAAAGGGTCCAAGGGCTGGGCCTGGGACATGGCCTGAGCCCTGCTGAGCCCAGTGCATGGGACCTCTTCCAAAGCAGCATGCCCTTAAGGGGATCCGGGGGCATGACTTTTACTAACATTTCCAAATTGGCTTCTGCCTTTGTCAATCCATTCCCCTTTAGATAGGCTGCTCACCGTCAATCTTAGCCCAAATGACGTTGCTAGGCGGTGGTGGTTTGCATTTCCCTTCACATTTGGCTTGCAGAGAAACCATCCTAATTCCAGAGGAGAGGGCAGACGGACACACACCGGCAGGAGGGACTCCAGGGCTGCGGAGAACAGCGCTCCACATTGTTGCCTAAAATTTTCTTTTCTTGCAACATCCATCTTGAGACATTTGCTAGTTGAACAACAATTCAGGTCTGTCCTCACACCAGCAAAGAAAGCTCAACACCTCTCTCAAAAGCTCACCAACAGGGTTTCACGGGGGCTTGTCTGGTCTTCGTTACGATATTTGTTGTTTTTAAACCAGTTTCCCCATTTCCGGGAAGCCTGGGTCATGCTGAATACCTAAAGACATCAGTCCTGGGGCAGCTCAGGATTCTTGTTTCTTCCCCTCTGATACTCGTTTCAACAGCAAGGGACTTGTGTTTGGAAAACGGGAACAATGACATCTCTGTGGAGGAGCTGACCTCCCCGCCACGGCCTCCCACGAGCTCCGCACCGCAGCGGGGCCATTCTTGCGTGCCCGGCCCCACTGTTGCTGCTGGAAGCAAGGGGATTGCTGCCCGCTCCTGGCCACCTCTTCTGCTTCGGAGCAGGGATTGCAGCCCTGGCCAGAGCCCCCAAGGCTATCTGCACAGGGGAGCTGTGTGAATTTATCAGGACCTCTGCGGGCAGAGAGGGGAAGGGGAGAGAGATGCTGGCAGAGATTTGTATTAGCACGCGTTCTGCTCCAGCTCTCTTGCATGACATCTTCAGACAGGTCCCTACTGGTGACAATGGCCCAGAGGGTGTTATGACCCTAAGAAATCCCAGAGCATCCACAAATAAGACTAAATAGCAAGAGGGAAGTATGTGAAGGAAGCAGCCCTCCCTGCTTATCTCTGCACGAACAACAAGCCCAGCCCACGGCATCGACCTACCAGACATGGACAGTGCACGTGGACGAGGATGAGCCACCGAAAGTGAGAGGTAAAGCAGAAAGAGCAGGAGCAACCCAGAGAGCAGCTTGTCCCCAGGTGGAGACTGACAGCTCGACCGGAGGAGCAGATTCAGAGAAGAGCAGTTTTGTGCAAAGCGCAGAAACAACCTCCCACGTCCCCATGGCGCTTCCCACCACGGGAATGGCTGCAGGAAGGGGCCACACGCCCTCCGGATGCTCCCAGGCTCAGCAGAGAAGCGGTTTGAGCGGGAGAGTTGGCCTCTTTTCAAAGCCGGATGGCTCTGAGGCCTCAGAGCCTTCCAGTTCGGAGGTTGAAGGTTTGAGCCTAGCAGGCAACTATCAAAGATGAGAGCGACGTATCTTAAAAGACAAGGAAGAAAGGATAACAAAGTGCGGGGAGAAGAAAAGGCAAGTTCACTCCGTGCCCCTGCAGGGTGAGGGAACAACATCCGGGCTTCCTGCCGCTCATCGGCTGTGAACTCTGCAGGGGACACCCCAGCCGGTGGGAAACGACAGGGCCTGGGGACACGTGGGCAGACCTGGGGCTAAGGAGAGAGACAAGGAGGTCCAGCTCACCAGCCGACGCAGCTGAGAACGTGCCAGAGCCCCGCAGCCACCCTGATATCCCCATGGGGATGCTGCAGTGGGAGACGCCAGGCACTTGGTGCACCCAGGAGCCGGCCCCAAGCGCCGGCACCGTGGTCCTGCCACCTCGGCATGGCCCAACACGCTGCGCCCGCTGCGTCGGCGTGGGGCCGGGTCCATCACGCCACGGTTGTTACTGCTGGGTCCGTGCACAATCAGGTCACTGAGCAGCCCACATTGCATGATGAGCGGGTGGCTGCTTTTTTGGCTGACCCAGTAGAGCGGCACAATCCGCCCTGTGTCGAGCCCATGCCCTGTGCCAGCTGCACGGCGACCGGCAGCACCGATGCCAGCCCAGAGCGAGCCGGGATGAGCTTCACCTTCCAACTTCTCTCCATCAGCCCTGCAAGCAGGAGAGGCCATTTGCACCAGGGCAGCGCTTTGTGCTGAGCACTCCGGGCCCAGCAAACCGAGCCGGGTCTGACCCAAGCTCAGTGCAACGGCTCCGACTCCTGCAGAGCATCCCACAGCCCCAGCCTCGCCTGCAAGGGAAAACTCCGGCAGGGGCTGGGCCAGCTCTCAAATTCCTCATTTTTTCCAGTTTGTCTTGGCTGGCTTCCCAATGCTCGGGGTCCCTAAAGACCCCGCTGGGCCCTAGCAAGGCCAATGCGGAGATGCCTGGAGAGGATGGGAGATTTTCTGGACGGACATTGCGCAGGAAGGAGCGCCCCGGAGCCAAGGCCCTATGGAAGAGCATCAGCCCAGCAGGGGATGCCTCGACGGCAGGAACGTGCAGGGTCCCTGACAGCTCTCCCCATGCTGTGGCAGCAGATACAACGTCTCAGAGCCTAGAGGCAGGGAGCCGGACAGCAGCCCCGAATTACAGCACGAGCCCCGGCTCGTGGTGCAAGCACAGAGAGAACAGCAGCTCCTCAGAGCTCCCTGCACCAATGGGTACCCCAGAGGTTTGCAAGGTCTCAGAGACTCCTGGCCCCCCCACTCCTGCTTCATATCCCCAAGGAGATCGTGTCTTCCAGCTGCTCTGTGCTGCACTCCTGATAGCAGACTCCACTGCTTGGCTGGGCCTGGCGGTGCAGGAACCAAAGCAGAGAGCAACCTGCAGTTTAATCGCTTCCTGTTCCTGCTGGCAACGCTGATCCCAGGAAAAATCCCAGGTGTGGTTCTGCCATCACACAGCCAGCGCAAAACCAAGCGAGAGGAAGGCAGGGTAGGGTAGAAGGGGACAGATCTCTCGGCCCACCCGCAGCGGCACCTCCTGGTGCTGGTGCCGCTCTCCAGCCAGCTCTCCTCGGCAGTGGGGCCGCCTTCCCTTGGGACAACAGGGTTCCCACTGCAGCGTCACCCGCTTGTCCGGACTGCACTACGGCATCGCTGCTTTCCCAGCCCTACCCAAGAACTGCTCATACACCGGACAAGCCATTTTCCGCAGTAGCTTTATCCTGATTTCCTCCCACTTCGTCCCCGCTCATCCACCCGGCTTGTCTTTTAGAAGCAATTAGTACTGCCTGTGCTGCTCTCTGTGCCTGTTTTATATTCAGGACAAAAAACAAAGCCCCATTAATGCAGCATTGTAACCACACTGTCAAATGCACCGAACGTGAAGAATTCAAAAGATGTGATTCCCAAAGCCGCCGTATTACTGGCCTCCCTAGGTGTCTGCAGTGCCTGGCACTGCAGTGCCTGCTGCTGTAGCCGAGCACTAATATATATGTGCTGCATGGATGAATTACAACTGCTGGGGGAAAAACTGTAACTTGGAAATTTCCGTGCTCTCAAGCAGTTAGCAGGGATGAGAAAGTAGGATCAACAAGGTAGCAAGGCAACTTGAACGAGTCACGGGAGTGAGCAGGAGCCAGAAATAGCAGCCAGAGGCCTGGGCTGCAAGCGCTCGGAGGGGGTCAGGGCCAGCGGGTGCCTCCCCATCGGGCTGCGCTGCAGCTGCACCAGGGCGAAATTCAACCAGCTGCTTCAGTGGATGCAAAGGCAGGAGGCTTCGAGCCTTGAACAACGCTCCGTGCATCGCTCCAAGGCTGCTCGGCTAGCAAAACACTGCACTAGTCTCACTGACACACATACCTGCAAGCAACAGCGCCTGTCTCACCGGCCAAGAGGGAACCATCTGCCACCAAGCAGAATCTGTCCATGGACTTCTAAGAGTGCCCAGACATTACGGGAACACAACCCTGGAGACAAGCGGAAAAGCCCTGTGCGACTTGCGAAATGCAGCTGAACATAAATAAATACATACATACATAAAACCTACTGTCATCAGGCTTCAGTTTGCTGCAGGGAGGTTATACTTCATCTGTAAAAATCTTACAGGTCTCCAAAAAGAAAACCGAAGCAAAACGCCACCCTGGGCAAGCCTGCTCTGAGGACACTTTGCAACTTCCAGTCTCCAACGTGGCCACTTGCCTGCGGCCGGACCCCAATGTGCTTCTGCCCCACGCTCCATGTCACTCTCCCATCCAGGCTTCAGTCGCCTGAGGAGCTTCCGTGCTCCCATAGCACCAACTCATCAGCGACATGTGCCCCATGCGCTCCAGCAGCAGCAGAGCCCTTGGCACCTGCTTTGCTGAGGACGTCCTTCTCGAGACGGGCCAAGAAACATTTGCTCTTCACCTCGGGTGCTCTCCGAACAGGTTTTGCAGTGCCCTAGTTTGGCTCCCATCACATCACGAGGACAGAGGCTGCTGCACATCCATCACTTGGAAATATCAATAGAGCCACCGCCTGTTCCGAGCATGGGGCCAAGCATCCAAGCTTTGGACAGAATTATGGCTACTGCAATTCTGACTATCTCAAACTCAGTTTGAGGCTATCTGAGCCCCAAAAACATGGCTGAATAAGTCTCCTGAAATGTAAAAATCACACTTGTTCCTTATAATTGAGTAGGTTCAAATAGCTCAGTGGACTTACAGCAGGTTCCAGATGTGCTCAAGGTTCACCTTCACACTGCTGACAAGACTAACAACCTCCTACCACACGAAACTGCTTCTTGCAAAAGTTGCTGCCTAAAAATAGGGATCAGTGTCCTCCTTCTCATCCCATTTGAGCAAGTGGCAAATAAGGTTTATAAATAAATTTATCTCCAATCTCATCTCTGTTCAGTTTCTAAACTCTTCTTGGCCATTATGACCATGGAAATATAGCCAGAAATCCCAGCAAACCACTGCCGCTCCTGAATCTCCACTTCTAAATTAAACTCCAGAAATACATGTACTCCACAAGGAGCTCAACACCATAGTTTTCAGGGAGCAGAGGGAAGTCTCTCATCACAGAAAGCCATCCAAGTGGGAAATCATCTCATTCTCACTGCTGGGGAGCTGGCAGGAGAGGAGGTGAATGAGCCTGAAGCACCAGGAGGGCTGGCTGAGCTGTCGACCCAGCCCCGGGCTCTTTGCAGGGCCAAGAGCAGGACAGTAAGGGCTGGACTTCAGAGCAGATGCCACTTCCCTGAGGTGTCACAGTACCAAAGGCTGCACCCAGCAGCCCTGATTATCCCTGCTCATTCCGGCTGCCTCCGGAGGGAGAGCTGAGCCGTGGAGCTCGCTTTGCAGGCAGAGCACATCCCTCCCAGCTCGGTGCCCGCACACCTCACAGCCGTGCTTGGGAAACGCTGATAAGATGAGAGAAAACAGCTTGTCCTCCCCTCTTGAGCTGCCTCATTCCAGACAATTAATTTCAGTCCTGCACCAGCCCTTGGCTGTCTTGAATTCTTGCTGTGAATCATCAGCATCCAAAATGCTGACTCACTGAGGTGAGGCTACAGATGTCCCTGATGCAAAAGCCACTGCTCCTGCTGCTTCTTGCATGCTTGGCTCTTGACAGGCCTCCTGTTTTGTCCCTCCAACCCTCACTGCCTCCTCTGCAAGCCCCAAGGAGGTCACTGTGTCCGTTCACCAGCAGCTCAAACACTGCACCACAGAGATGCTTCAAGAAGTCATTTAATCCCACCTGGCCCAACACAAGAACTAGCTCCGTCTGTGCAGGCCCAACGAGGCTTTAATAGGTTCCTATGCCCCAACAGTGGAAATTCTTCTCCTTCACACAGCAGCCTGCTCCAGGATTTCATCTTCTTAACATTACAGAGGTATTCCCAGGGTCTCACCCAAATGTCCTCCCCTAAAGCATAAGGCTGTGACTGCTTCCCCTGTTCCCTGGAAGCCAGGGAAGAGTTCTTCTCTCATTTCCCAACTCCCCACCTTTTCCAGGCCACAGTAATCCCTTTCCTAGGAGCAGGCTCAGAGAGCAGTGCCCTAGCACCAAGGGCAGAGCCGACCACACAAGCTCCACACGGACACGGAAGGCAACATCCTTGGTTCTCACTCAGCCCCATGGCAATAACTCCCTGCAGACACTGATCAACCTGCACGACCTGTGTCCTCCTCAAAAGGAAGGCTCTTGGCTCAGGTCCCATCACTCTTCCAGCTCATGATGCTTCCAAAGGTGATTTGGAGACCCTAAAAGAGCAGGTAGGTCTACGGGGCCACTAAACGTAGTCCTACACCAAAGACAGCTATTCAGGAAGTCACTGGGGTCCAACCAGAACTCAGGAACCAATGCTGGGAGATGCTCCTTTCTGCACAGCACTGAAGAAACAGAAAACAGCTGAACATAGTTGTGGATGACTGACTAGCAGGACTTTGCTATTGCAACACCAAATTTACCACTGGATGCATAACTACAGCTGCAGCAACACTAGGCAGTATCAAAGACCACTCATGCATGTGCCCTTGTCTCAAGCCCTCTGCTCTCACCTTACGTGTTGCTATTTTCCGTCTGTTCCTTGGAACATTCACACAAATGGATGTTTTGGCACCCAAGTCCTTCTCCAGACAACTACAGTCTCTCCAGATGTTCTCCACTTACAGTAAAGTAGTTCCCTCTTTGCCTTACACCCTGATGTCCTCCAGTTCCCAATGACCGTATTCCTCTCCCTGGCAAGCACTTCCACGTGCACAAACAGGCAGAATGGGTCTAGAATCTGAGACCACAGCTACCACCTCCCATGGACACCTTGCATGGGTAGAAGTCAGTCACCACAGACGCAGCAGGGCACTGGGGGATCTGGGAGCAGATTTATCAGTCATCCATGCCCTGCCACTACCTCCCCCTCACCCAGGCTTCACTAGAACCTTGAAATGCTCATAGTCATCATCCCCCCACCACCACCCATGGGCCTACAGCCGTCTATGTCACTGCACACACAGAGCCACATTTTCTGTGAACCCTCTTCTTTGTGACTTCCCAGCCTGCATTGTCCCACCCATTTGCTAGGTGCATTTGGAAATCAGATGTCAGATGTGATTGCCCTGCCATCCAGTGAGGTGATCTGAACAAGAGCAGGTCAGGTCACCCTAGAAACATGAAGAATTGTATGTGTATTCCCTCTTCACCTCAGCCACCTTTTCCACCAGTCAGTGAGCAAACCTTGCACTGCTCAAACTGAACTCTCCTGCCCTGTTCTGTGTTAATCAAACCGAGGTTGGTCCATCACACAGGAGCAGAGCATCAGCAGGACTGGTCCTGCTGCATCTCCTGCCTTCAGACAGGGAGGAGCACTGAGGAATGAGCTTGGCCAGGAAGGAGACCATTGCCAACTAAGCACAAGAGGATGCTCCCAGTGCAACCAGTGCAGAGACATGTCAGCTCACAGTCATCCAGGAGAGATGACCCTAGTCTATCCCAAAGACTGGTCAGGGATGGAGGACAGCCACCAAAGCTGGCGGGAAGAGCCACAATCAAGTCGCTGTCCTCCTCAAGGGCACAGTCATCACAGAGATGACAAGCTTTGAGATCCACTTTGTTGAAGCTGCCCACAGAACTCTCAGTGCAGACAAGCACTGGGAGAAGCCAGCCTGCTCCACAACCAGAGGCTTTCTAACCTTCCTCAGCCGAGTTGGCAAGGCCACTTTGATGAAATGAGATCAGACTTAATTGACACGTGTTGCATTTGTGTTTGGGCAATTATGTATTTATATTATGTCAGCAGTTGCCAGGAGGCTGGACATCTGCTTATTCATCACATGTGAGCCAGGCAGTTCGCAGACATCTGCCTCCGGAGCATGAAGTTGTGCTTTTGCTACACGTCTGACACAGAAAAGGGCCTTCCCCCCACAAACTGTACTATTCTCTCCAGTGCATCACTATCTGGAGAAGGACAGAGAACTCTCTCCCATAATGACAACCCACAGCCCCAGTGTTATTAAAATAGACCATACTTCTTTCACTACATTCAAATCAAAAAGCCTGTCTCAGCTCCCCTGTGGCTCCGAAGTCAGTGGCCTCATGCTGCGCAGGACATAGGTCAAAAACTACTCATGAGAAATCTAGGACAAAAAGAAAGCTAAGAAGTCACTGGGTTCATACAGAGAGGGTAGGGATAGCCCCAAACCAGCCTTAAGTTTCAGGGACATGGGCAACTTAAATATTCTTTCAGCTTGAAAATGCCAGGCTCTGGTTTGGCAACTGGAGCTGATCTGGGAGAAGTCAGGTGACACCAAACAAAAAAAGACTAAAAAAAAAAACCCTCTTTCAGCTTGCTGCCTTTGTGGATTTGACAGCACTCACCTAGCCAGTTCTGTGGCTTTTCCTACATTGTTTGTCAAATGCTGCCTTGCTTTGAAAAGCAAACAGCCCTTGTGACACCAGAAACAACAGGAAAGAGGAATGTGACCTCTGTCATGTGCTCGGCGCTATGGAAAGGCTCCACCACTCATGTGGATGTCTCAGGAAGGAGGCACAGTGGACAGGCATTTTCTGTCCCAGCTATTAGGAGTGGATTGCAACCTGCTCCGCTTTCAAGCCTGTCAGTGTATAAAAGCAGCATTTTCGCTTCCCGACTGTCCAGCTCGCACCAGACATGACAGCAAACAGTCTTTGTTCAAGATCTGGGCATTTGGGGACATTTGGAAAAAGGCTTTAGCCACCCACCTCCTGCCCTGCGAGGCAGCATCTCCCAGCTGAATAAATATGTGCAGGACTAAATTGCTGTGACCCTTCCTGGTGGACCGTGAGGGAAGTCAAGAAATACCTTTCCTGAAACTTCATTAGCATGTAAATGAAGATGCTTCAGCTGGTAGGTCAGGAGAGAGCATGATTCAACTGTGCTAAAGGCCCACACAGTTCTCCAGATTAAAGAGCAACGGAAGACATCTAAAAGTGAGATAAAAAAGCAGACACGGATTCCAGCCTGGGATGCCTTAGCCATATTTCATCTCCGTTTGCTTCCCTCTCTGCTCTTGGTGATCCCCACTGTCTCCCCTAGGCCTATTAATGAAAGTATTTCCATGACATTCTGTGCAAGCACTGAGCAGTGATGCAGCCCAGACCTCAGAGCATCATACTCTCTGCAGATCAAGGAAAGCCTGCTTACCACCCTTGGGATTTATTTGCTTTCATTCACATCTGTGGAACACTTGATTTTGAGCCTGTTTCTCCTTCTCAAAAAAAAAAAAAAAAAAAAAAAAAAAAAAAGTTAATATCAATCCCTTTTGGAAAGCACCCAGAGGCCTGCGAGTGCCAGTGCCAAGTCCCTGGGCAGCAGCTGGGTGCTCCCATGCTCTTCAGAGGTGCCCAACTGCATCCACCAAAAGGCAGGTTATTATTCTGGAGCACTTGAATTTCAACCCGAAGCCTTCACACGTCGACTGTCTGGCATGAAGGCTGCATGAACACTGCTTTTAGGAGTCCAGGAATGTTTTCACTGCCAGCAGAGTGCAGGGAGGATGCCAGGAGCAGGCGCACAGGCATTTGGGGATTCAAGGGCACAGCCAGGGCCCTCAGCACTTTAAAAGCTCCACCTGCAAAACCCAGCAAGAAGCACCGGCAGGGACTTGGGGAATATTATGGCAGAAGGCAGGAAAGAGCAGCGGGAAGGGGAGAAAACAGGTTGCTTAACACTGAGCACAAAAACCATCCATTGTGATGGCCGGTTTGAGCCACAGTCCAATGCAGCTTCCCTTTCATCCAGCCCCAGAACAGCTCAGGACACAGCAGTTTTCCTCACTGTAGGATACCATTCAATCCGAGGTATTTTTTGCTTCTAAGTGAAGACTCTGAATGTACCTTACAAACATCTGAGTTTGGGAGCGGATTGCAAAGAAAACGGACGGAAAGCAACGACCTCCCCAGGCATATGGGCAACGGCCCTGCAGGCAGAGCCAAAGACCTCAGGTCATCCAAACCCTTCGGATCTCTAGCAGGGCCTTCCTGTCTCTCTTTCCATAGAACCACAATCTAAGAGGGACCAAAGGCACCCGCACTACATTTGCACAACCTTTAGTGCAGAGAAAACGAGCTCATAGCCCTCTAACTCATAGCCCTCTTCCCAGGTCCTGCAGCCACAGTCTCTACCTGGCCCAGGGACTGCAGCTGAGCCACCAGCTCTGGGAGAGGACAAGGTTCTCCCCCTTTTCCCCGCTCATTTTATTGCAAAAGGGAAGAACCAGGCCGGGCAGGGACACTGAGGAGGAAGCCCTCGTGCCAAAGCGTTTGCCCAAGACAAAACTTCCCTGCCCGTGGGGAGGGCATCTGTGATTTGGGGCAGAAAGGCTCCCAGTGCCTGGTCAAGGCTGCCCAGGGTGGCTCCCGCGGCCACATGGAGCCCCAGGGACAGCGGCAGCTCCCGCTGTGCCCGTGCTGGGGGGGCTCGCGACGCAGACGGACACTGCGCGGGGCAGCTCAGCGGCCCTGCGAGCTCTACCAGGGCTGTCGCTTAGCAACCACTATCCCGGGAGAGACACCACGGCCCAGCACCGTGTCTGCTCCCCACGACCACCCGTCCGTCCCCCTCCCCACCAAAAGAGCGGCCCCATGAGGACCCAGCTCCTCTCCTGGCCCCCCTGAACCCCACAACCAGGCTCTTCCCCACAGGGCTGCTCTGGCCTTCCGTCTTACTAGCCCGCAAGCCTTGCCCTGCTACCCGAGACCTGGGGAAACAGAGCAAGCATTTGGACAAGCCAGATCTCCCGCACCAAGCCCGGCTCCTAACGCAGCACCGGGAGAGCAAAGGGCTGGAGGAAACCACCCCAGCTGAGATCATCCATCTCCAGCAGGCCCAGCTCTGGGCCAAGGGGTTGCCAGCTCTCCCCCAAGAGGATGCCATCCCCGAAGCGTATCATGCAGGAGAGTCAGAGCTCTGCTTGCGGGGCAAAACAAACCTCCACACTGTCACATCCTAAGTGCTGCAGATCTACAGTGGGGGGAGTTTCCTCCAAATGCCTCAAAATTCCCCCCTACACAGTATAAAATGCTGCAAGTTCATGGTAAGAAAAGCAGCAAATTAGTTAAGTTCAAATGGGCAAGGACTGGAGTCCAAGGAACTCCGTAAATATCTTGTAAACACCTTTTTGGTAGTGCTTGAAATTTATGCTGCTGTTAAGCCCATTGCTGAGCAAAGACTGATTAGCTGGTGGGAAAGAAGAAAAGCAAATTGCTATGTTAATCATGGAAAATAAAGGCTGAAAAAATAAACTTTTGGGGTTTCCTTAAGCCATGACCAACACGGGTCCCTGGAGCAGAGACCCAGACTGCCATGGGCTCAGGGTACTCAAAGTCTGAGAAAAAAGCAAGCTTTTTCAGTGACATCGTACCAAAGAATCCAATTAATCGTCAGTGTTGTGAGACCAGTGTGAATACAAATACGTTGTCCTAGGGGCTTGTTAAACAGTATAAGGAGCTTCAGAGAATACTGCTTTCAAACATGCAATCCTGTCTTACTCCCAATATTGCAGACAGCCAGAGCATGTTGCAGGCCAAGGAACTAAGGCCCCTTGTGCTAAAGGAGCCCAAGGTGGTTGCAGAGCTCTCATCCACACAACCTATCTTATCGCATCCTACTTGCTCACTAGGGCTAATCAAAAAAATAAAGCTTTCGCAATGAAGCAGGATAGAAAATCTCAGTTTTATTGTTGTTGCTTTTCTTTTTTTTCATTTTTAAGGCGTGGGAGGGAGATGCTTTGTGCAACAAAATAATTACTGTAGCCTGCAAAAAAATTTTTTTTTTCTTTGAAGGTAGGTTTAATAAAAAGCACAAAGGATTGGTCAAAGGCACCAGCGGGGCCTGGGTACCAATCAGGAGCCACTGTGGGCTCATTAGCGAATGCTGGAGTCGCCCACATCATGCCTCCTCCGTGCAGCTAGGCAACCATTAAGCAAAGCAGGCGGCTTCTGCTAGAGTCTGAGCTGCTGACACCTTTCCAAGCGCTGCCTTGAATTCGTCTAAAGACTTCAGCTGACACCAACTCCTGGATTTCATTCCATTTGCTTCATATTATCCCCCAAAATGAAGGTTTTAGCTATTTTAGTTGCCTTTATTTTTAAGGCAGGTCTCAAGCGTTGCTTGTCAGTCCAACCAACCCTCAATTCAGGATCAGGGCAGGGTCCCTATGGGGGTGAGGGTGGGTCCTCTACCCGCACCACTGAGACCCAGTGAAAGATGCATTTGCAGACCACTAGGTAAGAAGCCATCCTATTTCATACACCAAATGTACTGCCTAATGTTAATTATCTTCATTTCTGATAGCAGTCCTCCATCTTCTAGACATACAGATGCTAGCCACCCTGCCTGAAATGGGCATCAGGAACGACCCTTTTCAATAGATTAAAGTGATTATTCCCCCCTTGCAGCAGGAGGGGAATGAGAGTAACAGACAGAAAGCCGGAATAGATGCGCACTCATCTTTCAGAGCAAGGAGTCGAAATGCCCTGGGGGACAATGGGAAGTGGAGTCATTAATATTATGCACAGATACAATCCTGATATACACAGATCTAGAAACCCATGCCAAGGCTGAAACAGGAGAGACGCCTGAGAACCCACTGTGGAACTACTCCAGTCTTGCTTTCTCCTATAGAGCATCCAGGCAGGTCTTAACCTGGGGAAAGCCTTTCCCTGCAGGCACCCACCACACCAATGATGGGGCCTCCTAGGGATGGAGGAGATCTTTTCTGGGAAGGAAACTTCTGGAGTTTTCCTTTCAGTCAGCTTTTCCACTTTGCTTCTTCAACAGTCCTTAGTGCTTGTTTTTCTTCACTGTTTATACCTCCAGCTCTCAAAGCTAATATATGCTTAGCACCTGCAGAAGCTAATCTAGCAATCCCTTCTTGTGCGGCTCAAATTGTCCCCCAGGGGCAAGTGACAGAAATTCTGGGAACTCGGACAATTAAATAATGAAAGAAGGAAGGGCTGGAGAATTGTGGTGGGTTTTGTTTTGTTGTTGTTGTTGTTGTTTTTGTGGGGTTTTTTTGTAATGAATTAAATCCCCCCTTCCCACACACCCAGGGACAGAGATCTCTGTGAAGTGATTATCAGTATTTTCTCCTGATAGACTCAAATGGGATGGCAGAGAAGCCCTATGAAATAGCACAGGCACATTGGACCAAGCAGCAGGGCACAAAGTCCCATATCCAAGCACAGGACTTTCCTGTGGAGTGATCTGAACTCAGGGAGTAGGATCCCTGCTCACCACCAATGGCAGAGCCTGGTGTCACGGCTGAGTCACTCCCAGAGCACAGAAGTCAGCCCAGGAGCCCCAGGCAAAAACAAAGGGAGAATTTCATGTTTTACTACTGCAGCAATCAACACAAAGGCTAAAGTTTACACTAGGCAAAAGGTGCTAACCAGGAGAGGAGCCAAGCAGAGTTATTTCCCCAACTTGACAGGAAAACATCTAAACTCAGGTTAAAATCCATAGTTAAGGTCTGCAAAACCAGAAGGCAGCTCTCCTCCGCACCCAGGGCCATCAGGCAGCCCATCCCATGGGCCAGTTCTCATAGCCCATGCGCAGAGCCTCCCCAGAGCAGGAGCACCCTGTCACGGGGACCAGGCCAGGCAGCTCGAGCACAGCGTGTGCCAAGTGGACTTAGGCACAGTCCCTGCCCTCTCAGCCAAACCGGAGGCCAGCCTCCAACAGCCAGGACGGCACAAGTTAACCCTGCAAATGCTCCGGCTTGAATTTTCACTCATCTGAGTAAACTGCTGAAAACAAGAAAGCTCTGCCAGCTCTATCACAGCTCAACATCTCTGCTGCGTAGCTGTTTTGGCTACCAAGAAGACTGAGCCTGCGCAGCAGGGCCAAGCGCACAGCAGAGCACCAGCCTTTGCTCTCATGCAGCACACAGGGAGATCTGTATCATGCCCCATCAGCCAGGAGCAAGGGGCTCCAGTGGTCACTCCAAGACAGAGAAGAATCACAAGGAGCAGAAGAAGCCAGAGAAGCCTCTTATAAATGACAGCCATCACTGATGATGGTTCTTCCCCAGGGAATCTTCAGCTACATCAGACAGGACATCAATCTCTTTGAGGCCTGAGAAAGATGAGCTCCGAGTAGAAGCACTAGCAGCATGGTCTTGCCTGGAAGAGGTGTAGGACATATGTGACAGCTATGCATCTACACAGGCATGGCCAGTGCCCTGAGATTATAAGATTTATCCCCCTCCTGGTTAACATGAAAAGACATTCAGAGACCATGAAAATGCCGTAGCTGGTTGGCTCCACAGTCACTCAAGTGAAGGCCGTGCTGTGATGGTTGCCTTCCAGGAGAGATGTAACAAGCCGGCATTGCCTAGATAAGGCACTTTACACATCTCATCTGCCAACCAAACAACAACCACCACCACCACCAAACAAACAAACAAAAAAGCTGAGAAGCAAAGTCCTCCCTTCCAATACGTCACCCAAAGCAAGTCCCTCACCACCTGCCAGTGCCACATGCTCCACGCAGGAGAGATGACCCTGAGGCCAACACAAGAAAATTGGCTGGAGACAGCCTTGAAGTGTGGGCTCCTGGGTGGGCTTGCCTGAAGCACTTGCATTCATTTGGCCTCCCATTAATGCCTTTCCTCAGGCTGCCCCAGGTCTGGGATGTCCATCCCAGGCACCAAGATGTCCATCCCAGGCACCAAGATGGTCGCGTACCCTCC
The DNA here is from genome assembly GCF_059628265.1 of Tinamus guttatus. Taxonomy (NCBI): domain Eukaryota; kingdom Metazoa; phylum Chordata; class Aves; order Tinamiformes; family Tinamidae; genus Tinamus; species Tinamus guttatus. The sequence continues at coordinate 1,156,313 of NW_028289184.1, forward strand.
CGGGATCTCCATCGCCAATACAGCCACAGGCGCTTCAGGACTTTCTGCTGGAAGTTTCCAGACATGAACACCCCTACAGCCCAGCTCATCCTCTGGCAGGGCTATCTTGAGACAACCGTTTAGGCAGTCACACGGGCAACAGCAAAGGATTGGATTCAACTGCATAAAAAGCAAGGCTGCAGTGCCAGCGACATCTCCTACCGGGCTGAACGTTCCCGTTACCTCGGCAACGCCGATAACGGTACTTCATTACTTGCAGCCAAGTGGTCTTGTGCAGAAGCAGCCACGGTGAATCCGCGATGGGATTGCAAAAGCCTTTTCCTTTCTTTTGTCCTCCTGCCTTTTTCATTTGACATTTATGATTCCAATATAAACCTGCAGTTAGGAAAAAGGCTTGTCACATCTCTGCTCTGCGGAGCACATAACATTCACACTTGCTCCTACAAACGGGGGCTGAAGAGATTTCCCAGTCGCTGCCTGGGATTTGAACGGAAGAAAGAGGGTCTACAAAGCACATGGAGCTAGGAACGCTGTCTCGGATACGTAGGAACACAGCATCAGTTCCCTCAAACAGCCTTTGAGCCATGACAAGCACATGGTCCTGCACACAACACGGTGTTTGCAAGAGATCCAACCGTCTGCTCCTACCTCATTCCCTGTCCATGAAGACCCTTTCCTGTTCCAATTACTCCTCACCACAGCACAGAGCTCCTTCCAGGTCCTTGCCAAATGTTTTTCCCCATTGCCATACACAGGTGTCCTGCCTTATTTGCAGGTGAGCAAAGATATGAAACAAAACCCGAGTTCCAAGGAAGGACATGGTTCAACAAGAGACCTGTCCCTTTCTAGGAGTCCTCAAGCAACACAGTAGAGAAAGCAACAGCTAAGCTGAGGATCCTATCTTGTAGCAGGCCAGGAAGCAACCATATGTGGAATCAGAAAAAGCACTGACCTTTTGCAATGGGCACATCCCATGGGGCTGGCACTGGGGAGACGATGAGAATCAGGCCAAAGTCACCACTCGCAGCCCGGGCACCCTGGCATGGCTTGTCAGCAGGACGCAGCTGAGCCCAGCATAGAGCAACAAGCACGGCAGCACCCCCAGCAAGGCCCCTCCAAAGCCTGCTGGCCTCACACGGAGGAGCTTTTAGCAGCTGCCTCTTTTATCTGCCAAGGTTGGGAAATGGCCCAAGCACTCCACTCTTTGGCAACAGGGACAAAGGCAAAAAAGGAAAATCAACCCAAATCTGGCCAAACAAAAGGAGAGAGGAGAAAGGGCCGCATGAGGAGCTGGGCTGGAGAAAGTCCAGAGAATTGCTACCATCAGCACTTGCCTAATGTAAGGTCTGTTGTAAGACCTTGCCCCAGAGTATCCCCTTAGGCCAAGGCGGTCTCTTGCCCCTGGCTCAGACTCACCATTCACCCCTATGGGCAAGTCCTGAGGATCTGCATCCCAGCCTACACCTGTTCCAAACTTGTCTACAGCACTGCATCCCTTGAGAGCTGCTGAAACTCTAGTTCCAGATGGCAAATACTGCTCCAGAGGGACCCGAGGATGAACAGGTCTTCGTTTCGGCAGCTGGCCAGGGCAGGGGCCTGTCCCAATCCTTCACACCTTTGGCCAAAATCTGTGCCCGAGATGGTGCATTGCTCTTGGCTATACCAAGATCCTCCAAACATCTCAGAGGCGAGCACAGGGCCCTGGGCACCGCAGAGCATCACCTTCCAAGGAACACAGCAGCTTCTGCCCTGCGAACAGACAGCACCAAAAGCACTGCCAAAGGTGGGGCAAGATTACAGCCCCAGCAGTGACCTCAGGCAGCCAAGCCTACAGCAGCCAGCCAGAGAGGGACGTGCATTCCAGCCCATCCCAGCCTTAACAGGACTGTGGTAAGCCTGGCTACTAGCCAACATGATACAGAAGGGGTTAGAAGTACCAGTCAAAGCAAGCAGCATATCTGGCCACAAGCCATCCTCTGCCAAGCTCAGTTGGAGAGAGCTGGCAGAGCTGTCACAAACCTTCAGGGCGTGCATTGCCACATAGCACAAGGCAGTTTGCTCGGATGAGGCCAAAGCCAGATCTCATAGAGCGAGCTCCGTTGATCCAGGCACATGCTACAGCAGCATGAGCCCCAGGTCGACAGGGAAGCGCCCCAGCAGCTCTCATGTGGCTGTGGGGAGCCGGCAGTGCACTGGGCCCCACACCTGGTCCAGGCAGGGCTGCCACCTCTGAGCAAACATCTGTGATGCCACCAGCTCATGCAGAAGGAGCAGGGCTGCTCCCTGGGCTTCCCTAAGGCCATCCCAAGGGAAGGGGGCTGGCAGTGCTCCCTGTGCCAGCCAGCTCCAAGTCAAGCTCCCATTGCTGCATGAGGAAGTGGGATAACAGCAGGGAGGCAAGAGCTGCTTTATCTTCTCAAGTGATCTGTAAAACAGAGTGAGGCTGTGAAAGATCAGTGTGATGTTCTGGGCCAGTTTTCTGGTAAGGAGCTAATCCTGCCTGAGGCACTGAGAGCAATCTCAGCAGCTACACTGTGGCCATCCGTGCTTCACTGCCATTAGAAACTGATGCAAGCAGAATTACCAGGGCTGAACTTTGTCAGTGCCATGTGTTAGCAGTGCTGGGACCTCTGCTTTGGGGATGTCCCTTGTGTTCTTGGTAGTCTGGGTGCAGAGCTAGCTTGGCCTGGCTGGTCCCCATGTCCCATCTCATGGGCCTTGGTGCTCTCACTTCCCTCTTGCTCTGTGGGTCAAAGAGGGAAGGCACCACAGTGGAGACCAGTAGCAGCACACAGTAAATGTCCCATGAACAAGACAGAAAGTGCCTGACGCAAAAGCCTCAGTTCTAGCAGAGCAAATTGAAACAAAGCCTGTTACAGTATACCTGACCACTTTAAAAGAGCAAAACTGGTGCATTAAAAAGGAAAAGAAAAACTTTCAATTCAACCCACAGAAGATATGTAACATGACAGCAGAGAGTGTGGCTGACATTGAGGAGCACCAGACAAGCAAGGAGTGCTGCAAATTGTCTGGACCATGCACCATCACAGAACGCTCTGCCTCTGGCTGGTGCCTGCAGAGAGCAGGTCCTCTGCCCATTTCCAAGTCACCTGCTGCCCCTGTGGCAACTGGAGAATTGATCGCATGAAAAAGCACAGGGAAGTATCTACCTTTGGGTGAGCTGTCTTGCACTGCGATGTAGCAGCCAATGGAGATCGGATGCCTTACGTGCAAGACGGACCTAGGACAATGCGCCCTAGAAGCTACAAGTCCAACCTATAAGCAGAGTGGTGGAAGGGGAACAGTGAGCAAACTACAGGTAAAAGAATACATACAGCCAGAGTAGCCAATAAAGGGAGCCTAGCTGAGAAACGTATTCAACACAGCCTTCTGCCATCTTTTCTTGCATTTTCACAGAAGTCCCAAGCTCTTGGGCTGTCCAGAAAATGCTGGATAAATGCTGAATAAAAAGTACCATTTCTTTCAAGGTTGAAAATCACATCTTATGCACCACTTCCTAGGAGAATGACCATCTCCACGGAGTAAACTATACCATGGAAACTTAGCCCTTTCCCTTCTCTTCTGTTTGCCAATATGCAATAGCAAGCCCTATGTGACATTCACAAGATAGGCTACTATATCTGCTGTGAGGGAGTCTCAGAACAAACCAGAGAGATAAGAGGCTCATCCACAGAATAATAAAAATGCTAAGACAGGAGTATCACCAGTCCTTCCAGGAGCACTGGGATACTTCCTTCAGCACAAAGTAGTAGCTGGCCTAGGCTACCTGTGCTACACCAGTGACACGGGACAGGGAGACTCTCTACTTGCCCTACCTGGAGTTCATGCCCTTGGGCTCTGTGCTAGCACCTGATGCTACAATGCTTGGCAAGTCTTCCCAGAGTTGCCTCAAGCAGACAGTGCCAAATTAGTTCTGCTGCAATGTGCATGTGTTTTCTCCAAGTCGCTCGTGTGCCTGAGCCTAGAGCAGGGAAGTGTTTTTACTGAGACATCAGCAGAAAAGAGAAAGAAGAAAACAAAAACACCTGGAACTGGGCCATCAACCTCCTGCTGCACTTGGAAACACTGCGGTCATCAGCAAAAGCAACGGGATCATCGGATACCAAGGCCAATGCCCAGCTCTGCAGTCATTGCAAGGCTCCCTAGCATCATTAGGTGCAGCACCAAGCAGAGAGGAGAGGCAGAGGTGGCTTCTTTGTGCTTGTCATCTGTCCCCCTGCCACACTCCTCACCCAGGGCACTCAGCCCCCTCAGCAGACCCTCCTTCACCTCACCCCAGCGAGGGGCAGCCCTGCCGTTTACCCAGCCTTACAGAGCAAAAAGACAGTGAGATCCCAGGCGCTGCCTGGGATAACGCTCCCGCTGCCCAGAAGCATCACTGCTGAGACCCACATGTGCTACCCCTGGAAAAGCCAGTGGCTTCCTGAGCTGCAGGAGGGCCAGGGACAGCCCAGGGATCAGCGGAGGCAAGGAAGGGCTGCTCTCCCGGCAGCAGCTTCTCTCCTTTGGAGACTGCTTATGGCTGGCAAGTGCTCTGGGGACTGGCAAAGCCACCCGTCTTCACCCCTTAACAGGCATGACCGGGCGCCCACCAGGAAATCTCTTCCACTTCTGCAGGGCAATAAGATGGGAAACGCAGCCCCATCACCACATTCTTCCACCTCCTGGGTACCAAAGGCTTACACAGATGAGCACCTTTCAGATGTTCTCTTCATCAGGCAAAAGAGATGATCACAGCTTCTCCTCCTTCGATCTGATTTTTACTATCCTTCCCCTTAGGACAGCTTCCTCATGGCCCTCCCAAAGCACAGCCCTGCTCCGATATGCAGTGAGACAGGGAAGAGGAGACTGCAGGGCTCTGCACGATTTGTTAAGCAGAACCATAAATATGTAGGAAAAGAAGGGATCCCATGCAGAATAGGTGCAGGATGTTCAGGAAAGGGAACTTGTCTCCAAAGAGATGGAGGAAAAAAGGGTACTCGGACCTAGGGATGGGGAGCCAGCTTTGCAGGGCAACCCCAACAGTCCTTGACGTACATAGCCCTGGGGAGAAACGTGCTCCCAGCACAGCACGATGGAGCATCCCAGCATGTGGAGCATCCCCTCCTGCAGCAGCACACAGGGATGCAGGGGCACACGTGAGTCAGCCTTGGAGTTGGGACTACACATCTGCCTCCCCTCATTCCAACGTTGTCCTTCTAGCACCCAAATCCTACAAAAAAAAAGGACCAGGCAAGAAATGCTGCCCTTTTCCTTTCTCTTGATATTTTCTGTCAAGCCCTCCTCCTCCTTTCTTAGAGCTGCTGCAGCCAGAATGCACCCCTGGACGTGGCAGAGCTGCAGACCAGGCTGGCACTTGGACCTGCAAAGAGCCTCGCTCAAGGGACGCTCTCTTTAGAAGGACTGGCTAAGAAACTGCTCATAAAAATTAACAAGCTGCCCCGTCAGAGTCTGAAATATCCCTAGCCCTGGGAGCACATCTGCAGCAGCCCATTTATAACTCTCTTCAAAGCCCCGGCTCCTCCGCCTGCATCCGGAGCTCAGCCTGCCCCGGCTGCCAGCCCTGCAGCGACCCGAGCCCTGTGCAGAGGGAAGGCAGAGCTCAGCGCCGGCGTGAGGAGCAGGAAGCAGCACACTCAGCAGGCCCCACTTGGTGCACAGCACCGCAGCACGCTACATGCACAGCACTATATACATGTATATGCTATATACAATGCACTTTGGTTGTGCTGGACAGTGATGCACTTCGGTATCTAGTCAAGAGCCCACATAGGACAGTGGGGTGCAGCAAGACACCCAGAAGAGCTATAAGAAAGGACTGAGGAGCCTTTGGAGAGCTGCAAAACATCATCTGATACAGCACACACTGCCCAAAGGCTGGAGTTTAATGCCCATCCTCTAAGGGGACAGAGGGTACCATGGGCTGGGAATGAGCACTCTGAGGTGTTCGGTCTCACACGGGCACCATGCATCACCTGGGATGTTGCAGATCATCAGAAAGCAGCAGGCAGCAGCAGCAGCCACATCCAGCATGTCTTCAGCAAAATGTCCTCAATCCACAATGGACGTCCCCATTTTACAGACCATGGTCCCTTACTCTCATTCTGGAGCTATCAACCAAGGTAGTCCTGCTGCTTTGCTCAGGTCTCTCCCAAGGTCAGCTTGCAGGTTAGAGACTGAGAGCAGAACCTAGATCCGTTCCTCACAGGTGATGCTCCATCCCTGCAGCACGTTGCCCACAAGATGCACTGGGGAAAGCTCACAACGTAGCACACAGGAACTGCACAAGGGTCTTTGCACAGGACAAATTCACTGCACACCAACGTACTGGAGCAGAGTGAAGCCACCTAGCCAGTGACGCACCCAAGAGCTCAGAGGACCCAGGCCAAGAGGCTATAGATGCTTTCAGGCTCTGCATCAATTTAAATTTGCATCTCAAATCTATTGCTTTCCTTTCGTGTCTTATGAGCGGCCAGGCGATATCAGCTTTCCTGGACTGTCTTAGGTCAACCTTTCCCAGCCCGTTCTGCAGCTGTGGAACTTACACCCAAAACTCAAATTGCCAATGCACAAAACGCAATGTTGCATTTTGCTGGTTGGCAAATACCCCGCACTCACCAAAATTCCTTGCACAAAACGAAACAAAACAAAAACAACAGTGAGACTTAGCATGAAGTGCAATGTCCCAAGAACAGCTTTGTCAGCATGCAAAGATGCAGACAGCTGGTAGGAACCTTTCTGTTGGCAAAGGGGCTGTTGTTGAACTCTTAACTCAGTACAAAAACTCTCAACACACACAAACACACGCACACACACAACACACGCAGCCCGATCCCAGCGTCTTGCACTTCAGCAGTTAGAAGGCCAGATTTATGGGCTTCACAGGGAGTCGCAGGTAAAGAACATTTTACCACACAAGCCTCTCATATTGCAATGCTACTTCTAATCTCTGGCAGCAGTCAGTGCAGCCATTCTGCACTACCAAAAAAAATATAAATATATATTTATATCACTCAGCCTCACAATGGATCAGGAAAGGAGAGGAAAGGGTTTCAGTATAAACTCACCCTGCTTCCAGGGGCTGCTCTCAGTCCTCTGTTCAGGCACAATTCAGAATCTGCAAAGAAGAGGTCAGATGTGGTTACCAGAAAGACAAATAAATAAATAAAATAAAAACCCTCCAAGGAATGATCACACAGAAGGACGTTAGCCAGGCATTTCATCACAAGATGGTGCCCTCACTGCTCAAACACCGCATTTAGATTCCAGAGAAATTTGCTTGCTAGAGAATTTAAGCTACAGATTACTTTATATGCAGCTTTGCTCTCCGAGAGCATGATGTGAAAACAGCACGTTCTAAATAAGCAGCCCTGATGGCTGCGTGCATTCAGAGCCAGCTCTGCTTATTTGAGTGATAAAAGCAAATATTTACTACGGGCGGTGCTGCAGGAGCTCCACAGGCGAAACGGATACCTCCCTGGCTCGCGCAGCCCGTTGCTGCCCAAGTTCTAATTTCAGGGCCATCTGTGCAGTGCCTTTGTCTCCCGGCCCCGCGCTTCACCTGCGCGACCCCTCCGAAAACGATAGCCCAGGCCAGTGTCGCCGAGGGCAACATCTGGTCTGCAGGATTTTTATGCTGGGTAATGATGCATGAGCCGCAAGGAACCAGCCTGCCTTGCCCAGCCACAAAGAGACGGGCGGCTTCGCTGGTAAAATGAGCAGCTTTAATAGGAAACTAAATGAATTCTGCAACAGCAGTGTCAGAGCCAACTTTTTAGATTACAACTACACCAAACGGGGCAGGGGCTGAGGGGGAAAGGACATTCTCTCGGGCCTAAGGAATTACTGAAGCCCAATATGCATTTTGGTTAAAGGAAAGAAGAAATATCCTACAGAGCAGCTAGGAGGATAGGTCCTGCTTTAACAAGGGTTAATTCTCACATGCACCTTCAATGTGCCTGCAGGCAAAGTTTGTGGCTGCATCCACGGGTGAGCGCAAATGCAAAGCAGGCAGGACATTCTGCCATGCAAAGTACTAAAATGTCCACTAAAAGCCCCTCTGAGCACCCAGCCTCCAGGTCCTACGCCTCGCTCGCCACATCTCACAGTGAGTCAGTGAAATCGTTTCTCTCCACCATTTCTCTCATCAGCTGCACTTAGCACAACACAGCTTGCCCTGCAGGGAGGTGCTAAAAGCAGGCTTTGGCTCCTCGGGAATGACACAGATCCACAGCAGCTTGCTCCAGAATTTGCTCAGTGCACAAAAGTTGCTTCTGGGACCAGAGTCCCCAGGCAGTACAGCAACATTGGGTGTCTTCTCATGTTATTTCCTCAAGCCTTAGGACACCAGCAGCCCAGCAGCTGGGCCAGCTACTGCATTTGACTGGGGACCTCGCGAATGATGCCAGGATCCTCTGCTCTCCTGTCCAGCAGAAAGCTGACAGATTAAGGCCAGGAGGGGAGAACTTGCAGGGAAATAAATTCACCTTTGAGTATGGAGAAATTTCATCCCTGAATGATCTGCATGAGAGCTACAGCTGGAAGAGGATCCTGCTGTGCCATGCTCTTTGCCCAGCTGTCTGCCACTCTCCCACCAGGAAAAGTGCAAGCTGAGTATGGTCAGAGAGCTTCGGCAAGAACCTCGGTACTTGCTGGAGTTGGGAAACTCTCCAGTGTATCCATACCCACTGGGGATGGATTCTTTTGTAGCCACTTTGTAGACCGGTTTTACTTGCTTTGCTGTCTAGCTGTATTCTGGAGCAGGGCTGGGAGACACCACGAGGCATCCCTGGAGCCAAGACCTGGGTATCTAGACAAGTCTGGGGAGTCAGGGATCTCGGCAAGCTGCGCTGGGCCGCAGGCTCGCTCCAAGCGTTGAGCAACACCCAGGCCACATGTCCCAACCAAGCACACCTCCCTCTCTGCTTTTTTGTGTCCAGATGAATCACAGAATAGGTGAGGTAAGAAGGCACCTCAGGAGATCATCTGGGTCAGCCACGTCACCCTTGCTCTGCTAGGGCAGATCAACCAGGAGCGTCCAGCTGGGTTTGTGTGGAGACCCTGCAGTTCCTGTGGGCAGCCTGCTCCAGCCCACAGCCACGCGGGAGGTGGAGACACTTGTGGCCAGTCACAGGGTAAATCCAAAGGCCACAGTTTTACCCAGACTGATCCCGCACGGGCTGCTCCCGCAGCTCCACGTCTCCGCCTGCTCACACCGCTGAGGCCAGCTCAGAGCCCACGTGCCTTTGCACTAGAGCCCTACATGGGCTTCGATCTGAGGGCTCCAGCTATTCTTTCAAATCCAAAAAGAGCATTTGCCCCAGCACTCTCACAAGAACACGGCTAAGCTCAGAGCGTGTTCCCCGCCCCGTGTGCGGCAGTGCAGGGGTGCAGGCAGAGCCTGGCATCAGCAGCGTGAGGCTACTCCCACATGCTGCTACATGCGTGCCAAAACATCACTGATCCCAGCTCCCCCTGGGGTCCTCTCCTTCCCCAGCATCTGCCTCTTTTCACACAAACGCAGCTGCCCAGAGGCTAATGAGCCCAACTACAGCCCCAAGAGAAGGCTCCACGAGGAGAAGAGCTCAGCCCTTTCCCAGCAGGAAGGACGCACAGATGCTCCAACAAGTCAAGGTGATGTGCAGGAGCAGACTCAAACACCAACAAATCCTGCTCTCACCAAGACAAGGTTGCACAAATCCAAAGAGATCCGTTCCCTCCATGCGTGCAGCACGGAAACAAGCTTCCCTGGCCCTGCGACTGTTCCACCAAGCTCCATGACTTTTGTGGATAGGCAAAAGTCAGAAAGCAAATGCACAGCCAGCTGTGAGAGCAGCAGGCATTTGTTGAGACCCGACAAAGAGGGGATCATCTTGGCAGACCCAGGTTCCAGGCACTGCCAAGGCTGCGTCATGTCCATCCTTTGCAGGAGCACTGAGAACGCAGTCCCTGAAGGTAGGGTGGTGGCACCAAACCTTCCCAGCCCGCCTGCTCTACAGTGCTGGTATCTACATGTGCCAAACAATGCCACTGCACTCGCAATCAGATCCTTCCTTCCTGTCTTCTGCTGGAGGCAGCAGAAAAGTTTTACCAAAGCTGGCTCCATTTCAACAGTCTCTGAGCAGAGAAACCCTCTGACATCAGAGCTGAGGCATCAATTAATACCTTATTGCCGAAGTATTCTGAGGATATGGACACCTGGGAGCAAGACTTCCCCAGCCTTGAAAGTCTTCCTTGCAAACAAGCAGCCCCCCATCACACTCCAGCCAGCAAAAAATCTGTGCTGGACTGCATCAAGATCTCCTGCTGTGCATCTCCCCCACGTTTGGGTGGACACGTTCTCAGCCAAGACGATTGCTCTGGGCTTGAAAACATCCCACTATGGAGTCACAACTCCACAGCAAACAGCCAACTCAACCCTGCAAAGGGCAAGCATGTGTGTTGGCTGTGAACGCACTCGCTGGGCTATCTGACTGCATCCAAGAGGCTCAAGCAACCGGACAACTGGGCAGATCCTGGCCAGCAATGTTGGGAGGCTCAGCCATTCGCTGGACTGAGGAGGATGCTGTAGCTTGAGTCCAGCTTACTGAAATCTAGGCCAACACATTGCAAAAACGCGGATCGATTTAACAAAGGGCAAGGAAGGGGACGGGGGTTCACAGCGTCCCCGTGCCTGTTCGCCAGAGCAGAAACATGAACGCACAGAGCGCGGCAGCCCCGGGGCAGCTTGGCGAGCATTAGGCTGGGCTAGGGAGCCGTCCAGCTGTGCTCAGCCCCACGCCACGCTGCGGTCACGTCAGCTCTGCTGAGCTGAGCAGGAGCAGCCCAGCACTGGAGACCACCATGGACACAACAGCACCTGGCCCTGGGGGCAACCTGGAAAGCTGCAAGCCCACGACAGCCTGCTGCAACCAACAGCAGACACACACAGGAGGCAGCTCCGAGGTCCAAGAGCTCTTGCAACAGCACAAGAGGAGCCATGGTGGAAGATGCCTCATCCCAGCAAAAACACAGCATGGGCAACTGCATTTTCTGCACCTGTAATTCCTTCGGTCTTTCCAATTATGCCTGCCACAAAGCACACGAAACATGGACATAGCCATCCTATGGCTAGCTGCATTTTCCTACAAGACCACCCGGAAAACAGCTGAAACGTATTTACACACAACACCAAGGTCACCAGCAGGGATGTGCTCATGCCAGACTATCAGATGGCTCATTTTGGTGCTCGGGATAAAAGCCTCAATGAATCTGCAGAGGGAACCTGCAAACACATGTACGCCCAGAGTAGCATCAGAGCCCAAATAGTGTTCTGTGCTCTTCTGGGCAGTCTTCTTTGCCGGAACTTCATCTACCAGCAATTTTATTAAATCTATCCCAGAAGACTACTCTCCCACCTCGAGACCTTCGTCTTTCTCTCTTATCACTGACCTGTTCCCACTCCCAAGGAGAAGAGGAAACCCAGGTGCTGTGCTATCCAGCGCTGGGTAGAATCCCTGCCAGCAGAAACTGCCCTGGATCAACAGCACGTGTAATTATGACATTTAAGTGCTTCTATCATTCATCAGGGTGCTGCTTCCCCAACTAAATCCCCAGGGGAGAGAAGCCTTCAGAACCCCCCTCAGCACTGCTTCCCTTCGTACACGGCCACCCAGATCACGCGCCCAAGCAGCTGGACGTCTTGGGATGCGCATGGGCATCCCCTTCCTGGTCTCGCTGCCCTCCCTGTCCTGGCTGCCCCCTTTCCCTTCCAGCGCACGTACCTGGCTGCCCCTGCCTGAGCCAGGAGGTCGTCCTGCTTCCGCACACAAGATTCGGGGATTACAAAAGGGATGATGTATCTTTAAAAATGCACAACCCGATCCCTGGTACTTCTGCCCATAGCAAGGTATCTTGTGAAATGGCTCGTCCTCTTCTCCCATAGAAACAGGGTTCCTTTCCAAAGGCTGATATCCCCCCTCCCTGCCCTCGCTCCCAAAAAAAAGAAAAAAGAGAGAGGAAAAAAAAAAAGCTAAAAATATCTTCTGAATGATACCAGAACAACAACAGACTTGCAGCAAAATGAGGTGGGAAGGGGCTGCGAATGTATTAAGATCCCCTTTAATCTCTTCCCAGGCACCTAAAAATCCGCCAAAAGCCGTAAAAGAGCCCTCAACATTTTCTTTGTGCAGCAAGAGAGCAATGACTCCACCCTGTGTTTTTCTCTCCTCTGATATGCAGAAGGACCAGCACACACATCCCGCTCTGCTGCGAGGCGGTAAACAGGGCCCAGGCAGTGGGTTAGTAGGAACAGAGACAGAATCGAGGAGTTGGTGGGTGGAATCTGGCAAAAAACGTCGTGCCGTAAAAGCCTCATTCAGTATCTGCTCCAATCCGGGACTCATTCTACACTACATCAGCAGCTGATCCCAACTGTGACCTTTTTTTCAAGATCCTGTAAAGGGGTATCAGTCTAGGGGAGCCAAATGGGGAGCAGGGGCCGCGTGGGACAGCCAAGCCCAGCGAGATCACCAGAGGGCCTGATTATAGCCAGCGGGTAGAAGGCTGACTCCTGAATGGGGAATGCATCAGATATTAAACTGACACCACATTTCATGTCCACAAAGAGACCAAATGCTCGAGTAAAACTGCTGACCTGCCGGAAAATGCAGATCTGCAGCTTCAGCCTCATTTGTCTTGTGTTTTGAGCACAATAGGGTCAGCCTGGTCCCCTCGGTGGCCCACAGACTGTTCTCCAGCCTGGCTGACCACAGGAGACCCGAGATGCCATTCACTCCGGCCTGGCTCCTCCCTGGAAGAGCTGCTCCTGCACCAGGAAGATCTAGTCTTGGGCACGCAGAACCCCCAGGGTCGGCACTACTGCCCTTTGTAGGCAGAAAGACAGACCATCAGCAGAAGATGGAAGCAAATTCATCTTTCAGAGCATTATCTTTCTGATTTTCAGGGTCTGCCTGCTCCCCCAAGCAGCAGATCTGAGGATGTGCACATGTAAGCACGTGTGCCCACTCGCATACGCGCTCTATGCAAGGTTACAGGGTTGAAAATTCACAGCAATCACAGGACAAGTAGCCATGAAGTAGTCGCACCCAAACGCACAGCCGGGGCTCTAGAGTGACCCATTCCACACCCCATCCTGTATTTCCCTCTCCAGCACAGGAGAGCAAACCTCGGCAGTTCCCAGTGTGTACAGCTCAGCCCGGCTGGGCTTGGCACAGCTGCTGCCACGGGAGAGGAATCGTGGTCACAGGGGACTAACCGAACACTCACCAAAGGCAGCCTGCACCCAAGGTCCTTCCCATCATGCTTGAGAAAGACAGGTCCACTTGGCAAAATACCTGCCGTCAGGAGCAGCCCAAGGCAGAAGAATCCGTCCCGCTGGAAAAGGAACCGTGAGCCAACACCGAGTGTATGAGCCAGGACTCCAGGCTTAAAACCCACCGTGACAATACAGAATGAAGGGCACAGAACGCAGGGCAGGATGGGCCACCCCGCCTTTCCTAGGCAGGACTGCAGGCAGATTTCCTACAGATCTCCTCAGCCCTACCACCCCAGCCATGACAAAGCAAAACCTGCTGACTCAGAGCCACCCAACTGCTCTAACGAGAGCAGAAAACCACGCAACACACATTGCTGCCAGAGCCTCAATGGAAGCTCATTTTTATACGTCGTATTACAACCACGTTATCTCAAACTGCATAAAACTTCCTGCACAGGAGCTTCCTGCCACAGGGCTGGAGGATCTCCTGTCATTTTGTGCTTCTTCTTTTATGTCTACATTCAAAACAAAGCTTGAAGGCTATGGAAGACTGTGAAGTCTACCATACAGCAAAAGGCCATACAGTGAAAGTACCAACACCCTCAAAGCCCAGTCTCACCCCTGCTCCTCGCACATGCTTCGCCAGCAGCATCCCGGCTGTCATTAGGGCACCACATCACTATGCCAAAGGCAGCAGCGAAAGATGACCCTTTTATTCCAGAATAAAATGAAGGCAAAGGCCAATCAAGTGATCTCTGCGAGCCAAGGCAGGAAACACGGAGCGAGGCTGCGAGAGGAAAAGCTCTGCTCCCTGCTCTTTCACCAACAGGCCATTCGCCATGACTTCCTGATTTGGAAATGTTCATTATCCGACGGAAAGATTTGAGAGGCAAAATTCATCAGGCACTGGACGGGATTGCTTGTTCCCGAAAACCTCCTCTAATTATGCAAAGCCGCTCAGCGATGCTCTAGCAAGGTGGAGTGCCGGCAATATGCAGGCTCTCTGGTCAGTCCTCTAAGAGGAGGCATGAAGAGCTATTCTGAGAGTGAAAAAAAAGCTTCATTTCCATGCCAGGACCAACGCTCATTATCCAAAGCTTAAAGGGAATTCGCTCTTCTGGGAAAGGAGCACTGATTTTTCAAAATTTCCCCATCCTACATTGCAAGGCCGCTGAGGCCTTTTCCAGCTCAGCCCCCCGCCCCACTTGGCTGCCCACGCACCGTGTGCCAGGGGAAACGCACCCCGCGCGCTTGGTGTATTGGGGGCAATAGTGGCAGCAGCCTGGGGAAGGGGAGCCGAAACCTTCCCCTATCACATGCCAGGGACAACATCTCTCCCACAGACAAGGCGGTTTTTTGGACCATAAATGCAACACTGGGCTTTAGAAACCTTTCTTAGAAGCTTTGTCCAAAACATAACATTTTTTGAGAGTTTCAGAAAATGATTTCTCAAAATCAGGAGAAATCGGAATTCTGGACAGTTCTAGGTACCAAAAAAAAAAAAAAGTCAACATGCAACCAAAGCCATGGCAGAAAAAAGCACATAGAAAGCACATCCTCTTCAGCCAAAGACAGCGTACTGTCAGCACAAACACCACCTCTGCAGCTAACCCAGGCCAGCATCCAACCTTCCCGAGACACTCAGGGCACTAAGGATCACACTCGGGCTCTCCTATTCACAGCAACGTCTCATTTAATGACTCCGCTACCATGTGAGGTTGCTGCTGATGCAAGAAGCAGAACCAAATGATTAAACGAGACGAGACACAAGGACTCCTTTCCCATCAGTGGCACCAGCAGCAAAGGGAAGCAGGAAAAGGTCCATACTGGACGCAAAAACAAGCAGCGTCATGGAGGGGAGACAACATTCATCACCCACAGGCAGCTCCTGCCAGTGCAGATACATGCTGATCCTTTGATACCCAGCACAGAGCAAGTCCCGCCTGCTCCTGCATGAGGAGGGAACACTTTAGGATAAGGACGGAAGCTGCAGACCTGCCTCCCACTGCAAGCACGACGATCTGGCACTGAGGTGGTGGAAGATGCCTTGTGTCCCCTGCCAGGGCTGAACACGGCGTTCAGCAGAGCCTGCACAGTCTGGGGATCTCCTCAAGAGCACAGCTCTGAGCTGTGGGGAAACTACACCGACAGGCTCCAGCCATCCAGACTGACACCAAAAAAACCCACAATTATAGAGAAATCCCTCCTTATCATGTTCATTTTCCAAACTCAGCTCCCCTCAGCTTATGCTCCGAAACCTCCAAATTCAACTGAAGGCAACGTAGTCTTGCTGCTGAAGGCCACCAGAAGAGCTCCCCAGCCTGCACAGCCATAGTACAAGTCGCACCCACAGCCTGGGCAGCTGGAGTCAGTGGAATCTGGCGGGCACAGAGTCCTACAGCAGGCTGTAAGAGAGGCAGATGTCTGCAAGCCAGGCCTAAAGAGCAGACCCTGGTAACACGGTTTCCTCGTCACAAACAGCTTCAAAGCAAAGACCACCTTGGGCAAGTCTAGCAGGAGGGAGCTGGAGAGAAAGCACCATTTCAGTGCAGGAGCGAGGCAGATGCACGGACCCCACTCTGTAGGGATGCTGGAAAAGCCACACCTTTCACAGCCTGGCAGAGAAGGGGGGTCTGATCAGGAGTCTCCTCACACTGTCTACTGGTGAAGTAAACGGGGCTTTTCCATCATCTGCTCCTGGAACACATCGCAAATACTCGACCGTCCATTGTTTGTCCACGGATGGGTCCGTAAGGCAGGAGACCAAACGACCGACCAGGCATGCAGGAGGGGAACAATACCGCAGTGGAAACAGCAATAGAAACAGTCTGTTTCAGACAGAAACCACAGAGAGAGAAGAGAGAAAAGGGCCGCGCAGGTCCCCTATTACAATCTCCCGGGTAACCAGGCTGCGGAGAAAATGCTGAGCTCAAGGATACCTCCAGAGCCCACCTCCCGCCATATGACGATACTCCAAAAATAACCGCAGAAATATGCGAGGACTCCTTCCAAGTTGTTCCTGGCTCCCTGCACATTCTCTCTCTAATGTAAACCGTCCCCCTGCAATCCCGGCCCCGCGGTTAAGCGCTATTACGGCGAGCAGACGGCGCCGGGGCCGGCCCGTTCCCGCCGCGAGCCCGGGCTCGGACGGCGGCCCCCGACACGCGGCGCGGGGCGGCGAGCGCGGGGGGCCCTCCCGCCGCCACCGCGAGCGGCGCAGGGCGCGGGGCCCGGCCGCCGCCCCGGGAGGCTGCGCCGAGCCCCGGCACCGAGCGGGGAGGCCCGGCCGCCCCGCCCCGCGCCGCGCCGCTCCGCTCCGCTCCGGGCGCCTCCCGGACGCCGCGCTCACCTCGGCCGGCTCCGCCGCGTCCCGCCGGGCGCAGCCGCCGCCCGCCTGCCCTGCCGCCCGCCGCGGCGGGAGGGAGCGCAGCGCAGCGCAGCGCAGCGCGGGGCGGCAGCGCGGGGCGGGCCGCGCTGCGGAGCGGGAGCGGGAGCGGCCGCCTCGTCCCGCCCACCCGCGCCGCCCCCGCCCGCCCCCCGCGCGCGGCCGCAGCCCGCGGGGCCCCGCGCGCCCCCGCCGGGGTGTCTTTGGGCGCGGGGCTGCCTGCGGGGAGGAAGTCGCGGGAGGATTTTGTCGCTTGCGGATAGTGCGGACCGCTCTGCTGGAGCTCGCGTGGTTCCGCCCCGCTGGAGCAGGCCGTCTGCACGCTGGGTGCTCCAGTGATCCTGTCTGAGCCGGGGGTTGCACTAGGTGATCCCTAGAGCTCCCTTCGGACCTCAACCATTCTGTGATTCTGTGACTGTGATGCGGTGGCACCCGTTAAGCTGGGTCCTAGGTGACTGCAGCACCATTGATTTGACTTTTCCGTTTTCAGGTTGTCAGGATGGGTAGCTCCCTACAGAAGATGCAGCTAAAAAGGGGAGGCAGGGAGAGGACCGTTGCCTTCTGTGGCTTGCTGTAGGCAGTCGATGAATGTTGTGGGGGACTCGGGGAGGTTAGTCACAACCAGGAGGAAAAGCACACTG
Source organism: Tinamus guttatus (assembly GCF_059628265.1). NCBI lineage: Eukaryota > Metazoa > Chordata > Aves > Tinamiformes > Tinamidae > Tinamus > Tinamus guttatus. Next base: position 1,173,615 of record NW_028289184.1, read on the forward strand.
CAGGCTCGACTCTCTGCGAAGCAGCAGAGAGAAGGCCAGAAGTGATGTCACCATGGGACCCTGTTTACCGGTCCCTGGAGCCCGTGGATCGTCCTGTGGCCTTGGGCCTCGGTAGCTGGTCATGGTCTCAGCGACTTGACCCCCTTCCCTGCAGTGTCGCAGCCCCATGGGCAGCAGGAGTGGGGTGTCCGGCACGCGGCCGGTGGCTCCGTGGCGCTCCTGGCCACCGAACCTGGGGGCAATCTGCTGCTTCAGCTAACGCAGGGAGAGAGCCACGCGCTCCAACCCCGACCCCTCCGCCACAGCCACTGGTACACGCTGGAATGAAGCAGGCTTATTTAACCGCTTTAGAAAAGGCCTCCCTTATTAGCCACACAGAGGCCTTTTTTTTTTTTCCTGACAAACCACATACCAGCAGAGAGTACCAGGAACAAAGTGAGGCTGCATGGTCCAGCGCTCAGAGCCAAGGCAGCGATGCCAGAAGGATTGTGGGCTCTAATCCCCTGCTGAGCTGTTGACTCACTGTGCAAACTCGGGCAAGTCCAGCCTCTTTGTGCCTCAGTGAAGCCCAGCTGGAAGGTTGGGTAAATAGCAGAACACTCGTGGAAAAAAAAAAAAAATCCTTGCATGGGAACCAGGCTTGAGGGAGGGACATTTTAACTGACTTCTCATATTTCCCCTGTAGACATGGTTTTCACCTCTGGCCCTCCACGGTGGTGTGGTTTTGCCATATAGGTGCTATAGCTCAGCCCAGGTAGAGCAAGCAAAGTCAGTCGTGTGTCCTGCTTGGCTGGACCTAGCGGGAGCTTGTACAGGAAAGAAGTTGTGCCCTACTGCTGCTCAAACTAGGCCCTGCTGTAGCTGGGTACACCTCATTTGGGGAACCAGCACTGTCTGTTTGCATCTTCCGGATGTTCCAGGGGAAAAGTAAGGACTTTGTATCTGAACCTCAGCAATTCCACAGAAAACACAGGAAATGTAACTTTTAAAAGTGAATTTGGATTTTTGAATGAGTCAGTGCATGACCCCATTGGCATAAGTAGGAGCATGGGTACCTTCTATATTGATCCATAGTGAGCAACCTGACACCCCAGCGTCACCAGTGTTCCCAGTGAGCACCCAAGAGCCAGAATGTTGGAATGAGCAGAGCAAGTGCCTCCAATGATGGTCTGGCCTGGATTATGTTCCAGATGCCAGCGAGCTAAACACTGAGGCTCTTCAACAATCCTGAAGACACAGAAAGCAAACTCTGTGCACACACATGATCATGCAATTCTCTTTCCACTGAAAGGAGGAAAAGCGGTTTAGTTATAAAGCCATCTAATGAGCTTTTGATCACTCCATTGCGGCAGGTTCCTGCTGGCATCACCGAAGTGGTGGAGCTAGCAGAGAACTGACCTGCTCAGTGTACAGGTGGCCAGCTGGGCATTCCAGGCATGGGGTGGTGGGACAGCCTTTGAAATCCCCAAGAAAACAGTGAGGAGATGAAAACTTTATGAGGCTTCGGTGAGGCTTAACTGAAAAGCAAATAAACAAACAAGAAGAGATTCAAAATAGCTGACGTTTGTTCAGTTTTCTGTATGTTTTCAACTTGCATTCTTTCACTTAAAAGTTATTTCTTCACATAAATCAAATGTGCTTCAAGACAAGTTAGCTCTCCAGCCGAACAGAGTTTTTATTAAACACCAAAGGGCTATTGCACAGCCGGATGGAACCGCCTCTCCGGCTGCACTGAGGATGCTAGAGGCCTTCACGACCCAGCTGTGCACAAGGGAAGTCTGCAAGTCCCCCGAAAGGCCGGTGTGAGTGAAGGTCCTGAGGGACCCCGGGAGGCTGCAGGCTGTGGTCGCTCCCCTGGAGACCCCGTCATATCCCTCTCCTGGGAGTCGGGTTGTGCTTTTCCAACCAAAGTGAGCATCTCCTGGCCAAATTCGCACTCGAGCAGACAAAGGTGAATACAAATAAGCAAGAACTGGCAAAAAAATGCAAGGACTGGCAGATGCCTGCTGCTGCAGCGATGGGAGAGGTTTGGTCACTGGGCCCTTAGCAGCTCTCCTTCAGGACCTCCATGTGTTTTTGTATTCTAGCAAGTTTTCCCATTACAGTTTAACTTTGCAATGAGTCTGGTCTGGCTTTATGGAGTAGGAGTGGCTTTATGGATCCTGAGCTTGGATCTGAGTCCTTGTTTAGCTGAAATCAAAGATAAAATATCCTCTCCCTGGCAGTACCAGCTCTTATTAACCTCCCCTGCCGTCACACTGATTTCCTTGTTAGAAACAATAACTGCTGGCACTTAGCACCTTCCAAGCACAGGGCAAACTTTATGAATTAGCCTTTGAAATATCGTTACTAGAGCACTTCTCTGGTTATTAGTAACTACTGCAAAATAGTATGCGGACCCGCCAAATCTTGCAGTTTTGTTCCTCCTGATTTTCAGCAGCGGGTGAATGTGCACGGCACGTGTATCCAGCCTTACCGGAGCCACCACTAGGCTTGATGCTCTGCAATAACGACCCTTCTTGCCTCTCACTTGTTTATGCAGGGCATGAAAAGGCCTTTGTGCAGCTCTGGGGGCCAGCTGCTGGTTGGGAGCAGCAAGGCGCTGCTCATCAACTCCATCCTTGGCGAGGGGGAGCTCTTGGCGAGCCCTGTGCGAGGACGGGCACAGCTCCCTGCATCGCGCTCCTGGGAGCCTCCTGCCTTTGGGATGATGTGAAGACATGGCTCAGCTTGGTGCCTCTTCACCGCAAGGAGATTCAGGCAAATGTTGACAGCCAAGAAAACAGTTCCAGCTCTTGGTGTCCATGCAACTGCCCCAAACTGTGCTGTTTCCTCCAGGCTGCTTGAGTGGGACCCAAAACTCAGATATGTACCTGGGACTGGGGTGTCATCAGAGACCCTCGAGCAAGCCCGCATAGTCCCTATGTGTTTTGGAGCTCTGACATCTTGGGAAGTTGAGCAGGCTTCTACAGTCTTCATCCTCTGCTTCCCATGTAGCAGAACCAAGTGCAAAAATGCTGTCTATGTCTGCCTTTCCTGATGCAAAGTTTGTCTCTAGATTAAGCTTTCCATGGAGAGCTAAGAATAAAGGGGGCAGGCAGTGCATCTTCTTAATTAACTAGAAGACATTTGTAATCCATATAATGGTGCCAACACTTCTCACCTCGACACCTTATATGCGTAACAGTGGAAAGAGCTGCAGCATCTGTGGTAGGCGGGGAGGAAGGACCATTTGCCCTCTTCACAGGCACGCAAACAGGGACTCAGTGTGAGGTGAGCACACAACAGAGCTCAACAGGAATGTGAAGGAACAGAGGGAAGCACCTGCACAGCAGGCATCACAGCAGAGCCCAGGAGGATGAGAAGTCCCCCAGGGAGTCAGCGATGGGGTCAGGAGCATCCTGCCTTATGCAGGCAAGAGCCGGTCAGGTTTCTCTCCTTTATTAGTTAGGCTTTTTGCATGGAGCAGCTAGATGTGATCCTTGACCTGGCCACCCTGGAGAGCATCAGTCCCATCCTGTTGAGGTTCCTTGGGGGTCTGTGGCTCCATGCTAGATGTTGCACGATGCACAGTGGGCACGGGGTATCCTGTGTTGTTCTGCCCAGCGGCTGCCTGCAGAGCATCCGTTCGCATGAGGGCAGCCCCTGGCACAGCTCTGACATGCTCTGATTAAAGGAGAGCCTCTGACAGCTCAATTAACTGGAGGCTGGAGAACGGCAGGGATTAAATGAAATCAGTCTGACACCAGCCTGCCCCACAGAGAGGGACAGCTGAGACCCATCTAGCCGAAACGCCGAGCACCAAAGAGAGAGGAAGCAGGCAAAGAGGGAGGGCAAGGCATAAGCTGGGGAAATGGGGATGCATTTGTGTTTGCTCCCTTAACCCCATCACTGTTCTGCTAAAATCTCACTTCCCGAGGTGGAAAACAGTAGATTCATGTGACAGCACCTTCTCCCACTGACACCTCTCCTAAAGAAGCATCTCATTCCTCTCACATAGCTCCCATACCCCTTGGATGCCCTAGTTAGATGGATGTTCCTTAACAATGAACCTGACTCTGTTCTAAATTGCTCTGCTTTGGGGAGCCACGAAGGAGGGTACAATATTAATTACTGTATGGCAGCAGGAGTGCTGACTCAGGGGATTGGACTGGCTGAAAATGCTATTTCTGCCCAAGAAATTGACTTCATGGCATTTAATATCTCATGCTTCCCAAGCTATTCCTTATCAGTATAAACATTTTGAGACTGTATGAATTTTTAATATTAGGAATCTTAGGCATAAAGGGAGAAACAAAAGAGAAAGTCATCTCTTCTGGAACCTAGATTACCCTCACATAACCTCAGAGCCAGGTGATTATGTGAAAATTTCAGCTTTTAACCTTTCTGAGTACAGGGGGAAAAAAATGAAGCCAAAAGGCTGGAAAGTCAGTAAACAAATCAAGAGAACTCACGGGGTCAAAGTGATCTAAGGACCTGCACAGACTAAAAAGCCAACAATTCAGGTGGGACCACTAAAATCATCCACCTATCTGACCTCCCCTGTTTGAGCAGCACCCCAGCCACCATTGGAGTACCTGCCACTTTCACCCACTCAATCTTGCTGCACATGTGCCTGTTTTAAAACAGTTATTATGCACAAGCCTTTCCCTGTGCTGGTCCTATAGCCCCAGTAGCATCCCTGGAGACACCCTCCAGGTGGAAGTTTTCTAATCACTGCCAGACGGGATTTTCTGCCCCCTAACTGGACTTGCAGCCATCTTCTGAACCTCTTTGAACTTCATAGATAATATCAGAAACCCATGTGATTTTAAGGGACATTTGGGACTCAGGTTTCATACAGGACATCTTGGGGATAGCCATAGAAACAATGCTGCTTCCTTCACCAAAGGCCCCCATGGGTCTTTGCTCCAGACTTGGGCTGAAGTTAGCTAAGAGGTGGGCACAGCCTCCTTCCGGGGTGCTGCAGATGGGAACAGGGAAGTTTTTGTAGGTTTGTGGATCACAAGGAGCAGAGGCTTCATTCCACTATCCTCAAGGCAATCAGCACACCCCATGGATAGAGGTATTTACTGGGATGTCTTCTGATGTCTCTGAATGAAGGAATTCATGAAAACTTGTTCCCTGAATGCAGATATATTAAGCCGCCCAGACTGACCAGCATTATTGTGAAAGCAATGCTGCAATGACTTGCCAGGGACAGCCAAGCAGGACTCTAGTCCTGGGACCAGCACATGCGGAGGGTTGAGCAGCTTTCAACATCTCTGCTGAAGCCACACGTGGTCCTAAACAACCTGGGCTTAGGTCTGGGTCTTGGCTGATGGGCTCGGGTGTGGGATTCATATCGTTCCCATCCGTCCCCGGAGATCCCAGTGCAGGACTCACTACCAACCAGCTCATCACCTCTTCCTTTCCCCTAGAAAAGGACACCATCTTCTTAATCCTGGGACCTTCTCCTCATTTCCACAGCCCAGTTCTGCTTTCCTGTATTAGAAGGAGATCATAAATTTCCATGCAGGCTCAGGAAGAAAGTTGGGCCACTGATGCTGTCTTAGGAGGTGTCCTAGTGTCAGAAGCCAGGGTCCCCTCAGTCTCACTGAGCAGGGAAGCCCCTGCTTCTGGCTCATACTCCTCCTCTTTTGCCACACAGGGCGGGCGCCCCAGTGGTCCAACCTCTCTGATTGCTAGGGAGAAAACACCTGGGGGGGCCTTATCTGAACTGAGACCCAGCATAAAGTAGTTGGTCTGGAAACTGTCCACTGTGGTGCTCTTCACCCCACCTCCTCACACCAACTGCGTGGGAAATGCACAGGGAGGACAGTCCCTCGCCCCTGGACATGCTAGCCAGTAGCATCTGGCAGTCTAGGAGAACCTAAGAAGAAAAGCCTGAGAAAACACTGCTAGATTACAGGCGACCCTTCCACTAGAAGATCAACATCTAAAGCCCTGGGGACAGGTTTGTAACTGATGCCATTGAGTGTGGAGGGGGCAGCATGTGGGCTGGACCAGAACCTGCACAGGGCTGAGGCAAGGAGAGGAACTGGGCCTGAGGAAACGAATCCTGGTTTGTGCTGAGTTTCTCTCTTTCCGGACTCTTATAGCACCCTCCACAAATCCTGGTGTGAGCTTAGGGCTGCAGGGCCACGAGGGCTCATCCCCATGCATGCTACAAAAGGACCCCAGGGCCACTCTGCTTAGCCTGGGCATCCTTGCACAAAACAAGATCCCAGCCTTGTTATTTCTCATTACATATGGGGTTACCAATTACATTTGGAAAAAAAAAATGGGGGGGTTGTACACAACCATCCTCTGCTATGGGCATTCAGCACTTGCAGGGGCTTCCCACAGCCACCCAAGATCACACTCTGCGCTTGTAGCTACAACATAAGCTCATTGCAAGTCACTCGACCTGTACTTGCTGGCTTAGCATGGAAACACAGGAACTTTTTCATGCATAGGGCCAGGGCTGAGGCTTGGGTCGCTACTGTACCCCCCCAACCCTTGGACGTTTTCTCTTCCTAGTCCCCAGGACCTGCAGCTCCCCCATCCCATTGTTTTCCCAAGTTAATCCATCATCAGTAGCAGAGAACATGCTATGAGCATAGGATCTGAGTGTATGGGGCTATTCCCAGGTGGATTTACTGGTGTCTAATAAACTTTGAATGCATCCCACCACCTTTCCTGCAGAGGCTTTGCTCACAATCTCTCTCTGCTACCCTCTTCCCAGGACATTCCTATGGTCTTCATCCTGTGGAGACCTCCAGCTCCCTGCCAACTTTGACTGACAATCAAAAGCCAGGAGGAGGGAGCAGACTCATGGGGGCAGCTTGCCCCATGTGCCAGCTCCTCATGCCCTGAGCTGCAGCTCCCAATCCAGAGCATCTTGCAGCAGCTGCAGCCCCCCTAGGCCACTCATGTCCCTGCCCTGCACATACCAAGGCTGCTTCAGCCAAATCTCCTCAGCATTTGCTGCATCTGAGCGGAGCCCTTGGCTTCAGCTTGGGTATTCCCATCAGAGCTGGGTATACCCTCAGCAGTACATCAGAGCAGATGACACAGAGGAGCTTTGGAAAGCTAATTCCCAGGGCTGAGGGCAAGGTAAAGGTGTCTCATGGAAGGACTGGAGCCAAGGAGGCTTCACCGCATTAGGGGTCCTCCTCCAAAGCACTCTTTTGGAAAGAGCAGAAGGGCTGATGCTGTTGTGCTCAGCCTTGGCATGGGGAGGGAAGGCAGAGATGTGTGCAGGGAGGGTGAGGAGGCGCCGGAGAGGCCGCTCTTGCTCCCCGGTCCTTCTCCAAATGCCCTTGGTGAGAGGCTGGTGCTAGCAGCAATGACGGTGGACTCGGATGCACCCTGGACTGGGGTGCACGCTCCAGCTTGTTTGAGGGACAGGAGCAGGCACCCAGCACTTGCCTGGATCAAGCCCTTTCTGATCTCTGTTTTTGGATGGTAGAGCTGGACAGGGAGCTCAGCTGATCTGTCAAGCTGCCACAGCACCCAGGTGGTGCCAGGACCACCTGCCAGTGCTGGCAGAGGGCAACCAGGTACTTTTCAGCATGTTCACTCCATATTTCCACTGTGGGAAGGATTGGGCATCCCCAGTGCCAATGGTCAGACGGGGGGGCCTATTGCTGTCCTCGGGTGTCTCCAACACAAAGCCAACCTCAAGGAGTGGCAAGACCAGCAGTTTTGCATGTGGACAGAGCTGGCAGTCTTTGTGCTGAAGATGATACCACTCACAGGAACAGTTTTTCTCTGAGGCTACAGATATACCTGGGGGCCACAGGTAGGTCTGCAAAAGGTATGTGGCGATAGCATGTGAAATAAGCAGGATGAATGAGAGATGCTTTGCAGAGCAGAGCAAGAAGCACAAGACCATGCAAAAGCCTGGATTCTGTCACCTTCATTCCCAGACCCAATCCAGTACTCCTGGCCTTGCAGCACACAAGGCTCCCTGGGTCCATGCCGGGACACTGTGTCCTCAGAATCAATAGATCAGTCTGATTGCCAGAAGTCCTGACATGCTGTCTAAAATTGAGGCTATTATGCATGAGACCCAGGTCAGATAGAAGTGTCAACACAGAAATGTCTGTGATTTACGCTCTGACTGGCTTGTGGGAGCAGTGGGAAATCCATCCTGCCCCCTTGGCTTTGGGGCTCCCACGGTGGTTTGCACATAAGAGCCATTCTCAGCCCTTGCCACTTTGTCCATGTGTGTGGCGGAGGCGCCAGGACCAGCCCTTCCATGCACCAGGCACTTCTGTAGGCAGCCACATCTGCTCCCTTGCTTGCACTGCTCCTTCAAGCTGAGAAGTCACCCAGCGGCCAGGTGAGGCTCAGATGGTCCAGGCTGCTGCACTTGTCCACAGCACCACCTGGCTTCCTGCTTTCCCAGCCCACACCTCAGCACTGGCTGCGCTTGCTCACCAACTCCAAAAGCTCTGCAGATACATTAATTTATTTGGGCAGAAAAGTCAGTGGTTGGTGGTACAGAAAGCAGCTGATGAGCTGTCTTGAGCGCAGGACTGTGCTTTGCAGTGCTGTAAGGGCTGGAGCAGCCTGGAAAGCTCCTTTCCCAGCACTGCAAAATGTGTTGGAAAATGCTCTGCAGAACCCACTGTGCCCCTGAAACACAAGCTCCTGGCAGCAGCTCCAGCATCCCCGCTGTGGAGCCATACGTGCTCTGTCCTTGTGCCCTGCTGAGCCTTTGAGCCACACAGGAGAGGTTTGCAATGTGTGCTGCCCATGTCCATGAGCAGTGACCACAGCCTGACACATGTATAGCTTACATCGTACACGGTCACAGCTCAGGAGGACTTGGGGATCAAGCACAGCCTGGGATCCAGGTGCTCACCTAGACCTGATGCACTGGAATGGTAAAAGGCCCTTGCAGACAGCCTCAAAAATACCAAAGTGTCAGACCTTGAACACAAACCCACCTGGCACTGGAACAGACCTGAGTCCTGCTTCCTGGTCCCTGCAATGCCAAAAGCCAGGTGCATCAGAGGGACCAGCAAGACACCACGCATAAGGCAGAGGAGGGAGAAATTGTCCCACAGGAGATTGGGTACCGACTTCTAAAAGCTAGATAATCTCCAGAGGAAGAAATACCTTCAAAACCACATGTTAACATTAATTATCATTATCCCCATAAATATCTCTTCTCTTTTGGCTGTAGAAGGTGCAGGTTCTCCAGCTGCATGAGCTATTTGTTGCTGTAATTGCTGGGCTACATGTGAGATGGTTATTTCTATCAGGGAAAGATTTTAGGACCACAGTTAACATCATGAGCTGTTACTGAAAGCTGGTAACGATGCTTCTCAGGTCAGCTTTAGTCCATGACAAGACACTAAGCAGCAAACAAACAGCTTCCTGCTGTCACCTTTGCGGCCCTGGCCCTGCAGCTCAGGAGCAGGGCAAAGGAAATGAAATTAGCTGGAAAATTACTCTCAGCCATCCTTGCTAAATTGCAATGAAAATTTAACAATCCAAGCACAAAACCTCTTTGCCTGTTTGCTTTCTTCGTCATGGCAGAGGGAAATCAAGTGATATTTTAAAATACCTGTCAAGAAATGGTATGTGCCCCACCGAGTGAAGGGATGGGGCAGTTTGCCACGCTGCTGTCCACCAAAGCACAGCTCCACTTGCTCTGTTCACACTGCGCTGCTTCTGTAGCAGGACAAGGGCATAAATTTGATTTATAGCACAACAAGGTCTTCAGGACTTACCCTGAATCATGGCAGAGTCCCAGATCCCAGGCACCTGTGGGATTCGGAGAGGCCCTTGCAGCTGCTCATCTCACTGACTATCGAGGGGAGATGGAAAAGCTCCTCCTCACATCACAGAGGGGAATCGAAGTGCAGAGAAAGGTTTGTCCAAGAGAGATGGTGACACCGAGCTCAGAAGCAGCTCAGAAGCAGGTACTGGGAGCACATGGTCCCTGGAGCAGATGTGCTTACACGTTAGAGGGGCTAGAGCCCTTCCCAGTACAGTCTCTCTTCCTGATGGCAAACAGCCAGGTAGCTACATGTCCATAAACTACTCAGCAGCTTCTGCATCCTGCCGCCAGACTGTGCTTCGAGATGTTCTACATCTCCAAACTGCATTCTCTGCCATGCCCTGTAAGCTGTGCTGACCTGCAGCTACAACCACCACCTGCCTTGGTCACACCAGAGCAGAGGCGTCTCTTCACCTGGCACAGGGAGAAGTTCACCAGGTACCAGGCAGTCCAGGAGGGCACCAAGGAGTTAAAGAAAATGACACAGGGCTCCATGTTTGCTGAGAGGAAAAGTTCTGGAAGTTAACCGTTAACCAGCACCCTCTAGGGAGGAAAGGAAACGTCCTAGGAGGCTGGAAGCTGTTTGCATGTTTGTGTGCCTGGTGCCAGAGAGATAATAAATCTTAATTAGGCTGGACCAGCTGTGAGATTACAAGGGAAAGAGGCAAAGCTCCTGAGGGCTGCGTACCCACACGAGCTCCAGAAGATGAGGGAGGAAGGTGGGGAGCATGGGCTGTGTCCCCACTCAAAGTCTGCTTGAGGGTCCCACATGCTTCCTGGCCTAAGCGAACGGTGGGGCTGAGGACAGAGCTGTGGCCTGATCTCAGGGGCTTTCACAACCTTCCTATCAGCAGAGGGACAACCTTCCGGGTGGGATTGCCTGGTTCTCCATCCTTTGGGTTTGCCGTGAAGAGCAAGCGGCAGAGCCTGGCTGCGAGGGAGGAAAATGCAGCCCCACCACCCCCTCTATGGACAGCATTCAGTCCCCTCACAGCATCCAACAAGGGTGGGTATTTAACCAAAGGAGGAGTCAATCTGCAGAGCCATAGGGACCTACATCCCACCCCTCACTCACACACTGGGGTCTGGTCCCTGATGGATGCTTGCAGGTGTTGATGCAGCAGAAGTGAATTCATGTGGCGTTGCTCCCCCAAAACACATGGCTTGTGGCTTCCTGGAGCTGGAAACCCAAAAGCAACCCAGGGAACTCTTCCCCATGCAGGCCCCAGCTGCGCAGGTGCCCTGTCAGGTCCCTTTAGTTAATGCAGGGCAGGAGCTTGCAAATCCACCAGCAAATCTTCTATGTGGGAGCACACTCCGTGCTCTGCCCACCTTGACCACGCGCCTTGGGGCAGGTCGTAGGTGCCATGGCGGGCACTGTGCTGCAGCATGGCCGCAGCTCCAGAGCCGCCTGGAGCAAGTCCGAATGGGAAAGGCCTGCAGGGAGCTGCAAGAAATCCTGCGAGCCTGTGTGACCCAACCATGTACAGAGAGCGAATCATTCTGGCTTTGGTACGGACTTGGCAGGAACATGGAGCTGAGCAGAGTTCAGCAACGCCTGCTGGCACTGCCCTCACGTCTCACATATTCCTTGGGAGGCAGATGTTCCTGCAGAGGTGGCTCTAGCAAAGCTCTCACACCAAAGCGCTTCCGCGGGTAGAAAAAACAAATGGAAGAGGGTAGTTCACGGAGCACAGAGCCTGCTGAGCTGGGGGATGCACTCTCCAGGGAACACACTCAGACTGCTGCATCGTGGACTATGCAGCAGCAATGAAAAACACAAGCAATTCCAAGGCTGCACAGCAACCACAGCAAGGCAATCATCATCAGGCCTTGCGAAAATGCAGAAAAGGACAAGTCAGCCCCCAAACAGCTCTGTCCTGCTGCTCAGCACCCTGCTGAGCAGCAGCAGGTGGAGAAGGCCCTTTCTTGGGAAGGAATCGACCTTGTGGGACGCCACTGGCTGACAGGGCCCTTGCAGGGCTGGGAGGTACCTGAGCCAGAAACGCTGCTTCAGAGACAGCCAGGGCAGGACACCCCCATATAGGCAGCCTGATAGAAAACCCATCTGAGGGGTTGAGAAGAAGTTCTTGCATGCACCTCGGTCCTTCTGGCAGCTGCTCCTTCTCACCGCATTGGTCTCCTGTCTTTGACCTGCTCTGCCATCATGTTTCCTGAGTTTGGCAGCAGGGTTTGCAGGTTAGCCCCGAAGGAAAGATGTGCTGAAACAGCACAGAGAGACATGCCTTTGAATCCTCAGAAAAGCAGCCTGCAAACCCATTTCCAAATCTCATGGAAACGAGGGCCTAGGGAGGATGTTTTGCTCCTCTTGGAATGCAGACAGGGACATCCCGTGTGTCTCCAGGTGACACTCGCCATCACATTCAGGCTGGAACACTCTGTGTGCTGTAATCCATGCCTAGCACACGCTAAGCAGGCGCCGCGAGGGGCCTGGGGAGCACGCTGCCATGAATACAGAGTGGCCTTGCTAGTGACAGCCGGTGCTGTCCACGTGGTGCTAACAAATGCAGGCCAGGGACGGGATGCAGTGCCCTGGCTCAGCTCCTGTCCTAGATGGAGTCAGGAAAGCAATTCAAATGGAAATGGTTTGTGATGAATTAAAAAAAGAAAATCTGGTGCAGGAAGGAATGAGAAGGAGACTCGAAAGAGCAGCTGGAAGGGAGCAAGAGGGATGGAGCTGGAGGAGCACAGCCAAGGAGAGGTGATGCAGGAGATGCAAAGCAGGGGTACAGAATGATGGGAGAGGACAGCAGAGTATGGCAGAGGAGCAGATGAGAGATTTCCCAGGTTAGCGCCGCTCTGGCTGCTCAGCGATGCCCTGCCTAGCCTTTCCCAGACTAGCACAGAATTCCCCAGGACACTGGGAACATTGGGGTCCCCACCTGGGCCAGCAGTACCACCAAGACCTGCTGGTCCCAGAGTGCTAGAGCAGGGACACGCAACAGCATGGGCATGGAAGCCCCGCAGCCCCAACAGGCAATAGGTACTTGCACACTGCTTTGGAGCCACGAGATCCTAGATGGCCTTCGATACCTCACAACAGGGCTCAAGGCAAATCACCCTGCCATCCTAATACCTACCTAAGTCTTCACAGATGCAAATTTAGCCAATTACAGCACAAAATATCCTTAGTATTCTGGGAACTAATGATCACCACCCTCTTGCTAATAATTTTTAACATGCTGGAAATCTGCTCCTACATCCCTGCAGTGGTTTCTCCCAGCACAGACTTAGTTTGCTCTTCCTCTCCTTGCAGCTCATATATTCCAAACCTGCAATCAATCTTGTAGTGTCTGTTCTGGACTTCTTACTTCTTGTTACCTCCTCGTTACAATGACCAGCCCAAAATGCAATACTGTGCTTCTCTGGCTGAGCTTCCCTCCACACCAAGCAAAACAGGGCTGCTGCCACCCATGCCTTGCAAGGGGCAACTTGCTTGAGCAGCCCAGGATGTGCTTGCCTTGCTCTCAGGCAGGTCTCTCAATGACCACTATAACTCCCTAAGGTGTCCTGCAACACTGCTCTCCAGCCTGTTCATTTCTACTTGATATTTGTGCATCACCATTTTCTTGCTTTGCACTCCTCTTTTTATTGCATTTTATTGATTCCAAGTCATTTTTCTGAGTGATTGAAATTTTTTGGTTTTGAATTCGGATCATGCCATTCAAAGCAGTTGCAGCCCTTCTCCACCTGTTTTCATTTCAGCATTTCACAAATATAATCACTATTCCCTCAACCTGGTAGCTAATGAAAATATTGAATAGGACCCGCCCCAGGACAGACCCTCACAGACCTCAATTGCTGTTTTCCCAGTCTGACAGCATTTGAGTGTTCCCCACTCCCAGATTTTTTACCTAACTGTACACCCACCTCAGACACATTTCAACTGCACTTTCAGTCCCGAAGAGCATGTCACATCAAAGAGTACCAAATATACTATGAATCTCAAGACATATCATACATGCTGCTTTCTGTTACCAGCTAGGTCACTTACCCTGTCAAAGATGGAAATTAGATTGATTTAACATGTTGCATTATTGACAAATCCATGTCGCCTGTTCTTTATCACCTCTTATCCTTGAGATGCTTGGCAATTGATTGTATAATAATTTCTTTCTATATGTTTTCAGACATCAAAGTTCATCTGGCTCATGTATAATTCCCCTTTCTCCCTTTTTAATGACAGTTGCAATGTTTTGGCATGTTCCAGTCCACTGGGTGATCACACATGGCCCATGTTTTCTGAGATAATTACTAATGGGGTCCAAGATGACTGTAGCTAGACCTTTGTGTACTCCAGACTGGATTTTATCAGACCTTCACAATTGAAATAGGTCTATATATAATACTCCTCAGCCATGTTTTTCTGTTACTTTTCCTTGTCTCCTGTTGCTAATAATAATCTGGTCCCAGTTAATCTTTCTGCAAAGATTTAAAATATGAAGGATAGTGAACATTACAGCCTTCTCATGTATCATTTAGTGTTTGCTTATCTGTCTCATTTAAAAGTGGATCTAGACTTCCCTGGACATACAAATTATTTTCTTCTAGACTTTTTGTCTAGTCAAAACTCTTTTTCTGCCTCAGTTTGCTTCATTTTGTCTCACCATCTAATACTCATCTTTATGCACCTACATCCTTGATGGATAACAAGGCTGCACTTCTCCCTTTTCCCTGCCTGAACAGGCTCTGCCTTCTGCACTGATGCCTGCAGCTGGTGCTGCCACTCTGAGTCCCGGAGATGTTCAGCTCCAGGAGGAGGTTTCTAGCTCTTCCAGCCTGCTCCCTTATTTGCTACATTTGTGTTTATTCACACCAGCAGATGGGATGGTAGATGGTCAGTCCAAAAATGGAAAGCCTCAGATGGGTCCCATCATGCTTCCTATGTGTGGCCAGTGGCCGTGACAGCCACCTCCCCAGTTCCCAGCACTGGTGCAAAATGTTAGTTGCCGTGCAGAAGATACAGCATTGCACATACCGTGAGTGCAAGGGTGGTTCGGAGGGTCCAGAAGCCAGCAACAGCTTGAGCTGAGCAGAAATTTCCAAAACTCATTTTATCCAGGTTTCAGAAAGGAAAATCCTTTTCTCTAGTGGAACACTTAGAGAAATAAATAAATAAATAAGAGTTACTTCTGAAACAGGAAAACAGCCTGTGCAGTCAGCAGCATCACCAAGATTAAAAGAACTGTTATGGTTTGACAAAGGAATTAAAACATTTAGTATGAGTCAGATTAACACTGAATTTCTCCTCGATGTGTGTCTCATTGGTGCTTGGGTTCAGAAGAACCCTTTGCACATAACACCAATGTCAGAGATGCCAGAAAGCACCAGGGAAAATCCTCTCCAGAGAGAGAAGCAGTTTGTCAGAAATTGCTCCTGCAGACCATGCCATGTCACCACGGTTTTCCTTGTCCTTGGATGGAGCAGATATTGCTCCTGCTGCCATCAGTCTGGGCTCAAAGTGATGTTGCACTAGTACTCCGATGGCCCTGAAGTTCAGCTAGCAGAGAAGCAGCATGGCCCCTCGGCTCTCCAGGGCGCTTGCAGGAACGAGCAGGAAGGGAAGGCAAAGCGCAGGTAGCATCTGCTAGCAATATTCTCCAAATGAAGTTTACACACAAAGAAACGCTGCATCTGAGGCCCCATCAAGGCTCAGCCAAAGTAGCAGGGGACAGATCTATTTGCCTGTGTCCCTGTCAGTGCTGGGGTGGGTTAATATTGACAAAAAGGAGCGTGAGAAGGACATAGGCTGCCTTGGCAGCTGTCAGCGGGTCCCAGGCAGCTCGTGCAATGCTCAGCGGGGCAAGCGAAGGAGATCCTGAGCTGTCAGCGCACACAGTCCAGCGCAAACAGCCCATGGCCTCGCGCTCCAGCGCATGGAGAGAAAGGCTCGAGGAAGGAGCTCCAGGGCTTGCGACGTGAGTGGGAGCTCCAGGCTGTCAGAGCTAGCGCCTGCTCTTTTGCAGGAGGCGATGCCTTTTTGTTTTCTGACGCTGTTGCATAACAACACGAGAGAGGCTTTTCTGACAGCGCTCGCTGCTTGTGCTTGAGGTTCTCCGCCCCCTCATTGCAGATGGGTTTAGGCTGCAAGGAGATGACTGTGGCGCCCAGGAGGAATCCCCAAAAGTGCCGTGCTCCGCCTGCCAGCCGTGGCACTGCAGCGCCCGCGGATGCTGGCCTTGGCTGGGCCACGTGGCCCCATGTTCCCATCGCATGGGCACAGCACAGATTTCCACAGGAACGCTTGTCCTCAGCAGCCCGAGGAAGGACTACGCTGCTCTTTCCTCTCTTTTGGTACTTGGTCCTTTTCCCTTCCTCTCACTGCTCTCCATCAGTGCAGCAGTCTGGGCATTGGCGCTGACTGGCGCTGCCACATCACCACACTAAGCTGGCTCCGTGTCCTGGGCCTTGTGCCAAGCTGTGCCAAAACAACCCAGCACAGATGAGCTTTGCTACCCCTCATGTTAGAAGACCCCAAACTGCTTGTGTCATCAGGGCCTCCCTGAAGCATCACAGTGAACGTGAGCTCCAGCAGCTGCTCAGAGAAGCCTGCAGGACCCCCGGGAGTCCTGCTGTGCACAAGGCAAGCCAGCCATGACCGCTCTGCTCACCGAGCAGATCCCGAAAAGCTGTGCTAGGACTGGTATCCCACAACCAGCTCTTCTGGAATCTGGGCAATGCAGGGGAGGCTGCCCAATAGCAGCCAGATATGTTTCTTGCTCCTCAGTAAATGAACAGGGGAAAAACACGGCAGCAGCAAACACATCCCCACTGCATCACTCAGCTCCTACAGGCTGTGAGACTTAAGCCCCATCCCTTGCTGTTCTCTGGAGGGCCGAGATTTGCCTCTTGCCATGAACTACTGTCTGACACAGCACCTTTGGAAAGGTTGACAGAGGGAGAGTGGGAAGTTTCCCCCAGGAAAAGTAGGGAAAGGCACTGAATCTGTTAGGCCCCCAGGAAGGCTGCTACAACATAAAGATACCATAAACCTGCCCAACCAGCCAGCCTTCCCAATACGTCCTCAGATCTCTGAGCTCTGAGGTCTCCGAAGCCTGAACGTGCACCTGAGCAGCACAGCTCCAGCCCAGCCCCGGGCCCAGTGGGTCAGGAGTGGAGGCAATTAGCTCTGCAGCTGGATGTCCAAGAAGTCCTTCATCCTGCAAGCAGCCCTCACTGATCCCTGGCGCAGGCAACTGTACGCCGTGGGACGTGCACTGGCAATGGGGCTGCAGAGCAAAGGGACAGGGATCCAGGGTAGCGGGCCAGCCAGGAGCGATGGAGATCGAGGAGGTGCAGGTATAGCCAGGATGACAGATGTTTGGAGGCACACTGGCCTTCCCAGAACCACAGAAGGGCTGAGGCTGGAAGAGACCTCTGGAGATCATCTAGTCCAACCCCTGCTCCAGCAGGGACACCCAGAGCATGGGGCACAGGGTGGCATCCAGGCGGGTTTTGAAGATCTCCAGAGAAGGAGCCTCCACAGCCTCTCTGGGCAGCCTGTGCCAGGGCTCTGGCACCCTCACAGAAAAGAAGTTCTTCCTCACATGGAGATGGAACTTCTTGTGTTTCAACTTGTACCCATTACCCCTTGTCCTGTCACTGGCCACCACCGACAAGAGTTTGGCACCATCCTCCCTACATCCTCCCCTCAGGTGCTTGTACGTGTTGATCAGATCCCTCTCACTCTTCTCTTCTCCAGGCTAAACAGGCCCCGCTCGCTCAGTCTTTCCTCACACGATGGCTGCTCCAGTCCCTTCATCACCTTCGTGGCTCTGCACTGGCCCCTCTCTAGCAGCTCCAGGTCCCTCTTGTGCTGGGGAGCCCAGAACTGCCCCCAGTGCTCCAGGTGCCTCCCCAGAGCTGAGCAGAGGGGCAGGATCCCTCCCTCACCCACTGGCAACGCTCCTCCTGGTGCAGCCAGGAGCCTGTTGGCCTTCTTGGCCACCAGGGCACGTTGCTGCCTCATGGGTAACTTGGTGTCAACCAGGACTCCCAAATCCCTCTCTGCGGAGCTGCTTTTCAGCAGGTCAACCCCTAATCTTCGCTGGTGTCTGGGGTTATTCCTGCCCAGGTGCAGGACCCTGCGCTTGTCCTTGTTGAACCTCACGAGGTTCCTCTTGGCCTTTCTAAGGCTCACGCCTTTGCTGTCATCCCCCCAGTCTTCAGTCACTCCACTGCCAGCTCTGAGGATGCAGATGTTGTATTCAGACCCTGGCACTGCAGACCTACAGCCTTGTCCCAACGCAGCCCCGGGGGGGTGGATGTGGCTGCCTAGCAAGGCTGGTGATACCTCACTGGCCACCCATCCTATCTGGCTCAAGGGGACCTGGAACATTACAGATGCTACAGAACAGCTTTGCCATGGGCCATGCCAACTATTGGGTTGAAAAGCATTATGAAAGAAGGGAAAGATGGCAGAATTTGGCCAAAAGATTGTCTGATAGATGCTCAGGTTGAAACATCATGGGTCAAGCTCACTAAAGCGTCATGATCAGTGACCCAGTGCCCAGAAGAGCCTAACTTCCAGAATACACAACTTTCATCAGGATGAGACTCCGCAAAGCCAAGGACAACTAACAGCCCCTGTAAATCCCAGCCCAGAAGCCACAGTGCTGCACCTGTCAAAGAGAATTCTAACTTTTGGGATGGTAGTTATCCAAATAACAATTATTTCCCCACTTAGCAAAATAAATCTGGTGCAAAACCAGGTTTTTAAGTCTCTAAAGCTCTTTCATGAGCAAAAGCAGAGAGAGCTTGCTGTGGAGTGGAACGAAAACTGCTGGTGATTCCTCTTAGCACACAACAAATGACAGAAAAAAAAAACTTTTAAGGGCAGAAAAAAAACAAACACACAAACGAACAAACAAGCGAAAAAACAGAAAGGCATTCCAAGATTGAAAATAAATGCTTAAAACTTCAGGCTATGTGACCACTGGCAATAGTGTTTCTTTGGTGACACAGAACTCTGTAGGAATCTGGATCGGCTTTTCTTGCGAGTTGTATACCCATGTGACGCTCTGCTTTTTGGCTTCCTTCCATGTTTATCACGAAACCATGAAACAATGTTTCTTCCTGCTTTTTGCTGATTCCTCTCCCACTGCAACCACCAATTAGTTCCAAAGCTCTTCAGGCTGGTATAAAAGTAACAAATGCAGCAATTGCTTGTGATTTCTGTGGGTTTAATGTTTAAGCATTTGCAGTCATGCGACAATGTCTTTGTGTCTGAGTTGCACTTATCAATCTCAATGGTAAGTTAAAAATATCCTATATGGAAATTTTTTAGGTTTAGAGAAACTGAGACATTACAATCCATGAAAGTCAGACTGAGAGGAGTGCTTGGTGGCCTACATGGTCAGTTCTTATTCTCCTTCCTTCTTTACCAGCACCTCTTTCCTCTTTCCCTATTCTCTTGTCCTCACCACAGTCTTCTGCTTCTTCCTGGGTTTTCCTGTCACCAATTTTGGCCCAAGCTGATATCTGAGACCAGAGGGGGAAAAAAAAAAAAAAAAAAAGTAAGACTTCGATAAAAGTCTGTTTTTTTCCTAGACTAAAAGCAAAGGCAGTTTACTTAGAGACCTGGATCTTTTCCCCTTGTTGCCATATTCTCCAGAAATCCTGGCTCCCAGTGCCCTTCCAGAGCTAGAGCCACCAGCAACCTCCTGTCCACATCTGTCTTCTCTCACTGCAGTAACCAACACTCTCCCAAGCCCCAGGAATCACGGTCTGAAGGATGGAGCTGAACAATAACGGGCACCACTAAGACCTGGGGTTTACGGAGGTCAGCTGTGAGCTCCTCCTCTACCACACTGGTAGGAAACTGCAGATATTCAGCAGTGCCTGTGTCCTGGGCATTTCACTTGTCTCATTCCCTCCACAAGGACCCCTTCCAGGCCCAGGAACTTGGGTCCATTTGTTCCTCTTCTCATCCACCTCCTCCTTCTTCTTGTCATCTTCCTTTCTTATCCTATACCCTGAAGTCAGCACCAGTGGAACCTGCTTTTAGGAAACTAAAAACTTTCCTGGTCCCTATAGTTCATGATAAGCAAGGGTAGAAATGCACAGGGGCACTTTGTGAAGTCCAGCAAAAGCAGGTCTAAACACCTGATGGATCTGCGAGGCAAGGCAAGTTTTGCAAGGTGTGATTGCTGTGACATGCTTGAGAATTTGTGAGACACTGAACAGGAAAAATGAGCAGTAAAAATACTGGGATGGTAACCAAGAAGGAACACGCAACACAGCTTGTCCAACATTTCCTTTCAGACTTTCACAACACATGGTAAATATAGTCCTTTTCCCTTATGGGATGAATCTGTCTCTGCTCTCTCTGGGAGAGACCTTCCACCTCAGCATTGGGCTGTGACAGGAAGACAACAACAAATAAGCTAGTGGGACAACTTAGTGGAGCAGAGGACAAATGCAACACTTGTGAAAACACCAGAGCTGGGCCACCATGCTGCTTTATCGCCAGGTCCGTCTGGGACAGGGGGGATAGGCAGGAGGAATGGCCATGCAGCAAGGCAGGAGAACCCAGGAGCCCCGACTTTCAGGCTGCTGAGTCTGAATGCTGGCTGGCACACCCCTAAAAGACCCTAAGGTGAAGTCCCTTGCGTGCTGTAGCTGCAGACCATTGGGTAGGTGAATCATTCTGAACATGCCCTTGTCCTTGGAGGATACTCATTAACAAGGATAGTGGACAAGGTTACTGCAGCCCCTCAGTTTGAGGACAGGCAGCTCCTAGGAGCCCAGGCCAGCCTTGATGCTGCCTTTCCTTGTCTTGAGTCTTCAGACCCCTTCCCCTTGGTATGCCAGAAGGAGACCCTGTTTTTATCTCCACATCTAGGTTCCTCATCCTAAGCTGTCAGCACAATGCAGGAGCCTTCCCATGCCATGGGGCACCCACTATACCTAGCTAATGGCAGGGGTAAAAGAGGTCTATGACTTCGCTAACTTGCTCCATCTGCCTCTTACACCAGGAGCAGGAAGAGAGCTTCAAACAAAAGGCAGGAAAGCCCAGTCTGTAGCTATTTCTCATGTGTGGCACAGTAGAGCCTACAGGGCTGATCAGCCCAGGTCAGTCCACAGTGCATGGTCTCCATTCCTGGAAGAGAGTGATCGAGCACAGGAAGCCCAGGGACACTTCACACATTGCCAGCACAGCCAGACAGATCCTGGCTCCTAAGCACTCCTCCTAGCATCTAATTCAAATGGATGTGCTTCATGGAACCCATCATATTCATGCTGCTTGGCAGAGCATTTCAAGGGTGTGAGTTAGTCTGTGACATTTAAATAGCAACTGCACTAGGTCTATAATCTTAGCACCTTTGCTGCTGCCTTCTAACTTTTTCTAAAGTCTCAGGTGAGAAACATCATTAGAGACAGATGGTCTGTGCAGTGGAGCTGGGCATCATTTGCCTTGTTCGCTTGTGGTTGGTAAATGTAGAAATGCTCATGAGGCTGCAGGGTCTTTGGCAATTAATTAACTGTACCTTTCCCAGAACCTACCTTCTTACAACATACAGAAAGGATTCAACAACTCTTGGGTCTCAAATGAATGCAGGTACCAGTTCAGGCTCCTTTCTAAACTCCAGAGTGTAACCCAGGGAACACTGGCATGATTTTCTCTTCCCTTCCATTGCTGCCAAGGTGCATGCAAACCCACAGTGCCACAGGACTGCATTTCTGCCCACACTGCAGGGAAATGTGTGTGCCCAGAAGCTGAGGCCCATGCATGCCTGAATGTCCTTCTCTGCTTTTCTGAAAATCCAGGAACCTGCCCCAGAGCCTTCCCAGCCATCATTTATGAAATGTGTGTCACAATTAGAGGGAGGGAAGAAAATGCAGTACAGATGGCATTAGAAAAAAAAAAAAAAAAAGCGGACAAAGCAGGCAATTTGGCAGTGGAAACTTATACTAAACAGAGCCCTTGGGAGAGCTGAGCAGAGTAGGATATGCAGGTTCCTGCATCAGTTTTCTCTGGATTCACAAGAGAGAAATGTTCCCCAGTTGAAGCAACTGTCCCCATACTACATTTTTTTTTCTTAGATCCTCAGCTACTTCATTGAGAAGTCAGACTGCTCAAAGATTACCGTATCACAGTCAAGGATATTAATGCTTTAGCATCTACAGACAGCATAAATGAGAATGTGACTAGACTTATACAGGAGCTAAAAACCACTGACCTGCTGGATGGCTTAGCCAAATCATTTTCCCATTCTGTGTCTTGATTTCTCCACCAGTGAAACAAATCAGGAAATAGGACTCTGCCCTCCTTTTAAAATGCCAGTGGAAAATACTTTGTCTGAGCTTCCTAAACATTGAATGCAGGTCACAGCCTGAAGGGTTAAAACATATAGTCCTTTCTCTTCCCAGGACAGTTACTTAGAGGCAGGTACTGTACCTGTCAGGGGAAAGCCTGCCTGAACAGTGGTCACATCCCCCCAGCTGTGACGCTGGAAGCAGAGCAGCATGGCACCCTTTGCACAAAGCTACATCCTGCTTAGAGAAGACAAACTCTGGAGCAAAATACAAGCATTACAGAAGCAGACGTGACACTTGGAATCATAGAATCACAAATCATAGAACCATCATGGTTGGAAAAGACCTTCAAGATCATCAAGTCCAACCCTAAGTCCTTCAACACCATCCTTGTTAAACCGTGTCCCCAGGTGCCTCATCTACACCTTTCTTGAACACTGCCAGATACAGCGACTCCACAACATCCCTGGGCAGCCTATTCCAATGCTTGATTACTCTTTCTGTATAGACATATTTCCTATTATCTAACCTGAATCTCCTCTGGTGCAACTTGAGGCCGTTTCCTCTTGTCCTATTCTGGAGAAGAGATCGACCGCCCCCTCACTACAGCCTTCTTTCAGGTAGTTGTAGGGAGTGAGAAGAAGGTCTCCCTGGAGCCTCCTCTTCTCCACACTGAATAACCCATCTCTCTCAGCTGCTCCTTGTCTGCTCTGTGCTCCAGCCCCTGAACCAGATTCGCTGCCCTTCTCTGGACATGCTCCAGAGCCTCTATGTCCTTCTTGGAGTGAGGGGCACTGAGTACAGGGGGATGATCACTTCCCTGGTCCTACTGGCTGCGCTGTTCCCGATACCAGTGAGAATGCCGCTGGCCTTCTTGGCTAGCAGTGAGCCAGAAAAGTCCCCTCTTCTTCCGCCAGCTTTCCTTGCCCTGACACACTGAGCATCCTGCAAGAGGGACATTCCCAGAGCAGAGCAGTGGGACATCCTGCTGTAAGCGGGAGCTGCAGTCCTCAGTGGGACAGGGGCCGGTGTGTGCGCTGCCAGGGGGCAGGAGGTGGCAGGAGCAGGAGCCAGGTGGTGTCCAGGAGGAGGGAGAGCAGCTCCCAGCGCAGCTCTGTGCCCGGGCAGGAGCTGGCAGAGCCAAGGGCAGCCTGGCGAGCGGCCCTGGACAAGTGTGCAGCGGGGCCCTGCTTGCAGCAGGCAGCAAGGCGGCCGGGGGACGGGCTCCTTCCAGCAGGGCCAGCGATGCTCATGCAGGCCCGGGAGACTCTGCGGGGAGTGAAAACTTCTCGTGAGCTCTGTCTTTGCAGAGCTGGAAACGCCCGGGCTTCTCTGCTGGGGAAAGGGGTCAAGGATCCTTCTACACATGGCTGCGAGATGGGAGCTGTGGAGCTGTGGATTCTCCTAGAATGAAGAGCCTTCCAAAGAGAATAAGCTTCCCTTTGGGTACAATTACCCCGGATTAGAGCTGAGCTAGGTGCTGAGCCAGGAATGACCATAAAACTGCGAGCCTGGAGAGCGCTACCCTATGGACTGACAAAGCTCCCAGGTGTCCTTGTCTCTTCCCTCTTCCACTCTACACTGATCTTGCTGTGCACAAGGTTTCTTACAGCTTCACCAGCCATACGATCAGTTTAATTTTGGGATCCATCCTGTCATGTACTGGGCAATGAGTACAACAGTCTGCAGGATCCACATTTGTGCGAGTATTCCAACCTCAAAGACAACCTGTGCAGGCTGAGGAGAGGAGGCTGCATGAGCAAGGATGGCCAAGTGGGTTGTCCGTGCGGGTGAGCAGAAGAGTTTCCCTGGGAGAGGGTGGTTGGGAGAGGCACTGGCTGCAGCCGCCCCTTGCGCGTGCAGGGTACAGGGCTGTGGTTTTTATTGTTGTTTTTGTTGATAGGAGGCCTTGAACCAAGGCCCATCTAGGGGGCTGTCTACAGAGAGGCAGTCTGGTCCATGCTGCAAAGCTGATCCCCCTAAGGAGAAAAGGAGCACCTGGAAGAAGCGGTGAGTGATCGTCGTGGGTGACTCCACGCTACAGGGCACGGAGGCACCAATATGTAGACCGGACTCCCTCATCCAGAGAGGTCTGCTGATTGCCAGGGGCACAAATAAAGGATGTCACAGAAAGGCTCCCAAGGCTTGTCCAGGAGTCGGACTATTACCCTCTGGTACTGTTTCATGTGGGCGCTAATAATGCCATGGGGAAACTGAGGGATATCAAGCGAGACTTCAGAGCCCTAGGGATGGCCATCAAAGGTATGGGAGCCCAAGTAGTATCCTGCCAACGAGGGGAATGGATTCAAGGAGAAGGCGAATATGGCAGATTAACAACTGGCTGTGCCGCTGGGCTTGGCAACAGGGTTTTGGCTTCTATGACCATGGGACTCTGTTTGATGACCACCAGCTAGTGGGGAATGATGGGATCCATCTCAGCAAGAGGGGCACACGTCTCTTTGCCAAAAGGCTGGCCAACCTGGTTAGGAGGGCTTTAAACTACACGAGAAGGGGGAAGGGGAGTGTCACACAGACACGGCAAGCAGTACCGCACAGCCTAGGTCAGATGGCGTCCAGAGGGAGTAGGCTAGTGGGGAAGTGAGGATAGGAAATGATCATGGAGGGTCCTCTTTCACCCCTCCTGGGAAACCTGCAGGCTTGGTTACTTCCCTGAAATGCCTGTACACCAATGCGCGAAGCATGGGGAATAAGCAGGACGAACTGGAGATCTGTGTGCAGTCCCAGCGACATGATCTTATTGGAATCACAGAGACGTGGTGGGATAGCTCGCATGACTGGAGCGCTGCCATGGAAGGCTATGTGCTCTTTAGGAAGGACAGGCTGGGAAGGCGAGGTGGTGGAGTTGCTCTTTATGTGAGAGAGCAACTGGAATGCATGGAGCTCAACCTGGGAGTGGAGGATGAGCAAGTTGAAAGCTTGTGGGTAAGGATTAGAGGGTAGGCTCATGTGGGAGACACTGTGGTGGGTGTCTACTATAGGCCACCTGACCAAGACAATGAGGTTGATGAGGCCTCCTATAGTCAGCTGAATATTGCCTCACAGTCACAGGCCCTGGTTCTCATGGGGGACTTCAACTACCCCGACATCAACTAGAAGGACAACACAGCCAGGCACAGTCCTGGAGGTTCCTGCAGAGCGTCGACGATAACTTTTTGACGCAGGTTGTGGAGGAGCCGATGAGGAGAGGTGGGCTACTGGACCTCGTGCTATCAAATAGGGAGGGACTTGTCGGAGATGTGAAGGTGGGGGGTAGCCTCGGCTGCAATGACCATGAGTTGGTGGAGTTCAGGATCCAACGAGGAGGTGGCAGGGCTGTAAGTAGCCTTGCAATGATGGACTTCAGGAGGGCCAACTTTAGCCTCTTCAGGGACCTCCTCGGAAGAATCCCATGGGCTAGAGCACTAGAAGGAAGGGGGGCCCAAGAAAGCTGGTTAGTTTTCAAGCGGCACTTCCTCCGCACCCAGCAACAGGGCATCCCTGTGTGTAAGAAGTCAGGCAGAGGGGGCAAGAGACCTGTGTGGATGAGCAAGGAGCTTGTGGCAATGCTCAAGCAGAAGGAGGCGGTATACAGAATGTGGAAAAAATGACAGGCTCCCTGGGAGAAATACAGGAACGTAGTCAGGGAATGCAGAGATGCGACAAGGAAAACTAAGCCGCATTTGGAACGCAATCTGGCAAGAGACGTTAAAAATAACAAGAAAAACTTCTTCAAATACATTAACAGCAAAAGGAAAATCAGGAAAACGTGGGCCCGCTGGTGAACGAGGTGGGCACCCTGGTTAAAAATAACACAGAAAAAGCAGAGTTGCTCAATGCCTTCTTTGCTTCGGTGTTTACCAAGGACAGCCCTTTAGAGCCCCAGGCCCTAGGTACAAGAGAAGAAGCCAGGGGAGAGGAAGACTTGCCCTGGGTAGAGGAAGATTGGCTCAGAGAGCACCTAAGGAAACTTGATACCCACAAATCCATGGGCCCTGATGGGATGAAACCCAGAGTTCTGCGGGAGCTGGCGGATGTCATAGCTAAGCCACTCTCCATCATCTTTGAAAGATCCTGGAGAACAGGGGAGGTGCCGGAAGACTGGAAGAAGGCCAATGTCACACCAGTCTTCAAAAAAGGTGAGAAGGACCCAGGAAACTACAGGCCAGGGAGCCTCACCTCCATCTCCAGAAAAGTGATGGAACAGCTCATACTGGCTGTTGTCTCCAGGCACATGGAGGACAAGAAGGTGCTCAAGAGTAGTCAGCATGGATTCACCAAGGGGAAATCATGCTTGACTAACCTCATAACCTTCTATGATGGAATGAGCGGCTGGATAGATGAGGGGAGAGCGGTAGATGTCGTCTACCTCGACTTCACCAAGGCTTTTGACACTGTCCCTCACAACATCCTCCTGGGCAAGCTCCGCAGTGTGGGATACATGAGTGCACAGTGAGGTGGATTAGGAACTGGCTGGATGGCAGATCTCAGAGGGTGGTGATCAGTGGTGCAGAGTCTAGTTGGAGGCCTGTAGCTAGCGGGGTCCCCCAGGGCTCAGTCCTTGGTCCAGTCGTGTTCAAATTATTCATCGATGACCTGGATGAAGGCACAGAGCGCTCCCTCAGCAACTTTGCTGATGATACCAAACTGGGAGGAGTAGCTGATACCCCAGGGGGCTGCGCTGCCATCCAGAGGGACCTGGACAGACTGGACAACTGGGCGGTGAAAAACCTCATGCAATTCAACAAGGCCAAGTGCAAGGTCCTGCACCTGGGGAGGAATAACCCCAGACATCAGCACAGGCTGGGGACCGACCTTCTGGAGAGCAGCTCTGCGGAGAAAGACCTGGGTGTCATGGTGGACGACAAGTTGACCATGAGGCAGCAGTGTGCCCTCGTGGCCAAGAAGGCCAATGGGATCCTCGGGTGCGTTAAGAAGAGTGTCTCCAGCAGGTCGAGGGAGATGATCCTGCCCCTCTACTCAGCCCTGGTGAGGCCGCATCTGGAGTATTGTGTCCAGTTCTGGACTCCACAGTACAAGAGGGATGTGGAGCTGCTGGAGAGAGCCCAGCGCAGGGCCACAAGGATGATCAGGGGCCTGGAACATCTGCCCTATGAGGAGAGACTGAGAGAGCTGGGCCTGTTCAGCCTGGAGAAGAGAAGGCTGAGAGGGGACCTGAGGATTGTCTAGAAGTACCTCAAGGGAGGCAGTGAGGAGGATGGTGCTGGCCTCTTTTCACTGGTGGCCACAGACAGAACTAGAGGTAATGGCCACAAACTGAAGCACCAAAAGTTCCCCAGGAACTTAAGGAAAAAAATTTTAACAGTGAGGGTGACAGAGCACTGGAACAGGCTGCCCAGAGAGGTTGTGGAGTCTCCTTCTCTGCAGATCTTCCAAACCTGCTTGGACGCAGCCCTGTGCCACGTGCTCTAGGTGACCCTGCGTGTGCAGGGGGGTTGGACTAGATGATCTCTAGAGGTCCCTTCCAACCTTGAACATTCTATGATTCTATGATTCTGTGGTATTGCGGGGTTTGTTTTTCGTTGATGTTGTCATTGTTATTGTTGCTGTTGTTGTTGTTGTTTAAATATATATTCCTGTATCATTGCTTAATTGTTCTGTCTTGTTTCCACACGAGCTCAGGCACAAAAATCATCCCCACTGCAGGTGTGTGTCGAGCCCCAGGATTTCTCACAGCAGGGGCAGGGCAGGGCCAGCAAAAAGGTCCCTCTAGGACTTCCCTTCACACGTGGCCCTGGGGATGCCCAAAGGGGAAGGAGCCCCAGCCCCAGCGCGGGGCAGCTCTCAGCTCTCCGGGTGCCGCACACAACGTGTCCCCGCAGGGCCCAAGCCACAGCCAAAGGGAAGCTGTCGCGCCCCAGGGACACGGGGCCTGGAGATGCAGGGCCGAGCTCCACGAGCCCCAGGGGACACAGGGCCCCGCAGGGCTGGACACGCTCAGGGACCGCGTCATGGGGGGCAGTGTCCCCGCAGGCAGCTGGGGCAGAAATCGGCGGCTGCCAGGAAGGGCCCCGTACTGGGGACCGCGATGGAGGCTGCTCTGTAGACCTCAGTAGACCCTTGGATGGGGACCAGGGCACCAAGGCAGGTCCTTCTGCTCATGTGACTTTACCGTTCATCACTGCAGCATCATCAGCTCCTCCAGCACAGAAGACCTTATGCCCAGTCAGCAAAGCAGAGGAGACAGAGGTTCAACCACAACATGTTTTCATGCATGGACTGGGGAACGCTCCTCTCCAGAGCTCATCAGGGAAGAAGAGGGGACAAGAAGTTGTATAAGAGCCAGCAGCATGCCCTTGTGAAAAGGAAGGCCAAGCACATTCTGAGATGCATTAGGAAGAACATTGTCAGGATGTCAGGGAGGTGATCCTTCACCTCTGCTCAGTACTGTCGAGACCATGTCTGGAGCACTGTGTCCAGTTCTGCATTCTACAGCACAAGGAAGACATGGACTCCTGGATTGAGTCCAGCAAAAACTCACAAAGATGATAGAGCATCTCTCAGAGAAGGAGAGAGCTGGGATAGTTTAGCCTGGGGAAGAGCAGGCTCAGGGGAATTTCATCAATGTCTATAAATACCGTGTGATGGACAGTACAGAAGACAGCATCAGGCTTTTCTGAATAGTGCCCAGTGACTGTACAAGAGACAACAGGCACAAACTGAAACAGGAAATTCCACATTAACTTGCTTTTGATTTCATAGCATCAGCTGTGTAAAGCAAGGGCTATCAGATGCTCCGCTACTATAGAAAAGACTATATTGCTCTTCAATACTGTTTTCAGCTACAGATAGCGATCCTTCAGCTCTGCTGATACATAGCTGCAAAATGAAAAATCCCAACCTCAGCGTGCTCTGAAGAGCTGCATGCACAACGTCCTGTCTGTGGCACAGCCTCACAGCTTAGCTATATTGCAAACACAAGCCAAAGACTATGTCTTGCTATTGCAGTTACTCCTGTAACCACAGAGGAGCCTCCTGGTGACATGCTGCTTGGATTGCCTTCTCCATGCACGTGCTGGTGGTAACAGTGCTTCTGACTCAGGTCATGGATTTAGGCTGCAGTTGGCTGAGCTATTCTGTAGTTTTTTACTTGCAGGAAAACCATCTGTCCCTTCAGGAGATGCACAGACACAGGAAGGAGTGAAGCCAGCCCAAGCCTACACTGCAAAGAACAGGAGATGGGCTTTCTCACCAAGGACCATCCTCTCGCTCCACAGCCCTTAATTTAGGTAGAAAACACCCCTATACCCCACCCTTCCCTTAAGGTTCAGTGGATGTGGAAGTAGCCTAGCTCAGCAACTCAAGTTAAATTAAATCAGCAGAAGTGATTAACTGAATCCAGAGTGCAGTTGGGCATGCAGAGGGATGGGCTTTGCCCTCTGAAAGATAAGTCAGCTGAGAAAGCAGGGCAAGTATTGGCAGAAAGGGAAAATAGCTCAGATGCCTCTGTCTCTAGTGAAGTTCAGGGGCTAGACTAAAGCATGGTCACCCCTGCAGATCAGTGAGAGGACCTGGGAGTAATGGTAGCCCTCTCCAAAGAGATAGGCTGACCGATTCTTTGGCTGATGTAGCAAACACAGCATGGATAGAAGTGAAGAAAAATGACTCGGAATCAAGCGTGTTCAGATGTGCCAAACCTCAGACATGCCAGGCCAGGAGAACAGGAAATATATATGTAATTAAGAGCTAAAAATGAACATCTAAAAAGCCAGATCCATTTTCAGGGAGGGTAAAGAGGGTTAACTGCAGTCATCGATGGGAATGCTAATGAGAAAGCCAGGGAACCTTGGGCTGTTTTGATCTCACTTTTGCTAATACAGGAGCTGTAATCATTAGGTATAGATGGGATCTGCTTATCCAGCATCTCTGAACTCAATGGCAGCATATGCCAACAGCGTGACAACAACATGGCAGTCTGTTTTACACACAGCATGCCTCTCCCTTCCCAGCCCTTTGGCAGAATTTAGAGTGATGCTGCTCTGCAGATGCCTGCACCCCGATTGTGTCCCTGCAGTGGAGGCAAGTCCATGTGTCTCTGAAGACACAGGAGAATCAGGGCCGTCACACTGTAGTTTCTCCCAGCTGAGGTAGCAGGGAGTTCCTGTGCTCCCATTGCCTGTTTGGGTGACAAGGTGAGAACAGGCTGTGACCAGTGTACAGCACAGCTGCTCCCAGGCTCATGCAAGTGGCACGAGAACAACCCAATCACAGAACAGGCAGGGCAGAGAGGCCACCAGCCACAAAGGTTTTGAGACAGAGGACTAATATCAAGCTCTGATATTAGAGAACAAGGAACCAGAACACATAATCCATACAAACTCCTCCTAGGATGTTTACTAGGTTTTTGCTCCTTCTCTCTCTAAATGAGAGCCCCACAGCTTTGAGCCTGCATGACCTACAGCACTCACAGAGCAGGGTACAGCTTCTTTGCATCCACATGCCCATGCTTGGACAATATGACGAATATGGTTGGCTTTCTGGGCTCCTCATGGTCAGGGAACGGTTCACAATACCACTGGGACCAGCAAACTCTGAAGTCTCACACAAGACACAACCTTCCAATGGCTCCTGTGTTACTGCTGTAGGTTTTACAGGAATCTGTGGATTTTGGTGCTGTGCCCCAGGCAATGTTTCTGAAGCATAGTCAAGCTGTGTCACACCCCAGAAACATGCCAAGCAAAGGCCTTCAGGCAGCCTCGGCCACTCGGTGGGCATCACCCACCCAGGCTGGCCAAAAGTTGAAGAAAACTGAATCTCCCCCTTCCTGAGGACTTGACAATCTCTCAGTCTGAGCTTGGACTGAGCATTCAGTCTGATTTTCATAACAACCATCCACTTTTATGGTCAAAGAAGCCTGCTTGTGGTAATTCCAGCTTTCAAGGATCCTCAGGTGAGGGTACCGGCCTTCAAAAAACATGTTACTTTGAACTGAGCAGCCTGGGGACATTTTATTCCTCTTCTCATTTCTGAGCTTGCAATTTTCAAACACTTCAAAAGTGCAAGACTACGAGTGCTGGAACAGCTTTTATCAAGGAAAAAAAAATCAAGAAATTGTCATGCGATCTCTATTCCAACAACACAACCTTGGAGAAAGAAAAGCAAGTAACATCAAAAGGAAATGTTATTCCTACTTCTTGTTTGCCTAGAATTTCATCTGTTTACACAATTGAAACCACTTCACCCAGCCCTGCTTTTGACAGGTGAAGCTGTAGTAAACCACCTCTCCTGAACAAGATGATCCAGATTTGGTCCTGAGCCTTCAAGAGCCCTGCATAGAAGCACTCCAAGATAAGACATCTTGTCAAAGTAATAAAGCAGGGCAGATTTGAAGACTAACTCCTTTTGACAGAATCCCATCAATCTAAATAACAAATCACAATTTCCTTGCTAATTACCTTCATTAAGGATGATTGTGAATCACTCAGCCAGTCAAAATGCAGGTTTTGAGAGGGAAGAGGAGCATGTGCTGTGTGCAAAAACAACTCCAATATCAAAATCAACACAAGCCAGGCAAAAATTGACGGCATTTGCGTTTTTGGGGTTCTTGCGCTCAGGAAGAAATGGGTACCTTATCCCACAACAAAGCAAACACTCCAGAAGAGATCTGAACAATCTGGTTGCCCTGAAAACGGTAAAACCTGTGCAGGAACACTTACCTTCTCATGCCAGCTCAGAGAATGGCCCTCAGGAGTCATTTGTAATAAATATACCGTGAGGAGGGATCCCAAATAGATGCAATTACCCTATAGAAGTAGCCTATGGATGCTCATAGTTTGGGGAAGGAATGGCACAGGGTGACAATGCACAGGGACAAGTTTCTGCTCTGAAACATGCAGGTTTTGCATTTTTTCCATTTGAAAAAAGGCACTCATTGCTGCATGCCGCTAATGCTGCTGGCACTCTGCTTCCAAGGTGGATGGACAAGAAGAAGGAAGGATCAAGGTCATTTTGCCTTTTCTTTTTTGTTTGAATGAAACACAGTGCAGAATCACTGGAAAATCAGGATGTTTTTTGTGCAGTGGAAGAGGGTACATATTGCAATGTTGAGGGCAGTACATATAACCATAGTGAAAGAAGTGCTCTTCAAGACAGGTGGATTAATAAGGTGGTGTTCATTTAAGGGCTTGAAAGTACCGATTGCTCTTAAAACTCAGTGCTGTTCTTACTCCCTCTGTTTCATTGGCAATGGGTTTGTGCTCTTGTGTTTTTGCGAGGTAAAGCTTATCCACTGGTAATGGAATCTGTCGTTGCTCAAAGCTCAAGAGGAGATCTGAATCTGGAAGCAGATTTTCCCAATCCCCAGCTAATTTGGGGTGTTACAACTTTCTCTGGAGCATCTGAGCATAGCAAATGATAGCAGAACAGTTACTGAGTCTCCAGATGCAGTTCCTTAGGAAAAGTTGTGCTCAGACATTGGGGAACTTTACTAGTGCTCCTCCTTTCAACGCAACCCATGCAGCAGTGCCATGAAATCCCCTTGGCGCTAGTGCACAGCCCTGCAGACTATGTGGTGCTTTGCTCTTTGATACGCAAAACTCTTTGCTTTGCTTCTCTTGATGCCAGCATCACCTCAGGTGGCTCACAAGAAGGTGTAAGATCTGTTTGCATGTCAAACAAAGACAGGGATGTTGGCAAGGAGGAGCAGCCTTCCCGTTTGAAGGAAGCCGTCTGCAAAAGGCAGCAGGGTTAAAACAACTCTCCATTTTCCTTTCCCCAGGCTGCTCTCCAATATATTTGTGTACACCCTACCTAGGCATCTGGCAGGCAATTTTCACCGCGGATGCATTGATGAGCAGATAGCTGCTAGCACAACACAGACTCACTGGCGCTTGCGTGCGGAACAGCTGCCTCTGGAAAAATGAGGGAGAAGGGCATGCCTCAGCCTTCCTTCCTTGCAGGGAGGTGTGGAATTAGCACAGAGGTGCAGGCCAGGACACCACTGCTTGCTCCAGCTATCAAGGGGAAGGATATAAAACACATGGTCCTGTGCCCAATGCTGTTCTACAACTGCTCTGCTGCCCAATCAGCTGCTGACTGGGTGCTACGAGGCTCCCGTGAGCACTTATCTCCGCAGGGACATGCATCCCTTGCAACACCAAGCCCTTCCGCGCAAGCCAACGAGCAATTTTCCAATAGATCCATGCTGCATTAATCTTGTGAAAGGTACTAGATGATAAACAAACCATGAAAATGGATGAAAGGAAAGAGAGAACTGGAGAAGGAAGAAAGGGAGAACCAAAGTACAGAAATATATAGAATATGTTTACTGGAACAGGCTGCTCTGAGAGGTTGTGGACTCTCCTTTTCTGGAGATGTTAAAAACCCACCTGGATGCCACTCTGTGCTCTAGGTGTCTCTGCTGGAGCAGAGGGGTTGGACTGGATGATCTCTATAGGTCCCTTCCAACCTCAACCATTCTGTGATTGTTCTGGAGGAACCAGCATGATGGCAATGAAAGGTGGGCAACGGCATGGCCAGGAAGCACTCGGAGCCCAGAAGCTTGGCAGAACCCTGTTGCAACCAGAGCTGCCTGCTACCTCTGCTCCTCAGATGTGTCTGAGGAAGAGGATAACAGCCTCCAAACGAAGAGCCCTTTGGGCCTTGAACAGGAGTGTCAAACTCATTGCGTGGTTGTATTTCGTTGGAGAGGAAAGAGGTTGCAAACTAGGTTTCCTACCCCATTCAGCATCAGCTCTGGCCAAGCCAGCAGCAGCTCCTTGCTCTTGCCTCACGCAGAGCAGCAGCCTCAGGACAACAAATTTCATTACATCTCCTTGGACAGAGCTAGTCCGGAGTGCCATGGCCTGCCTGTTGGCTGCCGCGGGGACAGAGCCACTCTGTGGGAGCCACAGGCCGCAGTCTCCCACACCACTGCTCGCAGGCCCAGCACATGGATGGAGGCACCGGAAGAACTGCAGAGCAAGGCAAGGAATCCATTCTGGCTGATGGGTGCAAAGCACCTTGCATGAAATCACTGCCACACACGACTGCAGTAACTGTGGGGCTGTTTTTCTCCTTTCTTTCTAAGAGAGCTCTCCTGAAACACAGTGCCTGACTCTTGCCATTAGCCACAGCAGCAAAGAAGGCAGCCCAGGTGAGCGCCGCTCAGCCCACTTTGGCACTGCCTCAGCATTATCTTTCCTGACACCTGAGGGGAAAAGAAATCAGTGGGCATCTTGGAAAGCAGAATGCGTGATAAGCAAATCCTGGTCACTTAGATGTGAGGTTTGCTTCCAATTTTTTCTTTCTCAATCTGGAAGGTTTAGCAGCAGTCAGATAAGAGAACTGCCAAGGCACTTCCAGCCGCATGGCCTCAATTTAGCTTCCAGCCAAGCTGATTTCCAAAAGCCTGGACAGCTCTCTGAGGCATCCTCTGAAGAAAAAAAGAGCTGGAGGAGGGTCTGAAAGGAAACGGCTTGAGAAGCTTTTCTTGCACAAAGAATGGCCTTCCATCACCAGTGCATCTGGGCCCTGACATCCGTGTCCCCATTTTACCTGGGAGCGCTGCCAGCAGCTTGATATTTACACAGCTCTTCAAAGTGTGCCAGGGTTTGCAGAGCAAGGAGAAAGGCCCAGCACGGACCCTGCCGCGGGCGCTGCTGGCTCCAGTGTGACAGCCCAGGCGAGAGGCGAGGGAGGACGCGGGGGCCGCGGCCTGCGCCGGGCACGGCCAGGCCTGGCCCCGTGGGATGCGAGTGCCCAGGGTAGTTGGCTCCCCTGGAGGCCGCACATGGGGCGATGAAGTGAAATATAACCCTGCGTGCTGAGAACACATTGGTTCAGCTCTAAAAAACACTCCGTTTGGTTCTGATCGAAGAGGGGGTTCCTTTCCCATGGGTCTCTGAGCTCTTAGCAGACTTTCTGGCCTGCCTCTTCTGTGCTGAAGGGAAGGAACAAGTTGGGTACAAGTATCAGCAGGAGCCAAGAGCATAGCAAGGCTGCAATGACCCATGTAAGATGGCAGCACCACGACCTGCGTGTCCCACAGCCTCCCATCTTCTCCCTGGGCACAGATGCTTGTGGCTCTGTCCATACCTGTAGCCCTCTATCCTTTGGTTTCTCCAGCTGCAGAACAGAAATAATGCTTAGGTCAGGAGGTCTTGACGGCACCAAAGCACAGCCGATAATTCTTACTCTCGGTAGTGGAGCTATCCAGTTGCCTCCCAGGGAAATTAAGGGTTAGTCTGAGCATTCAGCACCACTGAAGCCACTTTCAGGCTCTCTCTCTCTCCCTTCTCAGAACTAAATCGTAGAATGCTCATAGAATGTTCAAGGTTGGAAGGGACCTCTAGAGGTCATCTAGTCCAACCCTCCTGCACACGCAGGGTCACCTAGACGTGGCACAGGACTGCGTCCAAGCAGGTTTTGAAGATCTCCAGAGAAGGAGACTCCACAACCTCTCTGGGCAGCCTATTCCAGTGCTCTGTCACCCTCCCTGTTAAAAAATTTTTCCTTAAGTTCATGTGGAACTTTAAAGGCCACCAGGAATAGAGTTTTGCTGTGTGTGATAGCATAGGTTCAGACTTTCCTTTTGCTTTGTGAGTATAATATCATGCATCTCTCATAAGATCCTTTAGCACTAAGAAGCTGTGGAAGAGTTCCAGTTAAGACAGTATTCATCATAATCACAGTTGACTCACTCAGACTAGCCTAGGCATCACGTGGAAAGCAGACTTTCCCATGCTTCTCTGTAGCCTTCTTGCAAAGGTTTCCAAGTACTTCTGTGCTCTCACTGACATGGATCTTGGCTCCAAATGAAGGCAGAAGTTATTCAGATCCTTTAGCCAGCTAAATACCTTTGAAAATGTGGTTCCCCTGAGCCTGGTTTTAAGATGCTCAGAATGCTGAATCCCAGTGCCCGCACCCCCATTCTGTGTTTTAAAAACATGGGCAAAAAGCCCTCATGCTCAGAGTCCTCCACAGAGAGGCAGCAGTGACCCAGGGGCAGCGCTGCTCCCCAGGCAGCCCTGGCTGTGCAGTGCCAAGCCCTACCTGCAGGCACATCCATCCTCCTGGAAAACCCAGGGTGCCGCTCATGGAGTGACTGCGGTGCTTACGGAAGCAGATGGCATCTCCTCCTTCCCATAGGGTTAGCAGGGGTTAGGCCCTTTGCAAAGGAAATTGCCAGTTCGTCACCCCTGGTCATGCTTGCCATGTGGAGGCAGGACAGAGACGACTCGCTGCAAGACAGGAAACAATCTCAGTGCACCTGCCTTTAGTGCATGTGCTGCCAAGAGCCATCATATCAACCCCGCGGTGAATTTCAGCTTGGCTACCTCCATCTCTCCCCAAGACAGATAAATCATGGTGTCCACACACTGGACGTGCTCTGTACAGGCCTGGCATTGGGTGAATTCACTGTGCTGCACTAGCTAGCACTAAGAAGGGGCTGCCTTATGTTTGCTTCTTTGATTAAGGGGAAATACTTCTGTGTTCCAGCCAAAACCAGAGAAATTTAACCCACAAAGACATTTTCTTTCAGTCAAAAATCCAATAAATGCTTTGAAGGGAAAAAAAAAAAAGGCTATTTCTGGTCCCCTGCCTTCAAACCCTCTCAAAAGAGCCAGGTCTATAAAGATTTGAAGACCCTTAGCTGTAGGGCAGAGGTGTAGGACGGAGCCCTTTAAGGTGCTTTGGGTGCTAGGTGCCCTTAGGATGAGGGGAAACGCTACCGGACAGAGCGAGGGAAGGTTTGAAGGCAGAAAGGAGAGAAAAACCAGAGTCAGGACCTGGGCAGAGGGGTGCTCAGTGAGAGCCCCAGCCTGGCCGCTGCTTGAATAGCACTGGGACACAAATGCCATTTTCCTCTTTCTTCTTTCTTTCCACTTAAGCCTGCCAGCTCTCAGCAGCCGCTTCCGAATGAAGGCACCGTGCTGTGCCCGAGCGCTTCCCCTGCCCTCCTGGGCACGAGCAAGGGAGAGGCAAAGGGCTAACAGATGGAGAGACAGACACGACTGCAAGGGACAGGCAGCGTAGGCATCACTGCCAAACTTTGTGCAGCTCCATGGGTGACGTTTTGTGCCAACGGTTTTAGCTAACTTGCCTGCGCAAAGCCAAGCAAGGCTGGTACTTCTCTCCCACCGCGGGACATGGAGCAGGACAGTGCGGTTGCTGCCCTGCAGGGAGGAAAGTGCTGCCTTGAGCATCTCCAATGCAAAGGATACTCCCTTTCAGCAAAGTACCAAACAAGGGACTTGATAGCTGCCCAGAAACAGAGAGAGCAGCAATGCAAGCAGGGGAATTGAAAGAAAAGTATATCTAAGGATGTCACAGAGCAAGCCAAAGGCTACATGGCTCTACACAGAGTCCCCACCTGGACCTTGTAAAGCATGAAAAAAATACCAGGGAAATTGAGATATTCCTAGGAAAAAACCCAGACAAATATTTTTCTCTGCTGTTTAATTAGTTCTGCAATAGCCCCCTTTCTGCTTGACCTTGAATCACCGTCTTCTGTTTTCCTTGCCTTGATTTCCTGCCAAAGAAAATGGGAACATTAATGCCTCCTCAAGGCTCTCTGAGGGTAACATGAGGGTAACACCTCTGCTTTCTCTTCCTTTACATCCTCTTCCAATGGGGAATGCCACAACAACCTCCACGACCTCC
This sequence comes from Tinamus guttatus, assembly GCF_059628265.1. Classification (NCBI taxonomy): domain Eukaryota; kingdom Metazoa; phylum Chordata; class Aves; order Tinamiformes; family Tinamidae; genus Tinamus; species Tinamus guttatus. The sequence goes on from NW_028289184.1 coordinate 1,211,293, forward strand.
ACGTGTGAAAAATAACATCCTGCCCTGCCCTCTCGTCCTGCCTGGTCCTTCTCGTCAGAAAATACTGATGCACATGAGCCAATGTGCTGAAGGTGCAAGTACACCTGGAAAAGAAAAATAGAGCAAAGCAGCAATCATTGCTGGGAAACACAGACATTCAGAGACCATTGGCATGAGTAACTAGGACTTCAAAGGGCCATGCTACCTGCTGAGGGCTGCGAAGAAAGGGCAGATAGGCAAGAAATCAATAGACTGTAATTTTAAAAGCAAGTCTCAGTAGGGGAAGCAGCCTGGAAAAGCAGTTGCAGATTGCCTGTCTAATAAGAGTTTTGTTTCGCTGTGAGCCATCACATTCCTGCAATGTCTGCAGCAGCACCAGCTTGCACAGATGTGCAGATGGATGCTGCATGCTTATTTGGCTTTTCATCAGCTTGACTGAAATCAAGAAAGCATGTCAAGCCTTTCTGCATACTGAAAAGAGGCTGTATTGGATAAGGCAGTATTCACAGCTGATTAGAACCCTGTGGACCTGCCAAGGGGAATGGATGCCCAAAAGTCACTTCTAGGCAGGAGGCTTTGTCTCCCTGCCCAGGCAAGATAATACTGAACTTCTCCTATAAAGCAGGGTGAATTCATTCAGAGTTAGGAACTTGAATCATTTTTTTTTTATACTGCTTGTCTTGCAGGCAAAAGGTATGACACAAAGCACTGTGGAAAGCAAAGCTGTGGCATCCGCTTCTCGGTCCCAGTGACCCTTGCTCTGCACTGGATGCTGTAGCTGAGGGTCTCCAAGCATTCTGGATGCCCCTTAGGGTTGCTGAATGGACAGTGAGCTGTCCCTAAAGAGGAACATGCAACATGAACAAATCATCTGCCCTTTCTTTGTGCTGGGCTCTTTTTCCAGGTGAGCAGGGACTGTGATACGGAAACCTCTTATTTCGTAGGTCTCACATTAAGGAGAAATGCTCTACTGTCCTGGAGGGTGGAAAGTAGCTAATGAAATGCTGTGTTTAGTGAGGGCAAGAAGGAATGACCCATATCTTTCTACAGGGTTTTGCAGAGTCCCCAGGCAGCACTGTGAGCATCCAGGGAGCTTGGGCTCCTCTTTGATATGATAATCTCACCACTTTTAGGAAAGACACAAACACAGAGTCAAAAGGGGCTGAGGAAAACCACATGGGCACAGGAAGCAGTAGGAAATAAGCATCATAACTCCTATCTCCTCTTTAACAGAAGAGAGGCAGCAGTGGCTAATGGGCAAAGCATGGGATTGCTGATCTGGAGACTGGTTGGTTTTCCCCAACAGCCAGCTGACCTGCTGTGAGGTCCAGAGTCAAATTACTTCAGCTCTCTCAGCCTTTGGCTCTCCATTTTCCACCTTGGAAAGTGACAAATTCCCCTCTTTGTGGAGGGGACTTTATGCATATCTACCTGGCAGGGCTGTGCACTGCTGAGAGCGATTGCAGAGAGTCCTCTCGGCTCCTCTTGTTGGAACACCCAAAAGAAGCACAATATGTTACTGATTATGGTGATGATCTTAAGTCATCCCCAAAGCATACACAAAGCGACATGCAATCTTGTGCAATGGGGTCACTTTATCAGCCCTTGGAATGTGGCAGTTCCTTTAAACGCAGGGAGAAGCCACACACATCTCCCTGCAGAGAAGCTTGGGAGGTTTGCACTGAAAGCCGGAGGTGAGAAGGAAACGGGATCCCTGCTTTCCCAGAAATTCTGGCATTCTGAAATTCCTTCTAATGCCAACATGTAGCAAATTGTTGCATCCATATTTTCCTGCCAAAATCATTTTGGAAATGCTGTATTTCAACAAAGTTGGAACATTTCGTTCTGATACTTCACAATGTTGCAGTATTAAACAATTTACAATATAAAATATACTTTTGGAATGAAAAGATACTTTAAAATAAACATTTTTCAAGAACTTTCACCAAAACCAGCAGCAACTGACATCAACATTTCACATGGAAAGCTTGATTTTGGCGAACATCTTCTAGACACTTATCCTAGTGGAAAATTTTCATCTGGCTTTTGGATGATCCAAGTTGTCTCAAACCACCGGATCAGGGGATCTCCTGGGCCCTGAGCAGGGGGTTAAGTGAGATGGAATCTGCACTTTATGACAGCTGTGGCATGTGGGTAAGCAAAGGTCATTACAACCGCAGGCAGGGTCAGCCCAAAGTGGTGTCCGTCCCCAACAGTGCTCACCAGAGGATGCGCAGGACAACCTGTAATAAAAATGCACCTGCCAAATGACCCTTCCCTAGACTGTAGGGACATACCCAGCAATCAGGAGCTGACTACTTCACCTCGCTTCTCCTGTGACCATTTGGTGAGCTTCTCTACCACCAAAGGCCTTCACAGAAATAGCTGTTTCACTCTCTGCAGAGCACCTGGCACATGAGAGCCCTTTCAGCGTTCCTGCAATGCAAGAAATCACAAACATCCGTGAGAAAGGTCTCAATTTAAACACTCATGAAAGCAGAAAAGACGGAGAGGTGAATGGGGGTAGAGGCCCAGCAAACCCAACAGCAAACAGCGTGACAGCACAGCTGCGGGAAGCAAGGTGCTAGGCACAGTGACAGAAAGAATGAATGACTGGGCACATATTTGGAGGCTATCAGCATGCACATATAATGAAAGCCAATTAGAGGCATATGACAGATTGTAAACCTCTTGTGTGTTGTTTTAAAAAAGCATATTTTCAGCTTGTCTGCCTTTAGAAAGCTTCTCAAAAACACAGTTTTACTCTGGCTGAGAAATTACAGGCATCCCGCCCACACCACGCAAAGCCTGACATTTCCAATCACATCATCTTTCCTTTCATTTTTAACAAGGGGAAAAAAATGAAAAAAAAGACACCTCAACATGAATTATCATTTGTAAGTGGAGCCAGATGTGGATCCATCCACAGCTTCTGGAGCTGATCAAATGGCACTGTGTCTTATAAATAGCATACCTGCATCACCATTGCCACTAGCTATAAACAAGCTGAGTGACTGCCTAACATTAGCCTCCAAAGTTAACGATAAACTCAGCAAACTGGCAGCTACTGAAAAGGATATTTGTGTTGTATCTTCATGAAAATAATGAAACAGGTCTGATCTTTCGTTTGATCCAAACGGCTCCAAGCAAGATGGTTCCAGTGCATTTAGAACTGCTCTTGAATGTGTGAAAGACTGCTTTGTTTTCCTGGCACAGACATGCTGAAACACAGGTCGGTGGACATATCCTCTGCAGTGCAAAGGAGTCCCGTGGTGGGATACTCTACCTCCTGCTCACAACTGAATGTGACAAAATGGGTGCTTGTGCTCTTAGCACTTTTGCAGACAGGCAAGGACTCAATGACATATTGAAATGCTTCCCAGCCCTTTTTTTCCTGGATGAAATTCTGAAATCTCTTTCATTCATCATCTCTTTCTCAGCCTGAGAGCTGTCTGTCTCAGCACAGCCCACATAACTGCTCTGTCTGCAAGGAAAGGTGCTCAGCACCCCGTGAAAGCGTTGCAATGCAAGACAAGGCAGCAGCATGGGACCACTCATCCTCTCATTCCAGTCTGCTATGCCAGAAACCACAGAGAACACAGAGAAGGGCGCCAGTCGAAAGCGCAGAGGCTCTGAGCAACAGCATTCCTTGATTTCAGCAGAGATTGGATTGGGTCCTCAAGCATTTTGGAAGGCAACTGGCTGAAGAAAGGTGTGATGAGCAGTGTTCAGGACCTGTGTATGTTTGCAAACACCTTGCTAAGATGAGCTTCTCAAGTGTATTTGCACCTTTTGCTCCTGAGTGATGGTAGGGGCATGTTAGCTACAGGAGTGAGGGGAGAGGCTTGTAGGCAGCTCCCACATTGACTGATTCACCATTAGGACATCAGGTGGTCTACCAAAATGAACAAAAATCCAGAGAAAAACTCTAGAAGAGATGGGGACTCCCACCAAGGAGGACCAAGCACCAAAGGGCCTTAATCTTGTGTTGCTCTGCTTTGTGGCTACCATTTGCAGAGCAGGATGCAGAGATGCAGCTGCAGATACCTGGTGAGCACTGAGCTGACTCTGCAGAATCCAGAGGGAAAAGGGAGGTGGAACAGCTTCATTGGCCTAGGCAGGACAAACACCTTATTCCATTTTCTGCCAGACCTGCTCTGTGTGCTTTGTGGGTGAAATGTAGCCTACAGTCAAGCACTCAGGTAAAAGGACTGACCATCTAAAACACAACGAAGCAGGACCTTTCTGTGGCTCCTTGCAGACACATGCAGACACATGGCATGAGGGGGACTTAATGGCATGAAGACAGGAAAAAAAAAAAAAAAAAGGAAAGGGGAAAAGCAGCCTGAAATTGTGTTTCTTATTTCAATTTCATGATATTTCAGCCAATTATACTTTATTCAATTTCTTAAGGTCTGACTCAGGATTTTGGAAGGTTTAATGCTGGCATTACTGCAGAAGAAATATGACATGAAGATAAATTTAGTTAGCAAAGAGTCTGATTCAAATGGCTATGATTTTGTTTTTAGATAGTGAAAAAAAAAAGCTGACATCTTTGTTGAATAATGCATCTGGGATAACATCCTCCTCTGCAAGGAGAGGTCTGGCACACAGCCCTAGCCCTGCTTACACCCTACTGGAGGGCTATTTAGAGGCACCCAGGGGATTACAGATGAGGAGTGGGCTTTACCCTGGCTCCTTGCACAGGGACAGATGTCATTGCCCAGGAGAGCTGCTCTACCAGTGAATCTTGGTGTTATTCTGTGCTCAAATAATTTCATCTGAAAGTTCCTGCTGTTTATAACATTGGGTCTAATATCGCACCCATTATCCGACAAACCTTGAAAAGGAAAAAAATACAGAGGGCAGCAGGGTGGTTTGTCACTGCAGCATGGCCTGGGCTGCGACCCTGCTCACTCTCCAGCAAGAGTTGCTGTCAGCACCAGACCCTTGGGCTCTGCCGGAGCTTTCCAGCTGCCCACAGCGTAGGACAGCAGTCAGAAGAGGTTGCTGCGAGTGTCTGGGCTCCTCCTCTACTCACCTTGACAGCTGCCTTGCATTAAAGCTCCCTTGAAAAGATTTTAAACATTTCATTATCTTGCATCTCCCAACATAATCAGCCCCCAAAGTGCCCAACTTATCATGCAGCCTGCAGTAAACAAATCAATATATGCATGGTATGTCATATTTTCTAGCCTAACAACTCTGGCAGTTAGCTCCTTAAGGGAAAATACTCAAGCAAACCCAGTATTTGGGGAGGTTTAAATTAGCAGGAGAGTCATATTGATGCTGGCAGGTGCTCCCGTCATCTGGCTACATTGTGAGAAAGCAGAACTGGCCCTTGCAGTCTGCAGTGATGGAGGTGACACAGTGGCAGAGGCTGCAGGCGGCGTCGGGCAGGATGTGGGGGCTGGATTCTGAGCGTGCCCCAAGTTTGGACGTGGTCATGAGCGCCAGGGGGGCTCCCGCAACCCTGAAAAGCATCGACACCCATTGCATGTTACTTTTTTTTTTTTTTTCCCTTGACTTACATTACATCCCATGGTGTTGAGAGAGGGACACTGGCTGTGCTTTGGGCAATGTGCCCCGGCAGGGTAACCTGCAGGGTTTCTCTTGGTGGAGCTAAAGCTAATGGTTCTGGTTGCTGGGAACTGGTGGGATTTGGCACATTTGGTGAGCACAGGAGAAGGATGTGCTAAAGAAAGGGCTTAAGGAGTAGAATTAAAACATGCTCATTAATTGCCTGCTATCTGCTGTGTGTTCTGGGAGTGAGCTGAGCTCGTGGTTTGCAGGTGCACACGCTGTGTCCAATACTCTTGGGGCACCTTTGCCCTTCCAGCTCCTCCCTGGCCACGGGTCTCACGAGCTCAGCTCCTGCACTTCCCTGTCATCAGGGTCCCCTATGCTGGATGGAAAGGGTGATTCGGGCAAATCCGGGGTTTTAAATTTCACACACTTTGTACACCTGGCCTGTGTCTCCCAAAGAGGTTCTTCTTAGATAAGGTACTCAGAGACATGTCCCACTCCTAAGTGGCCTTTTGTGAAAACTGATCAGAGGGAAGAGGAATCGCTTGCACCAAGCACATTTTTGCTGTGGTGGCTTCTTGAATTGGTACTTCCTTCCCCAGTTTATCAGCCCAGCTACCTTATTGCAGCCATGAGCAGGGTACCCTCTACCTATTCCTCATTGGAAATGAAGCCATCATTGAGGCTGTTTCTTCATGGGATGCAGAGGGTTCAGCTTTCCGGCCTGCACACCAAGTGTGGCTCAGCTCCATGTATGTTGGTCTGGTGTTTTTTTTCAAGAGAACCTGTGTTGGTTTCCTTCACTGCTCTGCGTGGATGCTGCCATTGCTTACACAACAACAAGCAGCTTTGGAAGCAGCTGTATTTTGCAGTACATCTTTCCAGTCCCGAGGATTTGCCAAATACCAGCGTGCATTCCTGCACACAGTGGCTCTTTGTCCTTGGCCATGCTGGCATCATGCATACAACATCACCTGTGCACACACAGCTCAGGATAGGAGCTCAATAACCAGCACATGGTTACAACAGCAGTGACAAAGGACAGAGCTTGTTAATAATGGGGCATGTGTCCTGGCTGTTTAGGAAAGGGCCGGGGAATATTTACAATCAAGTAATGGCATCCTGAAGAAGCAAAACTGGGCACAATCCCACTTCAGTAAAGATGACAGTACACTGAAGATCTCCTTCTCTGGAGATCTTCCAAACCCGCCTGGATGCCACCCTGTGCCCCGTGCTCTGGGTGTCCCTGCTGGAGCAGGAGGTTGGACTGGATGATCCCTAGAGGTCCCTTCCAGCCTCAGCCATTCTGGGATTCTGTGATTCTGTGACTGAGAGACCCTGGTTATAGTGGGCAGAGGGAATGGGGTTGCGATGAGTTGATGAACTCAAATGAAACCGTGAGGATTGAATGGCAGTGGAAGGAGGATGGTGGTGGGAACACCCTGAGGAACACATCCTGCACTGGACAGAGCAGGGAACATCTCTCTGGGACATCGTTATGGGACATGCCACCTCCCAAGGCACAGGCAGGGCAGGTCCCTGCTCTGACCTCTAGGCAGCAGGACAACCAACACATGGCTGAGCCCTTACTTTCTGCTGAGGGTAAAAGCTGTCAACAAAGTCCTAACTAAAAAACAATCATGATGAAAAAAGCAGAGCTAATTGCTTTTTGACTGCAGAACAAAAGCCACTCCTCTGCCTAATTACACTGTGAAAATGAGAAGAATTTAAACAGGAATTATAAATAATGACGAAAGCAAAGAATCAGGAGTGAGCACCTACAGAAACCTGAATGCATGCCTGAACACAAAGACTCAGGCAACAGCTAGAAGAGGCAAAAACACAAAGAAAGTATTTAGGGCTCATTATATGGAATTAATTTTCTGCTCCTCCAGCACCTTCTTTCTCAGGCACTTCAAGCACTTTGTACATTCTGGTAAATTTATGCCTTATAATTCTCCAGAGAGGCCCTAGAGGTCAAAAGCATCTAGTTTGTTTGGTAGACTGGGGAAAAGGCATCATTACGAAGCAGCGTGAGTCACTCACCCAGGGAGCCTGGGAAGCCTGGAGTGTAGTTCCCACTCAAAGAAACAGGGATTTTTTTCCTCCTCTTCTTACCACTGAACCACAACTTTTTGCTTTGCAGGCAACCACACAGCTTTGCAGGGCTGAAGACCTCATGGTCTCCTGAGAACAGCGCATTCCCCAAGACAGCTACTACAGGATCTCTGTGAGGTGGACCAAGATCAGGCTCCCGCGTATGCAAAGGAAAAGGAAAAGAAATCATTTTCTTCCTCAAGCAGTGAATGCGGGAGAAAGGACGTGGGGAAGCAGGACAAGGAAAATAAGTTGGCATTTGAACTTGCAGTGTCCGCATTGGAAGAACGAGTTCTGTGCTTTCTGAGGGCTGCATGGAGATAGAGGTCAGGAAAGAGAAAACCAGACAAATTCACATTTCGCCAAGTAGAGTATAGTTAACCAGACAAATTCACATTTCGCCAAGTAGAGTATAGTTAACCTGCAGAGCTACCTGTGCCATGAAGTCCTTGCATTAAACAGAAGGTGTCAGACCATAGGGAAAGGAGCATGATATATGACAAAACAAAGCATGCATCCAAGGTCCAAAACAAAGGTGCAATCCAAGACCTGACCTGAACCCACTGAAGAGAAAGAGAAGATTCAATATCATCCCAAGGGTCCAGACAGCCAGATATCAGAAGGAGAGTGACACAGATTTAGCATTTTCTGGCTGCTAAAGCACCGCTCTGGGACTCAAGCCTGCCCAGGCCGGAGAGCCTTGGCACAAGCCGCTCTAGCTCAGTCCTCTCTTCTCTGTTGCCTCCACAGCTGCAGCTCCCACATCCCCAGAGGGCCCAGCAGAGCCCCTCTAAGGGGCTAGGGGCAGAAAGAGGCTCTGCACAGCACTGCTCACAGCCCACCCTGCAGGCTGCTTCATTACACTCAGCTCCAAACAAGCCCCAAATGCACCCTGTCTGTCACAGCATTGAAGCCTGGTATTCCCACTTGCAGTAAAGCAACAGAGAAGGTGAGCTCACCCTCGGAAATGCTGAGTACTGCATGTGAATCAATTGCTTTTTTCAACATTTGTTGTCGTTGATGTTGTTTTGATTTGTTTTAATCAAAGAGGATTGGGGAGGCAGAGACTATCAACATGAAGGAATTAAAGTAAATGGAAATGACATGGCAACAAGCTGAAGTCTGAGGGAGCTCCGTGACATCGGTTGGAGGTTGTTCCAGACATGGATTAGATGTGCTTCACAGACAGCGCAGAGGGACTGTCAAAGCACTATCAAATTCAGAGGTGCTGGAAAGGATGAACGTCCAAAGCACTTTGTCATCAGGTTTCATAATTGTGGCTTTGTGGCCCAGGCCACTAAGAGGGTAGGGAGCATGGTCTAGCTCGGTGCTGTCTCAAGCAAGACCTCAGCACCACTGGCTCCCCCAGAGCCACTGTGCAGCCCTGGCCCTCTGCACTACACACCGGAGAAACAGCAAGGGTTCACACCACATGCCATAGCTGTTGCTTCTGGGCATGGTCTGTGGCAGTACAGGCTCAGATTTTGCTTCAAGCCAAATCCGGGAGGCCCTTGCAGGGCTGGCCACGCTAGGAGAGCCAGGCCCAGGGAACAACTTGTTATGGGGCTAGAGCCTGAACTGCCTTGATACAGGTCTGGTACTTCCCTCTTGAGATCACGGGGCTTCACTCAGCGGCTGGCAGGGAGAGATGTTCATGCCATGTCATGCCATATCACCATACCATGTCCATACAACAACTCCTGCTCCAAGCCCCACAGACAGCCTGGGTCTGTGGCATCCGTATTTCCATAGTGCTGCTTTGCTCCAGGGCAGTCCTCTTCTCTGAAATCCTGAGTCTCGCTTTCCACAGACAAATCCCCACAGGTTTGTGAAGAGAAAGTGATTCCCTACAAATGCCCAAGTCCCCAGAAAGACTGAAAGGTAAATTGCTAGCATGTGATGAAAGATTTTCAGTGACAGAAGCAGCATCGCAAGATCTGACATGATGGAATCACTCGACCTTGAAATCTCGGATTCGCAACAGGAGGTGCAGGACGGATCACAAAGGCTGCCATGTGCTCCCCCAAGCCTGCTACATCCATCGAGCAGCTGGGAAGGTCCTCAGCACCTGCTGTCACCCCACCTACTGCTCTGCCACCCCCACGACTTCACCAGCACCAAAGGGCCCCACTACCAAGCTTTTCTGGTCGCAGGGGTGTTGAGTCTCTTTAGGAAAGTCCAGTGAGATCTTGTGTTCAATAAATCCTGCTCGCTTTAACTTCCCAATTAGCCACCCCAATAGGCTGTAAATTCTGTGTGCCTATTACATCCATCACTACCAGCCAAAGCTGTGCTCTTTGTCTGTACTGTTTCAAAACAAAAATTACTCTGACACACTGTAGAAGGGAACTGTTTCTCTCTTAGGCCCTGACTTCACATTATAAGTGTGGTTTACTCTCTCTCTGGAAAATGGATGTGTTATCCAGAGGTATGAAAACGTCACACTTGGGAAGTCAGCACAGAAATTCTGCCCGGCTGCTGTAGCCACCCCACTTCACTGAGTTGGCCTTGGCCACTGGTGCAGGTAGCGTTATCCAGAGCACTAGACTCCATTGAGGAGAAGCGGACACACAGCCTGTGCCATCAGCTCCACTGCGGGGTGGGCAGAGGAACATGTAGGATTCTGGCATCTCCAGCTACGGGACTGCACATCAGAGCCTGGGAGTACCCACTCAGCCTGGGTTCTGCAAAAGCGGCAGCTCAGTTTATGTCCTTCTCATTCTGAGTCTTGTAGTGCCATGAGATCATTTAAATATTTGGGTTCCTGCAGCAGTAGCTCCTTACCCACTCCCTGCCTAAATAACCCTGAGGTGATCAATGATAGGAAAGAATTGAGGAGAATCCTGCTTGAACCACTTGCCTCCCCCCAGCCATGTGCTACACTCCCTTTGCCCTTAGCCCTTGGGAGAGGCAGCATCGGGAAGGGAGATGAGGACAAGCACATGAAGCAACTGAGCTCAAGCTCACATTTCCCTTTAGCTCCCGTTGGGCTTCATGCAGGGTCTGGGTTGAAGAGTGTCACACAGAAGGTGTTGTTCTGAGGTGAGTGATAAGGGATGGTAGGAAGAATAAGAAATACTTTTCCCATGAAAGGATGTTTGTATAGAGAAAAGCAATGATTTGTGGAAAAAAAAAAAACAGTAAAACAGTGTGACAGCAACCAACCAGATGGCAAGAGCTCCCAGGCAGGGAGCTCTGCTGGGCACAGCTTTATTTCTCCTTCAAGGAGAGCGCATTTCCCTCTTCTCTGGGACTGACAACCAGATCAAGGCAATACCTTGCCTACATGGCTGGCAGCTTCTCCCACACAAACACCACTGCAGCATGACACAGAGGGGAGAGACTCAGCGGCCCAATTCCCAGGCTATTGCAGACCTCCCTCCTGGGCAGAAGTGGTCAGGACCCAGAATATCAAAGATTACTTACGCCAGTGAGAGAAAAATCAGGGCTGAACACAAGAAAGCCAGGGGCTCCCATGTCAGCACTGGGAGAACTCGGTTCTTGATCTTGTAGTGTCTTTTCCTAAGCAGAGGAATGGCAGTAACAGCAACAGTGCAAACTCCCTCCATCCTCTCCTGCTTCTGGCGAAAAGGCAGAAGGCAATAGCATCTGCTTTTTGGTTGCTTAATTGTTACTGCAGACACAAGTCTATGGGATGCCTTACCCTACAGACATCTTAATATGCAGCAAACATCTACAAGCAGGGGAGCATGCGGGTGGTGAAGGGGCACCTGGCACATCCCTTGGCTAACCTGAGCTCTGGGCACACCACCAGATGCCAGTTGCATCAGTGTTGTAGAAGAAGCTCCCAAGTCTTTGCTGAGCCTGTTAACATCAACAAGCATCGTGGCAACACAAGGTTTTATGTTCCAACACCTGTCTCACAGCGGAGGAGGCTGCCTGCTCACCCATCACAGAGCAGCCTACAGGCAAATAGTTTCACCTTTTCCCAGACTACAGCATACCTCAGCTAAGAAGCCAGGTGGCCATCAAGTCACCCAGCCCTTCTCCTTGAAACACGCACAGGCAACACGGCCTCTCGGGGACCACGAGCTCTGTTTGGGGCTCCCCTGTCAACACTTGTATTACTGCCTGTTTCGACAGTGGCCAATTGCCTCTGGAAAGCAAGCAAACAAACAAACAACAACAACAAGCAGTAGGGCGATGGGGAGGATGTTGGACACAGGAGCTGGCAACCAGTCTGTGAGAACAGAGGACTTCCACACCCCTGTATCTCTGTGGAAATGTCCTTCCTTTGCAGTGGAAGTGCAGGAGTCCACGACTGGTGAGATGTGACAGAGAGCACAGAACCGGCTTCCAGGCTGGGTGCTGGGCAATCTCCTACCCCCTCCAGCACAGCCTCACCAATGTGTGCTCCAGAAATGGGATACTCACTGCCGGCAGCTAGGAGGGTGTGAGGTGGCTAAAGCACAAAGGTGAACTCTGCTCCTCTCTGCCCTGAGCCAGAAAGCACCTCTTGGAGAATGGCTTGTGCTCAGAGGTGAATCACAGTCTCTGGAAAGCTATTTACTGTGCGTGCCCCATGCTGTGAGTGCTGGTGTAGTGAGGAGATGCTCTCTGTGATCACGTGGAGACTGCAAATTCCATTTGTCAGAGCTTTACACTGAAGTTGCTGCCGCGCTTTCTGGAGGAGTTTCAAAGGGCAGAGCTCTGGTCTGAACTTCAGCAAAAGTGGGTAAAGAGAGTGGGTCTTAATCTGCCCCTCCTTCATCCTTTTGCCTAAAAAGTTGGTCTTGGGGCTTATTAGGGGAAGGAGTTATGGCATTTCTTGCACTTGTTGTAAATATTTTTCCACCTCAGCAAACAAACACATCCATACATAAGAGACCTCAGGAACATTTGCGAGAGGCAAAGGCATTTGAGCACGCAGGAGGTGTGTTTTGTATGCTGGCGCCAGCCCGTGCAGGCGGAGCAGAGATGCAAAGCAAGGCACTGCAGTCAACTCGAGCCACGATGGCATTTTTAGTCCCCTTTCTCAGGAGACAGACTGAAGGATGGGGGATGGCATCCTCCTTGCCAGCTCGTACTTAACAGTACTTAACTTACTGCATGCGTGCTAACCAGGAGCACATAGGCAAGATTTCTGCCCAGTCTAGTTTAGAAAATAACCAGTATAAGATCTTTGCCATGTTTCAGCTGACCCTGATACAGAAAGCCTGGAATTAGCCCTATGAAGATGTTATGACTATGGCTCTGGGGCTAGTGGGGCAGTAGCATTCTGATTTGGATTGGTGCAGCACTTGGTTCGTTTGAGATCAGGCTCTGTTTCATGCACGGTGACCTCTTCCCTGAGCTTGTCCAGCCAGAGCGGGAGGGATGCACAGACACTCTGTCATCAGGCTGCCCCAGGGACGAGCTTATAGCTGAGAGATGTCAGGAGTTTTGGAAACCCAGTCTGCCATCCTTCTATCTATAATTCTGTATTTGTAGAAAAGAAGGACTGCAAACAAGCCCACCCAGCTTTTCTTTGCTTTGTCTCCTTCCAGAGGGAAGCTTTGGCGCTGGGACCAATCTCGGCACTTCACTCTGGATTCCTGCCAAGCTGGACCTTATGCCACTACATTTCAGGTGAGAGCTGGCAGTTAAACAAGACCTTGTGCTGGATGGCTGCATCAAAAATCTTCTTCCCTGGTCAGTTCAAAGATAAAGGCAGAAATGTAGTGCAGAATACAAGATGGACTTTTCTTTAAGCGATGGCTGCATAATAGGCTGTAACAGGAGATTGGAGACTTTCGAGGTTGCAGCATCCCTCCCTCTTCACTGTGAAAGGATAAATATATCTAGGCCAGCTTTTATGGCTCCTTGTTCAACCTGTTCTTCTGCCTCCTGCAGATAATAGGCTCCGCAAAGCCTTTTGTAGCTGAGATACAGAAGCTATTTCAAGCCTGCAGTAGTGCCCAAGGGTTATAAGCTGGGTGCTGCATGCCTGGAGCTGGATGCACATGGGCACATCCCTCTGCAATCCCCATAATTTAGCACCAACAGGTAGCGTGGTGCTGACAGGCTGAGGCAAATTGCTCTTGCATATGGGATCCCTGCTTTTCAGGGCTCCAAAACAGGGCCTGCAGCAAGACGAAGGCAAGCAGCTAGTGGATCATTTATCCAGACATAGTCAGGTATGGTGTCAGAGAGAAGATTTGCTTACTGCCTGTCTCCCAAAGGCCCTGCTCTTTCTGCATGCACTAAGTTAGTTCTAAAACCACCATGCTTTAAGAGGAGCTGTGGCAGTTGCTGAGCAACAAGCACCTGAACGCGCTGCAACAGCTGATGGTCCTCGCACGGAGCTGTGCAGTTTATTGTCCTTCCATGCCCTGGTCCCGCCCAATTCCTCCCTGTGCTCCTCTGCTTGTGGCGAGAACAAATCCCCTTTACTGCATCCCATACAGACTTGGAAGCAGCACACACTGAAGCCACTGCAGTGTGCTGCACCTTGGTTTATTTTGTTTGTATATGCCTCTTAGTATTATAGATTTGGCCTTTGTTATTTGTGTTTCCGACTCTTCTCCTACAGAGCACATTAGTTACTATGGAAACAATTATTTCATTGCTATGAGTAATCTTCATGACAACCACAAAAGCAGCAAAAAGTCAGTTCATATACTGCACCTTCTACTTAATTCAGTCAGCTGCTAATTAGATATTCCCTTGAAAGTGATCAAAAACTCTTCCACCTATAATCTGCAGGGAAAAAAAGGGAAAAAATATTTTTGCCTTTTTTTGAGTCACTGCTTTGATCATTTTGTGCTAACTTGGCATGAACCAGGAAAAAAAAAAGGCAGATGCTGGAGCTCTCACTTCCTTATACAGGGAGGAGCAGAGGACATTCAGTTGGATGTAGGAAGCACCGTCAGACTTGCAGCATCAGAGCCTGAACTGCTGAGCAATTGAAAACCTTCCGATGTGCCAAAGTACTAGATGTTCCTTTCATGAGAGAACCAGAGGCAAAAGGGGCATCAGTCATCATCTACCTGCTGGGTACCACATCTGGCTCAGCTGCTGCCTGCAAAAATTATATGAATGAGATATGATGAAATTGCCAAATCAGTTCAGGTTTAGATGCAAGTACGTCCTCACGTCTTTGCCTGGCAGGAAGTGGCAGATCTGAGGAGGCTCCCAGCTGGCAAATTCACTGTTTTTTCAAGTTCTGCTAAATGTGAGATGTCAGACAGGCACTGCTAGGTCCCTGGTAAGAGCTGATCACACAAAGCCAGGCTAGGGTTAGCAACCATATGAGCTCTTTGGTATGGAAAAGGGCAGGGGCAAAAAGCAGACAAAAAAAAAATCCTCTCATTTTCCAGTGATCTGTCAGGGAAAAATAAACCCAGGGAATTCCCTGGATTGTGATAGTCACCCCTCCTGGATGTTGTCTCTAAGCATGTGGAGGATAACAGGGTGATCAGGAGTGGTCAGCATGGTTTCACCTAAGGGAAATCATGCTGAATCAATCTGACAGCCTTCTGTGATGGAATGACTGGCTGGATAAATGAGGAGAGAGCAGTGGCTGTTGTCTACCTGGACTCCAGTGAGGCTTTGACACCATCTCCTATTGTCATGGGCAAGCTCAGGAAATGTGGGCTAGATGAGCGGACAGTGAGGTGGATTGAGAACCGGCTGCATGGCAGAGCTCAGGGGCTGTCATCACTGATGCAGTCTAGATGAAGGCTTGTAGCTAGTGGTGTCCCCTAGGGGACAGTACTGAGTCCAATCCTGATCCGTTTATTTATTAATGACCTGGATGAAGGCACAGAGTGCCCCCTCAGCACATTTGCTGATGGTACCAAGCTGGAGGAGTGGCCGATACCCCAGGGGGCTGCACTGCCATTCAGAGGGACCTGGCGAGGCTGGGGAGCTGGGCAGAGAGGAACCTCATGGAGCTCAACAAGGGCAAGTGCAGGGCCCTGCACCTGGGGAGGAAGAACCCCCGGCACCCGGACAGGCTGGGGACTGACCTGCTGGAGAGCAGCTCTGCAGAGAAGGTCCTGAGGTCCTGGTGGACAAGTTGGTCTTGAGCCAGGAGTGTGTCCTTGTGGCCAAGAAGGCCAGTGGTACCTGGGCTGCATTAGGAAGAGTGTTGCCAGCAGGTTGACGGAGGTGATGATCATCCTGCTCTCCTCAGTCCTGCTGAAGCCGTATTTGAAGCCTTGTGTCCAGTTCTAGGCTCTCCAATACAAGCGGGACATGGAGGTACTGGAAGGAGTGCAGTGCAGGGCTACTAAGGTGGTCAGGAGACTTGAGCCTCTCTGAGATGTGGAGATGCTGAGAGAGCTTGGCCTGTTTAGTCTAAAGAAGAGAAGGCTGAGAGGGGATCTTATCAGTGTGAGCAAATATCTCAAGAGAGAGTGTCAACAGGATGGGGCCAGACTCTCTTCAGTGGTGGCCACCAGTAGGAGAAGAGGCAGCGGCCACAATCTGAAACACAGGAAGTTCCACCTGAATTTGAGGGAAAAACTCTTGACTGGGAGGGTGACACTGGGGCACTGCCAGAGAGGCTGTGGAGCCTCCTTCTCTGGAGATATTCAAATCCTGCCTGGACACAATTCTGTGCAATGGGTGACCCTGCTTGTATGTGGGGGTGGACTGGATGATCTCCAAAGGGCCCTTAGTCATTCTGTCACTCTGTGATTGGATTTATCTACATTCCAGCAAGTCCTGGGAGCCTCTCTCTCTTTCCCCACATTTGAAGGTCTCTGGCTGCCAGCTGGCATGGGGAAGTGTGCTGGGAGCATGCCAAGGACCTTGGTCAATGAACTAGGACTGGAGCCACTTGGGAGAGCAGGAAGGCTTCCTTCCCCTCTGCGGGGGAGCTGCTCCTAAACCAGCCCCAGGAGCGGTGACTGCCCCTGCAAACGACTCCGCACAAGGCATTAGAGTGCAGGGACACGTCCCCCGCTCTCTGCCAAGCTTTAAGCCCCATCCCAAGGGTTTCCTCCTGGGGAGGTTGGGGTACACCCTGGACAACAAGGGCTCTCTGGCCACTTCTGCAGAGCAGCAAGAGCGCTAATGTGCACATGCAGGAGCCAGGCTGCCCATGGTGCCAAGGATCTTGGGTGACCTCTCTGCTCCTGTGGGCAGGCCTCATGAACAAGCTTGTTGGCAAGAAGTATGAAAGGGGGTAAAATAAAGCAGTAATGAAAATCGTTTCCTTTTTTTTTTCCTTTGAAAATCTGGAATGCTATCAAAATGAAAAAACAAACAAACAAACAAACGAAGGAAACACCCACTCAGTAAATCAGTGGAAAGGCATATTAATGAACTATTCCTCAAAAAGCCTTTCTTAAAAACTCGGAAATGTTATCATTCACAAACATGCTGCTGTCCTATTTTACGTTATTGAAAAGACACCAAAATATTCTCTTTCCGGTAGCACCTGCCAGTTCCAGCTCTATAAGCTCAGCACAAAAGAATGTCCAATCCTGAAGCAGTTACCTGCACCAGAGTCCTTCTCCTGCTTAGTTGTGTGTGGCGTTAAATCCCTCTCTCTCTCACAATGCACAGCCCAGGGATGTTTTCCTAGATTTGCCAGGTTAATTTTGAAGTCAGATCACATAAAGCTGTGGCAGAGAAAAATAAACTCAAGATATCTTAATTCAAAGCCCAAAGATATAACCATAAGATCCTTGGTGGAAAGTAGTCTGCACTGCTGAAAATAAATCTCTATTTCTGCTTGCGTTTAACATCTAAGAATATATACATATATATTTTATAATAATTATCCTTGCAACAAGTGTGAAAGTCTTATATCTTTCGTGAGATGTTTAGATTTTAGGAGAAGCAGGTATTATGGATGAGCACTGCCTGCTAGCCTCCAGGCTTGATAGAAATGTTAAGAGATCTTGTTGGGCAAACAATTTACTCTTGCACTCCTTAGACAGAACAGAGCTCTTGTCCAGAGTCACCCCTGAGCCCAGCTGACACTGGCTGTCCTGTGCTGGGCACCTCTGACCACCCGCCGGCCCTGTCCCCGTGGGGTACATGACATGATCCACCTGGCATCCACCTCTTTTCCCACTCTGGAGACTGGGGATTTTTCCATGCTTTCCATGCTTTTCCATGCATGTCAAGCTTCTAAAAGGGCCTCGCTTTGCTACATGGCCTTTTAACAACGCTCCAGCTGGAAGACCTGCCCGCATCCCAAGAAAAGGCTCCCATCAGCGCGGCCGCAGCTCAGCCCAGCCCAAAGCAGTGGCAGAGCAAAGAGCACGTGTCCCACACGAGCTGCACCAATAGTTCAGGTCAGGCAAAAACGTGTGAGATCTTTCCCTTCCTCTTCCTTCCAGAAACATTTCAATTCATCCCTACCTGCCTGCCAACTCAGTTCCTTCCCTGTGCTTTTTACAAGACCTCTGGCAGGTTGCTCCTCCTAGGGAGATGGTCTCTGAATTTCCAGCCCAGAAGGGTTTAGATTTTGTTAATACCATATGGAGTGGACTTTTTTAAAGCTAGATTAGTTTTAGCCTGAGCCAAGGAGGCCCAGTATCATGAGCAGCATAGAGAAGGATTCAGAGGAAGGATTCACAGAAGTTAAGGAGACTTAAAAGGAAAAGAGCTGTGATTAATCTCCTTAATGCAAAGAGCATTTTCTGTGACGTCAGTTTAATGAGTCAACACTTCTTCCACAGCGCTGCAAAGTCCTCTGCATGCTCCAGCTCCTGCGGTCTTGAGAATTTCTGCCTTTTATTCAGAATAAAAGGTGCCGAACCCCCTGGGGCAAGGAGAACAGCTGGAAAATAGAAGTCTCCCAGGAGTGGCCAGGAAAGCATGCAGCTCAGTGGTCTTAAACCAGGCGTGTGGTTTGGGAGTCTGGTGTCTGCCTCCAAGCAGGCTGCCACTGCCACCAGGACCCACCTACCCTTCACCCCAAAACCCCGCAGCGCCAGAGACCGGGACTCTTATCTCTGCTGCGCACACGAGTTGCTGAGGCAGTGGGATAAAGGCAGCGCTGTGCTGCCCGCACTGCAATACCGGCTGCGGGGACACAGAGGGCCTGCATGGAAGCTGCCTGCGGGGACAAGCAGGGTTGGGGCAGCCAGTCCAGCTCAACACAAGCCACCACTTGGTATGAAGGTGGCAGGTGGTAGCGATGCTGTTGCGGGCACTGGGGCGGTTGGAGCATTTATTGGGGCATCCCAATGGGCTGCCTTCACCTGCGTCTCCAAAGAGCCATCCCTTGGTAGCACATTTTAGCCAGCGTAGACGGGAACAGAGAGCAGATGGGCTGAGGCTGCAAAGCAGACAGAGGAAAGGAAATTTGGACATAATGGGAAGGCCCCTAAGTGTCTCGTTAGGAAAACACACACGACAGGCAGCTGTCTGAAAGGTGGACCAGCCTACATTCAAGCACAAAGCCAGGAAGGAAAGGATGCAAGAGGAGGACAAAGCACAGCTGCCATTCACGGGCAGATCATCAAAACAACCCAAAACACCTGGCCGCTGCAAAGAGAGCCCGAGCTCCTAAGAGAGACCCATGAACTCAGGGCCTCATGTTTGCTGACCGCACTGTTGTGGATGGAGACCTCCATCCCAGACCTCTCGTCAGCCCTTGGAGATAATCAGACAATAATAGATAATCCTTAGGAAAGAGCTGGGCCTTACCCTGGGGTGTACCCAGGCGGGAAAGGCAGGGACAGCTTGTTCTTCTACCCATCACTTGGTACCTGTCATCTCCCCCAGCTCTTGCTGGGACAGCAGGCCCAGCCCCTGCACAATGGCCAAGCCAAAACACTCGGAGAGGTCCTGCGTGGTCCTCATGCATCCCGGGAAATGACTTGGGAAGCTGCCTGCCAAAGGGGGCAGGGCGGGTGGAAACGGGGAAGTGGGACCGTGTTTGCTGGCTGTGTCTTGGTTTCTGCACCCCTCTGCTGGACAGTCAGTAAAATTGCTAAAAACAAAGCAAAACATGGAGAAGGATAGACGTGATGATAATGACCTGGCAGGAAAAAAAAGGAAAATAAAGATAACATTTTTCATGAAAATGCCAGTGAAAGAGAAAACATGTCACCAGAATTTCAAAATGTGTGGAATATCTCCAACGTCTCATGGCTAGCCAGGTTGGAATCAACATTAAAAGAAAGAAACATAAGTCAAGAATTCTTGACATACTCTTGTAGCAGTATCAATACTGAATGGGAAGAATTTACAAAAAAAAAAAATCACTCCTAATGCACTGAGCACTCACCTTTTAAAAACATAAGGTAGCACAGATCTGTGACCTGGGCTTGAAGACATCCCCAATTTGGGTGTTTTTGATCAAAGTTCAGCCAAAAGTTATTACCTCTATGTGTTGCATGCACATTGTGACATGTTAAAACAGCACTATTAAAACAGCACTGTGGCAGCTACACACGAACTCCATATAGAGAGGCAGAAAGATAGATGTGTCTTATACCTCCATATACACACATATGACATACATACTATATATATAACGCATATTTAAGCCCTTAAATATGTTTCCCACATCAAATAATAGAGGAAATTTGGCCTCAGAGTCTGATTAGTGCTTTATTTGGACACAGACAGGATGACATTCCTCCTGTGACCCTCATTAGGGGGGAGAGCCTTTATATAAATTGGAGGGGAGATTTTTGCTCGAGTCTATGATCACGTACAAGATGATGACAGCCATCACATTGAGCAGTGCAGCTGGGGAGAAGAAAGAACACGTTAACAGTCCCGGAACATCCATCTCTGTCTGCATGTGTAATTCCAAGCTGCATCAACACCTATTAAGACCCTTACTGGGTTCCTCTGCTTAGACAGAAGGTCCATGGCGGGATGAAAGCTGTATGCAGAGGAAGGAGCAAGAGACTGAAATGAGTTTGCAACCACACTTGGCTGCTTTTCTGAGTCGGGCACTTTGAAGGCTGCACCCCAGGGGTGCTCACAAGACACTCAGGGATACTCACACACATCTTGCAAAAAGGTAGCAGAAAAGGCCGTACTCCAGCAAGCAACGCACAAAATCCACCTCATCAGTAACTTCGCTCATGTATGTGAGGAGGTCAAGCTCTGGCTCGAAGCCCAGGCTGACACTTTTCAGTCAGTAGCTGGTCCAACATACCATGATTTCAGGCTTTCAGGCTTTTCAGGATGCTGAGGCACAACAGATGAACGAGTTGCTTCAACAGCAGCCCCCTAGGAGCTGTTATCATCTCTTGTGCTTCAGCTCTTTCAGAGACATTGTTTAGTTTGTGCTGTGACTCAGTGATGGTGGCTTTTGGAGCTCTTATGTTTTAACACGCTGATGCAGCTGCTGAACTAAAAAACAGCTGGCAATCGTCCATTTAAAGCATGCTGACTTGTAATGACCTGTTTCTAAAACAGTATTTTGTCAGTTTGCTTGCTTCCCCACCCGCATCCTGAGGAAGTAAACTTTATCCCTTGCTATCCTTGCCTCTGGAGCTGTGTGAAAGAAGATGGTCTCATTGATAGGGCCCTTGGCAGCTCGAGGCTTCATCTCTAGGGCTGCCAAGCTCCCCCTGAAAGACCTCGTGTCTTCTTTGTCTCCCAAAGACTCAGGTGTCCATGTACAAAATGAAAATGCTGGTACATCTACAGGGAAATACTTTATCGATGATGAGGTATTTGGCCTCAGCAACCACAGTACCTGGACACAGTCGCCAATGGCCTCAACCGAATTTACCCCTATTTTGCCTATAAATTCAAACGTGACCTCCAGTACCAGTGATCGTGAGATTCACTCAAAGACTGGCTGTGAAAACCTGACAAGAGAGCCAGCCCAGACAGGTGGACACCACAGTCAACCACCTGCGCTGCATCCTGGATCCAGGACCGGGTTCTCTGTCAGACAGCAGCACGACAGTTGATGGGAGAGGGAGGTGTAACGGAAACACTGTCAGACCCTTAACAGCAGCGTCCTCAAGGGTCAGTCTTGCAACGAACAGCTGGTGCATAATAAATGCACAATATGCATATTTTATACTGTTTTCATGAGACACTCACATATGGCTGAACCTGCTCCTGGAAACATTGGAGAAAGATCATCCATTTCACACTGAGGGCTCCTTTGACAACAGATTGTAAGAAATGATCACTAGCCAAATATCAGTACTCAGCAAGACAGACAAATCTCATATGTTTTTTTTTATTTGAACTAACAATAAAGGACCCTTAAAAGGTTACCAGAGCTCTGCTTTGCATCTCAGAGGTCATGATTAAATACAAATTTTGAGCCTTCGTACCAAGAGATTAGAGCTTCCTACCTTTAGTGTAATTTCCTCTTATGACTCCCCTCTCAACTTTTACTGTGGAAGTAGCAGGAAAAAAATATGTAACATTTATCTTTCTCCATTTCCCTGCCTCCTGCTTTCTCTTGAATACCCAGCAAAAATCATGAAAGGTTTGAACTTCCAACTTGCAATTTATAATTTTGCAGGCATGAAACACCAGCCAGCCAGCTCTGGTGTATCAATATCCTATAGAATAGGGGACTTCATATGTTCCCAGAACTACAGAAGGGCTGAGGTTGGAAGGGACCTCTAGGGATCATCCAGTCCAACCCTCTGCTCCAGCAGGGACACTCAGAGCACAGGGCACAGGGTGGCATCCAGGTGGGTTTGAAGATCTCCGGAGAAGGAGCCTCCACAGCCTCTCTGGGTAGCCTGTGCCAGGGCTCTAGCACCCACCCAGCAAAGAAGTTTTTCCTCACATGGAGATGGAACTTCTTGTGTTTCAACTTGTACCCATTACCCTTTGTCCTGTCACTGGCCACCACTGAGAAGAGTTTGGCCCCATCCTCCCTACATCCTCTCCTCAGGTGCTTGTACATGTTGATCAGATCCCTCTCACTCTTCTCTTCTCCAGACTAAACAGGCCCCGCTCGCTCAGTCTTTCCTCACACAATGGCTGCTCCAGGCCCTTCATCACCTTCATGGTTCTGCGCTGGCCCCTCTCTAGCAGCTCCACGTCCCTCTTGTGCTGGGGAGCCCAGAACTGCCCCCAGTGCTCCAGGTGCCTCCCCAGAGCTGAGCAGAGGGGCAGGATCCCTCCCTCACCCACTGGCAACGCTCCTCCTGGTGCAGCCAGGAGCCCATTGGCCTTCTTGGCCACCAGGGCACATTGCTGCCTCATGGGTCACTTGGTGTCAACCAGGACTCCCAGATCCCAGGTTGCCTCTTCTTTATTCTTAGAATAAGTATCAGCAGTGACACTTCTCTGGAGAAACGGTGCCTGTGCCTGTGGAAATAACTGTGCAACTGCACTGCTGTTTGCAGTCACCCACCACACATATGAGCTGTTCTGCACGAAGGCCTCAGTGTTACCAAACTGCAGACGTGTCAGTGCCCTGGCTTTGGGCACCTCTGTTCTCATCAGCAAGGCGCATTTCAAGCAATGATCCAGAACAACTGCAGATGTGTTTAGGCAATTGCTTCTCTTTTCCCTTCTTACACAGTCCCTTGACTTAGTAAACGTATCCCTAGGGCTACTCTGCTCCTTTCCTCACTCCTCTCCCTTCTTCGTTTCTTTGCTGCTTGTTCATTTGGGCATTTTTCCAATTTGCTGTTGCTTTTTGGAGATGAGGTTGTTTGACCAGGCAGTCTCATTGCAGGAAGACTGACTTTTACTGCTTTGCTGTTGTTTGCTACCGTTTGTCATTAACATGCTCAAGGTAGGGAGGTCACAAGGGCAATTCTTTACACACATTAAAAAACAAAACAAAACAAAAGGCTGTAAAGTGGTGGGGCTGCCTCCATCACTCATGTTACATACAGTCTGTTTTTTTTGCCATTTCTAGAGCATTCTCTGGGGACATTCCCACCCCAATATCTATACGCCATGAAACGAATACCGATGGAGATGACAGAGCGCACGGGACACAAGGGCACGGCCGATGTCATGAAGAATTTATTTTCCTGTCAGAGGGGCAAAGGAAATTCTCCACACCAAGCAACGATACAAGGGCAGAGATGTTGAAATAAGAGCCATCAGCTACCAAAAAGCAGCTCCACTGGCTGTGAGGAAGGCAAAGAACTGCCGGCCTGTCAGGAGAGGCAGTTCTTGAAGGTTCTGATCCTGCAGAGCATCTGCTTATAGGGAAGCCCTTAAGGACAGGCTTGGCCTCCTTCTCATCCTGGAACTATAGCGCAGGCTTACACGTTATCTTGAACCACGCACAGGAAATTTTAGCAAAAGCTATCTAATTGGGTTGTTTCTGCTGAATCTTACATAACTCTTCTATTCTGTGGGTGCCAGCACAATTTCAGAGGAATGCTCTTACTCAAGGTTTTTTTTCTTTTTCTCTTTTTTTTTTTTTTAGTGGGTCAGAGAATCATTTTCTTACAAGAACAGCTAGTGGAAAATAATGGACTACAGCTATGCAGGGAAGAACATCTTCATGATTGGACACTATAACCTGCAGCTATCACAGAGAAGACAAAAATGACATGTAAGAATGGATTTTTTTTTTAATTGTAAGTTTTTGGGGGAGTCATTCTTAAGTTCTTGGCAGGAGAAGCCATTCCTCAGTTCTATGTATGCAACACTCAGCACAACGGCATTGCTGTCCACGGAAGAGATTTGTGGATGTTACCACATTTTAGCAATAAAGAGCTGTAACACTTTTCTCACTTACCTTATTCTGAGCAAATGCTGGTGCTTCAGAGCTTTTTCTCCAGAAGAGAAGATGAAGACTAATATTGTGGAACCTCATGTCCTCTCGGAGGGTGTGAACTGCCTGCTGGAGATAAACCTGTGATCGCAGTAAGGAGTGAACTTGAGTTACAGGACCAGGTTGGACTGAAGCCCTTGCTATCATTATAGTTGTTTTTGATTCGATGGTATCAGAAACTCCACAGATGCTTCCAGAGTTCAATGCTAAGCAGGGCTTCATGTTTAGCTAAACTCCAGGGCAAATGCTGTTTGTTATCAGCAATCCCATGCAGGCAGTATCCCAACTCTGGGTTTGTTTGCGTCAACTCTGTTTCCCCTGTTAAAGACTCCATTATTACCAAAGAGTCGTATCTGCTCCTGTGCTGTGTAATGGGGGTTAGAAAGATGCGTGACCATCTCCCTCCTCACTCACGTACTGCTGAGCTCGGGGTTCCTTCCTGAGCCATCAGTACAACCTGACCGGGCATCTTCCTTATCTCCATCTAACTCCATAAAAAGAGCAGGGTATTAGACAAGGAGCCCAGCCTGCAGATCCAGGAACTTTGTGGCATCTCCACTTCAGAAACGTGCCAGGCAAACGCTGGTGGCTGCTTTAGTTCACCACCCTCTGGAAAATGGTCCCACTATTCCCGTTAGAGGGAAATTGATGCCCACAGTTCGGAATTTCCTTGGTAATCAGTCCTCCCCTTGGTGCCTGCCCTTCCCTTCAGTCCTTCCCCTTTAAAAGCCATGACAGATCTAGACTAACTAGCAGTTCATGAGGTCTTTCTTTTGCCTGCTGGCACAATTCCAAAGCTGTGCTGCACGGAAACTTACCCTGGTTATCAGGAGACATTTCACAACAGAAAAATTATGGAGGACTCTCCAGAAAGGGTGAATTTCGGCACTTTTTTTCTGATGACCATGATAGTCTGGGCTACTAGCTAAACTAGCCTTCAAGTCAGAATTTTTCCTGGTGATAATACATGAAAAAAATACAGCAGACCTGTAAATGAGTGAATAATCTCCATCAGTCTTTCAGAAACAGACAGAAACCATTCAGGGTGTTCATGAAATCTGCTGTGCAATGTTCACTATGGTGGTGGAGAAAGCGGTCACTGTTCTCTCACCTGCTAGGAATGAAGCTTTTAACGAATGAGAAAAGGTGAAACTCAGAAATTTCCACTTCTTTATCATGAGCTCGGCACCTGCTTTGCTCCAGACAGAGGGAGGGACCGCAGGAGCAACATGAAAACCTCAAAGCAACTTGGTGTCTTTGCTAGTGCTGTGCGTTGACAGTGATGCTTCCAGGAGACCCCTGCAGAACTGCTAGGGAGACACAAGCTGGCTTGTATTTGTGTCATTTGTAAGATTTATATTATTCAATAGTACAGTATACAAGCTTTTTAATACAATTGTAATATTTTATGCATATTTCTGTATTAGCATATTATAATGTATTATGTTATGCTGTATTACGTAAAATACAGAAATATACACTATGAGCAACGCTGCTGCATAAAGCTTTGTACACTAAAATAGATTTATTAGCATCCAAGGAGAAATATCTTTTGTTACTTAGGGCAGATACAGGAAGGAAGGCAGTATCTGGGGCACGGGTCTGTATCTGCAAGGCCTCCAGGAAGGTGGATACGCTGGGGCGTCCCAGCCTGCAGGATCCACGACGGATCCGACAAAAGTGACACAATCACAGCAGGGTTGAGGCTGGAAGGGAGCTCTAGGGATCATCGAACTCAACCCCCTGCTCAAGCGGGGACACACGGGACAGAGACTCCCGGACACCCCGGGATTGCGGCCGCCGCCGCCTTCCGGCCACGCTGCCCTCACACAGGGCGAGCACCGCCCCCGCCCCCGCCCCCGCCCCCGCCCCCGCGCGGCCGCGCCCCGCCCCGCGCGCATGCGCAGCAGCCCAGCGCCAACGCGCCAACGCTCCCCGCGCGCGCGCACCGCCCTCGAGCGCGGCGCATGCGCTGCCTCCCCTCCCCCGCCCGCTACGGGGAGCGTGATGACGCGCGGGCCCGCGTCGCCCGGCCCCCGGCCCCCCGCCCCTTCGCCTTGACGTCTTCGCCCTGGGCCCGCCCCCGCTATAAAAGGCGGCGCGGGCGGCGGGCGCCATTGTGCTGCGGAGCAGGCCGCGGCTCGCACCCTCTGTGGCTCTTGCGGTACCGGCCTCTGCGCCCCTCCGCCTCTCTCTTCCTCCTTCTCTTCCTCCTCTCTCTCCCCTTCTCCTCCTCTCTCTTTCTCTTCCTTTCCCTCCTCTCTCCCTTCCCCCCCTTCCCTCTTCGGACATGCCGCGCGTCTACATCGGCCGCCTGAGCTACCACGTCCGGGAGAAGGACATCCAGCGCTTCTTCAGCGGCTATGGCCGCCTGCTCGAAGTCGACCTCAAAAACGGGTGAGCGCCCGCGTGGGGCCCGCGCGCGCAGCGCCGCGGCCGTCCCGTCCCTCCCCTCCCCCCGCACCCCCATGTTGTCGGCGGCTCCTGCCGCGTGGCGGCCGCTCAAAATGGCGGCGGCGCGGAGGGAGCGGGGGCGCTGCGGCGGGGCCGGCCCTATTGTCCCGGCGCGGGCGGCGCTGCCCGCTCCTGCCCCCGGGGAGCGGGAGGAGCCGCGCGGGGCCGCCGTCCCCGTCCTGCGGCGGCGCCTCAGCGGCCCCCTCGCCTCGCAGTTACGGCTTCGTGGAGTTCGAGGACTCCCGAGACGCCGATGATGCCGTTTACGAGCTGAACGGCAAGGATCTCTGTGGGGAGCGGGTGATCGTGGAGCACGCCCGCGGCCCGCGCCGCGACAGGGACGGCTACAGCTACAGTAGTCGCAGTGAGTACGGCTCCGTCCTCCTGCTTGGCTACAGGGCTGCTTCGGGGCGGAGGGGCGAGGGGAGGCGGCTCGGCTGTGCTGGCAGGGCAGGGTGATGGAGCGCAAGGGGTCGAGTCCTGCGGAGCTGTGGGGCGGGAGCGCTGTCTCGGCTAGCGAGGGCTTAGAGGATACCTAGCGCACCGTTGGGAGCAGCTGGTCTGCCGAGTTGGCCTTACAGACGCTTTCCAGGCACCAACGGTGCACCCAGGTATCCTCTAAGAAATCTGAGTGCGAAAATGAAGCAATTCTAGCTGCAAAACTGGGGCCTTGCTCGAGAAGGGTTTTTCTTGTCAATTAGAAGATGCTCTACTATGTTTAATGACTTCAGAGTTCTTAAGAGCATTTGGATGAAACAGTGGTGTTGCATCACTAAAGCTAATTAATAGCTACAAATACATAATTGGGGTAAAAGCACTCAGTTGTGAAATTACATATGAAAGATTATTTCAGGTGAATATACAGAATTAGGCAGTGGGTGGGGGAGGACTTCAAGCAGGAGTCTGTACTAAGTGGGGGATATTGTAAGCATTACTGTGTATTCAGTTTATTTGCATAGTTACTGGAGGAGCTGAGCTATGTAGAACTTAACTGACCTAGTACTGTAGCTTAAGTACTAAGGTTTGTCTTTGAGTAATCTTTAGAATCTTGGTTGTGGGTGGCGGGGGGGATTTTTTTTTTTTTCATCAAATGTATGTTGTTTAAAATTGTTGCATGTTCAATTCCAACTTTTTAACAAGTCCTTGATGTTTCAATTTAAAAGTGACCAGTGGGGCTGAGGCTGTGTCCACTGAGGCTAAGATGACTGCCTTTCCTGATTGGCCATGGCTTTTCCATACATTGTGTGACCCTTGCCCTATGACCCTTTGGCTGACCTTACCGGAAGCCATGACGACAGCAGCCTTTTGCCATTAGACGCAGGGTGATGGTGAGGATTCCAAGGGTTAGACAAAACTGTTTAAACTGAACTAGGTGACTGTTACCTTGCGTGTTTTGTGGCCAAACCACCACCAAAAACCTCATACTGTGATGTAAGTACTTAGTGTAACTAGTAAACGTTTTTGTAAAATGTAGAAATGCATGTAATCAGTTAAGTTTTATATTTTACAATGTTCTGTAAAATAAAACTTAGCAAGGTGAATCTAATAAGGAGCAGTCACTCTCTAACAGATCTTAGGAGCACAGACTTGTAGGATATTAGTCTGTATAACTTGCCATTAATATAGATTATGGCAAAATTGCAAGTTTATTGGAGGCTTAGAGAAATAAAGTCCTACTCCAGTAAATATAACTGTTTAACTAACTTTTTCAGAACATTTGATTTCCTTCTTGCTAGGAGACAATCTAACTTTATTTCTTTGTACAATAAAGGTGGGGGTGGTGGCGGATATAGCAGTCGGCGACAATCTGGAAGAGATAAATATGGACCACCTGTTCGTACAGAGTACAGACTGATTGTTGAAAACCTTTCCAGTCGCTGTAGTTGGCAGGATTTAAAAGTATGTATTGATGTTCTATGGTGGAGCCTGTTGTGACTAGCAAAGAAAAATACCTATTCTGTTTTAGGTAGAAATGTTGGAAATATATTTGCATGTGACTTTATGCAGCTTGTTTCTTACCTTTGTTCAAACTTGTCTTAATCTTACAGGCATAAATGTGAGATAACTATGTAACTCTTCATGTACTCTCTCTAAAGGATTTCATGAGACAAGCTGGTGAGGTAACCTATGCAGACGCTCACAAAGAGCGTACAAATGAAGGAGTAATTGAGTTCCGCTCCTACTCGGACATGAAGCGGGCCCTGGACAAGCTGGATGGCACAGAGATAAATGGAAGAAAGATCAGGCTGGTTGAAGACAAACCAAGGTCAAGCCATCGGCGATCTTACTCTGGCAGCAGGTCCAGGTAACTCCTCTTGGGATGTTACTCTACTCATCAAGACATCTTACAGTGAGAGGAGTACTTAATACTTTAAAGTTACCATTAGTGACTGTCTGGTGAATAGGGTGGTCTCTGAGAATGTGGAAGGAATTACTTTATGTAATACTGTAAACATGTCTAACTTTCTGAAATGTCAGATTCCATTTACTGAGACACTGCATTGAGTTCAAGTGAATCAATGGTGTCTTGATGTAGCTATTACACCTGTTCCTGCAGTTTACGAACACCTTCTCTGATGGAAGGTCTAGCAGGTTATACGAGAAAAGGGGCTAAATCCATTTGAAATATTTCTAGGTCTCGATCTAGAAGGCGCTCCAGAAGCAGAAGTCGTAGGAGTCGGAGCAGCCGTAGCAGGTCCCGTAGTGTTTCCAAAAGCCGTTCACGGTGAGTGGTGATTGTTTCCTGATGGTGCAGGAATTCCTGCTTATTAATAGCTATTTACAGCTACTGCAAGTATACTTCAGTTCATGCAGAATTAAACACTATTTTTTTTTTCTTGAAAGTTCTAAATCCAGGTCACGAAGTAAAGACCGCTCACGTTCCAGATCTAAAAGCAGAAAGTCTAGATCAAAGAGCAAGTCAAAGCCCAAGTCTGACAGGGGTTCACGCTCCCACAGCAGATCCAAGGAGAAATCTGAGAAGTCTCGGTCCAGATCCAGGTCCAGGTCTCGCTCTCCCAAAGAAAATGGTAAAGGAGATGCTAAATCTAAATCCAGGTCAAGGAGCAGGTCTCGTTCCAATTCTCCGCAGCAGCAGCCATCTGCCAAGGCTCGTTCAGAGTCGCCACCCAAAAGAGCTGCATCGAGGTCCCGCTCCAGATCTCGTTCAAAATCTCGCTCACGATCAAGATCTAGTTCAAGAGATTAAGACTAGAACTCTCCTCTTACGTTGCACACTATTATGGAACATTTTCCTACTTGTCAGGCCATTAGTGTTATGTTAGTACTTCAGAAGTTGGTTTCTTCTCTTGCAGGAGTGAATGGCCTAAGAACTAAGTGATGAGGCATAAAGGTTTGATTTGTATCCCAAATTCGAACAGGTTAGGTTGTATGGAAATGGTGGTACAAAGCAGGAAAAGCCCCTTTTGTAGAAATACAGCCAAGTTTGATTTTATAGCATTTCAGCAGGAGTAACTTACCTACTCTTCAGTGCAAAGTGGTTTTTATATTAAAAATAAACAATATAGGAGGCTTAAATCTGGGCTTTTTGGAAGTATCATTTTTCCTATTTTTTC
Organism: Tinamus guttatus; assembly: GCF_059628265.1. Lineage (NCBI taxonomy): Eukaryota > Metazoa > Chordata > Aves > Tinamiformes > Tinamidae > Tinamus > Tinamus guttatus. Next base: position 1,241,593 of record NW_028289184.1, read on the forward strand.
ATGGTTTTAGAACTATGGGTATTGTTACCTTAGTAGGTTTCAGCTTGCTACCAAAGGCAGAATTGCCTTGCTGGACAGGTCATGTACTTTTCTCGTTTATCTTAATTTGTGATAGCAGGTGACAAACTATATAAATGTGTAACAAAACTAGGCAAATTTTAGACCAGCAATAAACTCCAGTTGGAGCACTTGTGCTGTATCTTAACTCAACTTGCCAAAAGAACATTTCCCCGTACTGTGACTGTATTAAAGGTAATAAAGGTACTCTGTAGGCTGGGTCAAGCAGTATTGTTGAAAATCATAGGTTTCAAAGTTGAAAGAATGAAAGCTTTGTAACATTTTTGCTTGAGTATCAAGTGACACTCTGTCAGGCACTAATGTGTCTCTTGAATGTGCTCCAAGTCACTAGTATCTTATATGGTTTGTCAGCCTCTAAATATCTATTGGATATGAAAACTAAGTAAAACTCTCTTCCCTCCTTAAATCATTTATGTTAACATCATTTTGCTTCAGAATAGGAGAATTACAGTCCTATTGTGTGTGAATCTGAACTTTATTGGAAATGTAATCTATTGGAGCTAGAGTTCTAGTCTTAACAAAGGCTTTGCTAAACCACAATTGCCAATTCACTTAAATTGTGGAATAGTTCATCCCCAGAATTCCCCTTTATAGCTAAATTGATTTTTGTAACATGCAATAGCAAACAGTAGAACTGCCTTGTACTCTTTATACAATGTGTAGTTGGACTTGTATAAAATTAAATCAGTGACTCGAACTCTTGTGTTTATTGCAGTGTAATGAAATTTCCTTTGCCTCATGCTGGGGATTCACAGTTGGTTCATGAGTTAAAACACCTAGAAAAGAGGATCTTCCTTTCTCTTAACCATCTCTTGATCACATTCAGAAAACTATAGATTTTGGCCATTTTATCCTAGGAACCATGCTTCTATAGGAATCAATATAAAGATAGTATTTATTTTGCCAAACTTGCAAGCATTTTTGATGAAAAATGAAAATGAATGATTTTGACTTGATACGTTGGCAAAGAGATAAGATATTGTACATTCTCCATGTTGTATTTATCCTCCAAAATGAAAAATTTGAATTGAAAAACTTTCACTATATTTGAGCTGCTCAGTTTTAAGTTCCATGTGACTATTCCTAGAGCCATAGTCTGCTGCATTATCCTAGCGTCATGAATTCCACACTTTGGCAAGTGCATTTAGTACTGAAGTTAGGTTCTGCATATAGGATGACAGGCGACTCATCTCTTCAGTTAATTTGTGATAAACTAATGTTAAAAAGACTGAAGCTTTGTCTTTCAAGTTAAGGTATATTTTAACATAAAACTGTTAAATGCTATGTTTCTGATCCCTCTAGGTAATATTTTTGGTGCAAAGGACATCAAAAATGGAGTATGGGGGCATTTGACAGGAGTAAGATTGTGCAAGGAGAATTGTTTAATGCATATGTCAGTTAACTAACACAGGGAAGTGTTAAACCTATACACATTAAAATATTTTTACTTCCCTTTGAACTTTGGACCCTAAGCCATTGTTACCTTTTTATCTTTAACATATGGGGTGTGCTCGGGGATATTCCCATAGCTAATGGGGAACTGCTTTTTGTTTATCCACTGTAGTTTTCACTAAAATGTGTTGTGCTCTTGAAAACAAGAGTTGTAATCTTGGAACTCAGTATTTTAAGAGGTGTATATGCACCTACATTTTTATTTGCTGCATGTTCTGCCTTGGTGATAATAAAACAAAATATTAACAATTATTTTTACATGCCTGTAGGTAGTAATAATTTGTCTCTACAGCTGGTTTTCAGTGCCAGTCTTGGCATTGTCATGGAATTTAGAATTCTAACATCAATTAGCTATGCATGTGTTAAGGCTTTTAATACGTTCTTAAACATTTTTGTAACACTCTAATTTCAGAAAGCTATGTTTGAAATCATCTTTGTTCACAAATATTTATAGACAAATATTTATAGGGTCTGTAGTTTTAGCGGTACTTAACCAAAGTGTTATAGGATGCACAAAATTGCTCCCAATTGGAGTGACTTGAATATGGATTTAACCATCTTGCTTGTAGCTGTCGTAAATAGTGAAGACTTCTTTTCTTGTCAAGGAACCATGGATGATACTTTCCTTAAGCACACACAGCCCACTGTGTAGCCATCTTTTAAAGGATGTGGTTTTGTAATAAACATTCTGACTTTTGTTTTTTTTGTTTTCAATGTTGGCCAGTGACAGAAGAGGTAATGGATATAAATTGAAACACAGGAGGTTTCATCTGCATACGAGGAACTTCTTTCCTCTTAGGGTGACAGTGCATTGGAACAGGCTTGGGGAGGTTGTGGAGTCTCCCTTGGAAATACTCAAAATGCCACCTGGATTGGGGTCCTGTGCAACATGCTCTAAGTGTCCCTAGACCTAGAGGTCCCTTTCAACCTTAACCATTCTGTGATTATGTGAAAAGAATCAATATATATTTTTAAGGCATTCTTGTAGAATGTGGAGTGCTGCAGGATTGGTTTAGAGTGCTGGTAAGTTTTGAAAGGGAAATAAACATAGTACTTAAAATTATAATCTGGCAACATTCGAAGCCTGTATCTAGTCTTCATGGGCTTGGGAATCTAACTGTTTTTGTGTTTTAACAATAATGCAAATTCAGTGCTTGAGTCATTAGCAATTTGTGATGTAAATTGGCAGCTTCAGAGTTCGGTGGTGAAAATCTCCCTGCTTTGCGTATCTCACTTATCATAGGAAAATGTTTCTGCTTCATGTAGGTGGTGAAAAACAGAACTAGTAAAGCCATTTGAGCTCAGGAATTGAATTGAAACCTTGCTATGTAGCAACTGCACACTGAGTTTGCTGGGAGTTGTTTTACTCGATACCAAGTCAGTGGGTGGTTTGGTTGGTTTTGTTTGCTTGCTTTTTTGAGATAAAGCACAGCAGCAAGTAGATTAGCCCAAGTAGTGACAAGTTTCCCAGATCTTCTGGGTGGACCTACAAATAGGGAAACCTGTTACTGAGCAAGACTCAAGAGTTTGTTGGGAAACTTGATTGGAATTGGCTGCCTATATCAGTGTGTCCTAGAAGTGTGTGTTTTCATTTTTATTTATTTTTCCCCCCACCTCAGTGTGCCTTGCTCTCAACATGCTTTAATAAGCAGGCAGCCCTGAGTCGTGGTTGTTTTCCAGAGTAAGTTTTTTGCCTCTAGATCGGGGGCTGTGGTATGGTACAGGTTTTTGTAAGGCATTACTTACAAGAAAAAAAAATCTTTTGAATGATTTTTTTGATTTGGTATACATCAAAATGCATAATTAATCTAGCAATATGAATATGCTTTGAGAGGCGTGGCACTTCCTGCTGTTTAATTTCTACCTCTTAAGTTTTGTATTTTTAATTTGTTTGACAAGGGGCCGGTGGTGATGTTCCAAGCAATATTCTAGCTGTGTTAGCATGAGGAATGGGGAGTAGCATTTAATAAATACTTTCTGAAATTATTATTTTGCAGATGGAATAACTTGAAATTTTGGCAGTTCCTTTCCAAATCTCCCTGTGGTGGGTTGTAGGGAAGGTTTTGGTAAAATGATAATATACTGAAGTCAGCGAAAGCAGGAAAAGTGGGAATTGGACTCAGGAACCTAGAAATACCAAAAATGTAGCTGAGCAGACATTCAGTGTGTCTTTCAGAAATGGTGCAGAAAGTTTAGTTTGAGAGGTGCTAACTGGAGTCTTGTTCAGCAGGAGCTGAAGTCCCACACACAGCAAATTTTATTGCATTATGTCTAATATGAGTAGGAAACCATTGTCTTATGCAGGTAAGAAGCACAAATAATATTAGTACTGCTTTCTGTAGGGGCAGATGTTAACAGTCTAAGAATTCTAACTTTGGGGGATCCTAATGGTCTCCAGTACATTGTTCCAACAGTTTTCCCCTGTGTTTTCTGGTTAGGTGAGTTGGCTCTCAACTCTCACGCCCTTTTCACACATTGGTTTTGCTAAGTATGTATGGAGATGTTGGGAAGTTTTGGTGAGTTTGTTTTGCATGATTTAGTGGGATTTGAACTTAATCCAATAAAAATCTGAAATAAAAAACCTGTTCTTAAGCTTCAGCCCTTTTAGCAATGTTTGTCAGTGACACGTTACTGGTTATATGTTCATTAGATTCTTAGGTGTGCTGGCAAAACAAAAAATCACAGCAATGGGTATGATGTCCACTCCTTAAAAAGGAGTAGCAAGAAGCTGTCTACATCTAAACTCTGCTTTTGGATGTACTTCACAAACGTTTATTAACACTTAGTATTTGGATATACGTTTCTACATGATTTTCTGACTTGAGAGATACATTCTCTTCCTCTTGTTCACAGAAAGTGGGTGTTTCGGGCATGTTTAGTTAAATGTAAAATACCTCAAATGCTTATTCAAAACTAATGTGGGGAAAGTGTTTTCTCTGTGCGCAGGAACTGAGTAATTTCAGTTCTAAATATATACCAGTAAGGAGGAGAAATCTCTGCAGTTGAAGCCAGGTAGGTTTATTAATGTTGTGGGCAGCTCTTGGAACAAGATTATCCTGTATATATGAATAATACATACTAGCACCATTAGGTATGAAAGACTCATCGACTTCACATACCGCATAATGCACAATTACACCTGATGCATCTGCTACTCAAAGAGTAATGTTGCCCTTGGAAATGGCTGTTTAAAAGTACAAAAAGCTTTACCCTTTGTAGCATTGGTTCTTGGTTGTCAGCGTCATTGCTCAACACCAAAAAGAGGAAAATAGCGCAGCAAAGGCTCTCATTGTGTGGGTATGGCAGTGAAATTGTGCCATTAACACAAGGGGGAGTGACGGGATGGAGGGCAATGTGCAGCAGCCGCCCTGTGCTCACAACTTCTCTTTTGCTGGACTTCCCTGCTGTGGCTCATGCCACTGGCTGTGGAGAACAGTGGCAGGAACTCAGAAGAAGGGGGAAAGCTCTTGAAGCAGCCTCTTAAGCCATCTCATCTGGGTCTGTTTGCTGCTCATTAAAAACTGCAGTAAATTGGAATTATAGTCTACCATGTGCTGTAATTTGGGTGGCTGATAATCATAAGTCATTTCTGTACCTTTCTGTGTGTAAAAGCCACTTAGAGACAGGGAAACCAAGGAAAAGCATTGATGTGCCTTGCACAGTGAATGAGTTGCAGGAATAAAACAAAGACATTTTGGTTTGCATTGCAGTGGCTTCCTGCTTTGCAAGGTCTTCATCAGACTATTGGGTCAAACAAGTGTAAGTTAGGAATGTAGGTGAGTGTAACGCTGGTAGGGACAATGGCACACAGAGCATCGCTGTCAAGAAAATAGCAGAACATATTGGAATTAATAGTGGCCTAGTATATGCCAGGGTAGTGCTTGTTAAGCAGAGCTCTACTGCAGCCAGCACCACTTAGGTGTAATGGCGTAAGTGGCACTGTGGAGTCTGCTAAGTCCATTACTAAGACATAAGGTTTAATCAATAAAAGTGAAGTTGCTATGCAACACGAGACAGAAATGAAAAGTAAGGCATGTGAGGGTGAAATGGTCTTGTTCTACGTCAGCCAGGGAGCCCATGGTGAAATCAGGAATACCCTCCTTTTTTTCTTTTTTTTTTTTTTTCTTTCTTTTTTTTTTTTCTTCCCCTAAAGTAGTTGTTTTGTAGGAATTCAATACTCTGAAGTCATGAGTTTTTATGATAAGGAAATGAAAGCCTGTTACATACTCAGGTCAGAGCCAAAGAGTTTGAACCTTGAAGTGAGCAAGAATATTAATTGCCACCCAATTCAGCATGGCAGGACTTTGCCTGCAGTGTGAGAGTTTCCTTTCCCTGCCCTATCAAGATTATGCATTACTCTCTCCAGTTTATGGCCTTTTGTGTGCTTTGGTCCTTGTGTTCTTGGTTTCTTCCAAATGCAACTCCTGTTCCTAAGTAGGACAAACATTGTGTAAGTGTGTAAAAGGCATTTTTGTGTGGTGAGTAGCCAGCCACTGAGGGCTGGAGGATGGGCATTCTGGAGCACAGTCTGCCAGCCATCTACCATGAGACTTCTACCCAGAAGTCAGCAAGGGCAAGAGCAAGACCTACAATTTCTCCACAGAGTTAGTTACAGCAATCCTTTCTGCTTTCTAGTGACCTTGGGGGGACTTTATCTTAATGCTTTACGGCTTTTTGTGTCTGTCTGCGTGTTTGCAGTGTGAGTGCTAAACAGGCAATCCTTACCCTTCTGCACCGGGAAAGCAGGTGCCTCTTATCTGTCCCCTTCAGCTGAGACCTGGTACCATCAGGCATAGATTTTGGCTGCTCCCCAAGAGGATTAGGTGATTAGATTAATACTAGTGTCTTGGAGAGGAAGCAGCTTCCATCTTTCCCCACATAAACCACCTTGGAGCCTACATTTTAAGCTGGAGAAACATTGGAAGATTGTGTTTGAGCCATCCCAAGGCCTTTGTGCACGAAAAGGATGCAAGATGCAGGGATACCAGCCCTCAGCATCTACTTCAATTCCCCAGACCTTGCTGTAGAGTGGGCAGAACAGCTTCAGTCCTCTGCTTCAGCATGGCCTTTCCCACGGGGGGAAGCTGTGGGTGAAAGATGAGGTGCTGCAGCCAGATCTACTCTTCCTGCCCCAGTTAAGCACATCACAAGGATGAACGGCTCAGAACACACTGCCAAATGGGGCTGTTGCCTCCAAGGGTTGCCAAAGCTTCCCTGGTTTGGCCATCCTGGCTCTCTGGGGCTTGGGCCGATGCTGGCGGCACCGGAGGGCTCTGTGAGGGCTGAGCAGCCCTGCCGCTTGCCCGGCCAGACACCGGGACACTCGGCAGCTGCAGTGGGGTGGGAAGCAGGTCCCAGCGGCCCAGCGCTTGGGTCGAGGCTGCCCCAACCTCCGCGGGACGATGCGGGGGCGCCTCCCGGCAGGGTCCCGCGCAGGCCGGGCCGGGCGAGCCGTCGCCATGGCGACAGGGCTGCCAGCGCCGGGCAGCTCCCCTCCAAAATCCTGCGGCGGGATTAAAAATCGACACTGCAGCGTGGCGGAAAACGCGCGTTTCCATGGCGACGGCGCTCGTTAAGGACACGCATCCCGAGGCCGCTCCCCCTCCCCGCGCACGGCGCGCCCGCACCCGCCACGGCCGGCCCTGCCGGTGCGGCCGCCCCGGCGCGGGGCTCCTCCGCCCGCCCGCGGGCCCCGCACGTGCGCAGCGCGAGCCCGGGCCGCCCCGCGCCCGCAGCGGCCCGCGGCCGCCGCCCGGCACCCGCCGCGCAGCTCTAGGTAAGGCCCGCGGCCGACAGGCGCTCCCGGCGGCGCGGGGGGAACGGCAGCGAGCCGGCGGCGCGGCCTCTTCCCTTTTGTTTTATTTTTGCTTTATATATCCACATATACGTAAAAGCAGAGGGCGGCAATAAAGCAGTTTTGCACTTTGGCCTTCTGAAGGGGGAGGTGAGAGTGCGCGGGGCGTCTCTGGGGGCTGCGCCCGGCGGCGGCCCCCGCTGTCCCCTCTACCCCGGGGCGGCAGGCAGGGTTGGTCCGGGAAACTTTCTGCTCCGCGCAGCGAACACGCACACACACACACGCATACCCGTTCTCGCGTACAGCAGGGTCTTATTTATTTATTTTTAAGAAAGCGGGAAAAAACACGCCGCCATTTTGACGCTTATTTAAAAGCCGCCGCTCGGGGGGCGGCCGCTCCGCGCCCCTCTGCGGAGCCGCCGCCGGGAGCTGCCGCCGCTCTCCGCGAGCGCCCCAGGGGCCTCGCGCCGTCGCGCTAGGGGACAGAGGTGTCGCTGCTCCCCCTCCTCTCCAGGGTAATTTTTGCGGCTCGTTCGGAGCAAGTTCTGCCCCCCCCCCCCCCCCGGGCTGCCCCGCGGCCTTTGCCCCTTCCCTGCCCACGTTCATTGCGCACTGGCTCGGTGGTGGGAGCAGCGTCTGCGGCCAGCGGTGCCCCCGCCGGCTCCTCAGTGTCATGGGGAGCTTTGCCTGCCCTGTGCAGGGGCTCCTCCCAGGGTGGAGGCTTTTACTGTTTCCCGAATGCCACGTGGAAATGTCCCAGGGCTTCAGGATGGCAGCCACTGAAATCCATAGGCTGGAGGACATTAGTCCGGCTTTGCGTTCCCGGGGACAGGCCGAACAGCCCAGGCCAGCTGAAGGCGATGCGTGTTCTAGGACAGGCTCTGTGTTTATTTGCCTACTAGTTAAGGCAAAAAGATGGTTCCCAAAATATTTAAAATGTCCAACCTTTAAATTTCCTTTGAATACTTCTGCCTACTACTAAGTGTAACTTGTGTGCAAAAAAAAAATTACCCTGCGTTATACCCTATATCCATGCCGGGCTCGATCCCACATCCAGCTTGGCACAGACCAGGTGGGCAGTGGCCTTTGGCACGCGACGTGTACGGTGGTACCAGGCAGCCCTGGTGCTCATCCCCCTGCAGCGGCCCAGGGCCCGCATCTACGCAGAGCTCCATGGGCTTCGGGGCTCTTGCTGGCCTCAGCCGCAGCCCGGATAGCGTCACCTGGAACCATTTGGGGAGGGTTTTGGTGCTTTGGGGACGCTTGAAGTTTGCTCGGAGGTGAGTTCCACATGTCTCTGCTCATTAGCTGTGTCACAACCTGAAGCTAGGGTAGCTTGTTGCTTTCTTGCTCTTCTCCTGCCCATCTCTGTGCTCACCACATCTATCTGTATCTTAAAATTGCCCAGTGCAAACAGCCTCTCGGTGCACTAAGGGGCATTTCCCTCTCTTTTGCAATGTTGATAAATATCATGGCCGAGAGAACAGCAAAAAAAGTGAACGGCTTCAGTCCACTCTAAACCTCAGCCCTCACTGGGCAAAACTATGCAAGAAGAAAAAGGGGTTTTGCTATTACAGAAATCTCTGTTAGTGACCTGTATCTCATTGTCAAAACTGCATAAAGTAGGTGGGCAGGTACAGAACTGGCTGCAGATGGATGGCTGTAGACATGTACGTACTTGCACGCTGAGGAAGGGCTTGCAAAACCTGCTTTTCTGGAGGCAACGTGGGGGAAAAAAAAAAAGCATTTCCCAATTAAAGGAGTTTGAGAAATTCCTCCTTCCAGACTGCATGTTGTGGGGTCTCTGGAGAGACCACAGCTCATTCCCATCTATGGGCTTTCCTAGGATGGTTTGCGGCTTTCTTAGGATGTTTTTTTCTGCTTTCTTGCTCCTCGGTTGGACTCCAGAGCAGTGTTGCAGGATTCTTTGCTGTCCTCCAGCAACAGTGAGGGAGAGGGAGTGGGTGTACGGAGTTTTAGCTATCTGTAAAATAATCCCAGGAAAGACTAAATTGCATTTATTGGAGAGTCAAGTCTGGGTATGCTCTCCGCAAGACATAAAGCATTAGGGTTAATACCATGAAAAATGGAGAACTCGGCAGCCTGCTAACATGTCAAAAATAGTTTACACCTCTAAAATTGAGTGATATTTTTAATTCTGGGTGGTGGGATTTTTGAAAAGTGATAAACATTGGCCTAACCCCGATCCTGTCAAGGGCCAGACTTCACTGGGCACATGCAGGCCGACAGCTTTTGAAGACCTCAACTAAATAAAAAAGTTGGAAAATAAACATGTTTCTGGTTCATCATCTAGCAGTGGTTGAGGTTAGAACCGTTGTTTTGAAAACGGTCATGTCAGTCTTTATATCCTCAAGGTACTTGGCCCCCTGAGCTGGGAGACACCTATGGAGAGTAGAAGAAGCCCCCCGTAATCCAGGAGGAAACAGTCAGGGACCTGCTACTCCACTTGGACACCCACAAGTCCATGGGGCCACGTGGGATCCCCCCGAGGGTTCTGAAGGAGCTGGCAGAAGTGCTCGCCAAGCCGCTCTCCGTCATCCATCAATGGCCTTGGTCATTAGGGGAGGTCCCAGGGGACTGGGGAGTGGCCAGTGTGACCCCTCATCTACAAGAAGGGCTGGATGGAGGATCCGAGGAACTACAGGGCTGTCAGCCTGACATTGGTATCAGAGAAAGTTCTGGAGCGGATAGATCGTCTTGAGGGCGATCACACAGCATGCGTGTAACAACCAGGGGTTCATGAACACGGGTTCATGAAATGCAGGTCCTGCCTCACAATCCTGATGTCCTTCTATGACCAGGTGACCGGTCTAGTGAATGAGGGAAAGGCCATGGATACAGTCCCCTCTGCCTTCTGGAGAAGCCAGCAGCTCCTGGCTTTGACAGGTGCCCTTTTCAATGGGTGAAGAACCATCTGGATGGCCGAGCCCTGAGAGAGGTTGTGAATGGAGCTAAATCCAGTTGCCGGTCACAAGCGTTGTTCCCCAGGGATCAGTGTTGGGGCCGGGCCTCTTTAATGTCTTTATCAATGGTCTGGATGAGGGGATTGAGGGCACCCACAGCAAATTTGCAGATGACACCAAGCTGGGAGGAAGAGTCGACCTGCTTGAGGGTAGGAAGGCTCTGCAGAGGGGTCTGGACAGGCTGGATCCATGGGCTGAGACCAACTGTGTGAGGTGACACAAGGCCAAGTGGCAGGTCCCGCACTTGGATCACAACAGCCCCAAGCAGCGCTACAGGCTGGGGCAGAGCAGCTGGAGAGCGGAGGGCAGAGGAGGACCTGGGAGTGCTGGTCGAGAGCGGCTGAGCAGGAGCCAGCAGTGAGCCCAGGTGGCCAAGAAGGCCAGCGGCCTCCTGTTGGTGTCAGGAACAGGGCAGCCAGCAGGAGCAGGACAGGGATTGCCCCCTGTGTTCGGTGCTGCTGAGGCCGCTCCTTGAACTCTGTGTTCAGGTTGGGGTCCCTCACTGCAAGAAGGACATGGAGGCCCTGGAGCATGTCCAGAGAAGGGTAGTGAAGCTGGTGCCGGGCTGGAGCACAGAGCTGACCAGGAGCGGCTGAGGGAGATGGGTTATTCCGTGTGGAGAAGAGGAGGCTCCAGGGAGACCCTATCACTCCCTACAACTACCCAAAAGGAGGCTGTAGTGAGGGGGAGATCGATCTCTTCTCCAGAATAACTACCCATAGGACAAGAGGAAATGGCCTCAAGTTGCGCCAGGTTAGATAGTAGGTTCAGGTTAGATAGTAGGAAAAAATTATCCACAGAAAGAGTAGTCAAGCACTGGAACAGGCTGCCGAAGGATGTGGTGGAGTCGCTGTCTCTGGTCGTTTTCAAGAAAGGAGTAGATGAGGCACTTAGGGACATAGTTTAACAGGCGTGGTGTTGAGGGGCTTATGGTTAGACTCAGTGATCTTGAAGGTCTTTTCCAACCATAATGGTTCTATGATTCTATTTTATGATCTACAAACACCGTCTCCAACTGAAATTCTCGCCCCTACCACATGGGGAAGGAGCTGTCCTTCGGTGTTCTTTGCCAATCTCTGCTTGGCAAGTGCAGCTACTGAGGCTTGCAGCATCGTGGTCCAGGGTGATCCACTGGGATTTGAGATGGTTTGTGCTGAGGAAATCTAAGAAATCCTGAATTACAGGCTTCGTTCAACACTGGGAACATCGATGGTGAATTGTCCTCCAGCACCACAGCAGGCAGTGAGGAGAGCTGGGGGTCACTGAGTTTCAGCCATGGCAGCCATGTACTTCCATGTTCGCCCCAATGGTGTCCTCATTACTTGTATTTGGCTGGACAACCATGTGGCAGCAAAGGATCTGGGGGTGCTGGTCCACAGCTGGATGAACAGGAGCCAGCAGTGAGCCCAGGTGGCCACAAAAGCCAGCAGCCTTGCAATAGTGTTGGGCTCATCTCACCCTCTTGATCTTAAAAAGAGAAAAATGTGGCTTGAAATGTGTGTAACCTCAAGGTTTGGTGGTGTCCTGAGCCTCAAAGTCTTCATTCCCTTGGGTGATGGAGCAGGACACATGCCGGGAAGACTGCTTGCTGGGTTTGTGCTCCACCTGTGCCCAGAACTTGGGCATAGCACTGGGAGGAGGTTGCTCCCAATAAGGGCTGTGCTGCACTGGCCAGAGGTGCATGGGGAAACACAGAGCCTTTCCACTGAGAAGCGGAGAGAACTGTGTGAGAGAGCAAGGCTGCGGGCTGGACGGGTTCCCCATCTCCCCCGAGCTCCGTGCAGCTGGTTCCTGACCTTGGCAAGCTTGTGTGCCATGGCTGGAGTGGGGAAACGTAGGGACTGTCTGTATGAGAGTCCTAAATCTCATTTATTAAGTTATTACAGCTTCAGGAGTCATGGTGGTGCAGTCTTACAAGCCAAAATCATGCTGTTTACTCAGGTTTTAAGGCAAAAGAGAACCTGTCTGAACATGATCAGCAGGCAGCTCTCCAAGAATTTGGATCAAGGCTACAACCCGTGTGTACATGGTTAGAAACGCTGTTTGGTGCCTGGTGTGTGTGTTGGGGAGCATCCCAACAGATGGGCTTCCCGTTTCATTGGGGCTTTAAGTTAGAGTTGGGTGTCTTGCATCTCAGCTTCCCTCACTTCCCTCAGTCCTCTTGCTACTTCACTCTGCCTTTTTGATGTTGCCTCCAGAGCATGTTAAAGGACTTTATCAGCTGAAGGTAAAATATTTCTAATCACAAATCTGGCAGCATTCTGCAAAAGAGGAGGAAGAACATTTGGTCCTCAAAGTAAATCTTCCCTGTACATGAGTTCACTGAGTCTTCCATTGCACACTTCAGTCTGATTATTAAAAAACAAAACAAAACAAAAAAACTTTCATTTTATTGTTGTCTCAGGGTTCAAAAGACCAAATCTGGGACTTTGTGGCCTAGCATATTTGCATTTAGAAGACCATAAATGCAGTGTTCCCCATTTCTGTAGGTCTTCCTTCTCTTTCAAAGTCAGGCTGCAGTGTTGTGTTCAGCCAGCTCGTCCAAAGGGCACCCTCGCCATGATCCCGTCTTCAAGGGCGACTGGTAGGAGAGAGCACAGGAGACAGGGCTACTGTGAAACCCTTCCCTATGTCCTCAGTTTCTGGAAACAGCAGCAGTGAGGTGATATTTAGGTTGTCAAGATCTGTAGGCCTTAAAGATATATGTATATATAGAGAGAGATTTTTCTTCCTTGAATGGATCCGATGACTTTGCTGTCTTTAATATTGTAAGTATGTGTTTACATTGCATTTTTTTTTTTTTGTTGGGGCAGGAGCAATGTTAAAAATCTTCCCTTGCTTATGCTCTGTGAACACCAGGAAATAACGTTGTTCATGTCTCCTCTTTGCAAAAGAGCCTTATTCTGGAGCTCCCCTTCTGTTGACACTGTTCTCTCTGTCAGGGCTGCCCCCTCGGGGATGGGGAGCCACGGGAAATCGTGGAGCCGGCAGAACCAGAGCCTTGTCAGACAGGGATCAGTCCTGCAGTTCCCAAGTGAGGCAGGCCAGGGATGGCAGACAGGTGCAACCAAGAGTCCAGGTCACCGGGCAAGCTCACGGTGATGAGGAAGGTCCAAGATCAAGTCAAGAAGTCAGCTCGCAGCTCAGGGTCAGGTCCAGTAATTGCCAGGCAGATCCAGGATCAAGCTGGGAAGGTGGTATCTGGATCAGCGTCCATGACGAGGCACAACTGAACTGAGAACTATTATTATTCCAGGACTGCTCAAGCAGAGACTGAAGGCAGGAGGATGAGCTTAAATAGAGCTCCTGGCCCTATGGACAGTGTGGATGCACAACCCCGGTGAGGCTGGTCAGAGCCAGTACGGCCTGCTAAGTCCTCTGCAGATCATACATGCTTCCTCTGACCTGCTCATTCCTTGCTAAACAAGTTAAACATTGCTGAGAGTGTGGGAAAAAAAATGGTTATATATGATGAACTTCATGCCCTCCCCATGCTTAACACGTTGCTTGTGAAATGCAGTCCTATAACCAGTTAAAAGGAAATCGTGGAAATCATAAGTAACTGTCCAGATGGGCAACTGAAAAGGAGAGGTCAGGGACCTCTGTCTTCTCCTGGTTAAGGGTTCCCGAACTAACAGTTACAAGTCCATCACAGTGGTAGAAGCCCCAGAGAGAGACAGGAACTGTTGTTGTTTGTGGTGGGACCTGCCAAGCTCATTCCTTCTTTGGTGATGCCATGTTAAAAAAAAAAAAAAAAAGGTGTTTGCAGGCTCTGAGCTGGCTTCTCACCGAAAAGGCTTTCCTAGGATCATGTTGGTACCAGCAGTGATTGTCATGCTGTTCTCTTTTGGGTTCAGTGGCACTAAGCTATGCTTTAATGTGTCTTAAAGGGTATCCTGCTATGAGCTGGTGAAAAAGGACCCTCCTCCACAGTCTCTTTCTCACTCCTTTGTCACGTTTGTACTACCCAACCTGATTTCTTCCTTACTTGCAGTTTTGTGCTCTGTGCCTGGGCGAAGTGATGGACGGCAGAGCAGAGATGGAAGTTGTGAGAAGCACAAAGGGGAATCCTGCTGGAGAGGTCAGTGTCCACGTGGTCACCACTGAGAGCACTGTGCAGAGCACTCACCTGCCAACAACTGCCTTCATCATACCAGGTAGGTGGGATTGTCCCCTGGATCTGCTGCCTTCACAGCCTGCTCACCGTGGATTGCTTCCCTCCTATGTGTGTGTGTCTGTGCTCCTTATAAGCCCTAGGAAGCAAAGCTGTGAGGCTGTCCCCATCTCTGTGACAGATCAAAATCTCCTAAGTCTTAAACCGAAGCCCTAATCTTTGAGGGCTGCTGCTCCCTTGCAGCGCAGTGTGCGGAGGTTGGATGCCTGCTTTGTGGGCCATGTGGGTGCTTGAGCTGCTGTATTGGGCCTGGTCTGGCCCAGCGCACCGGTGTCTTTCCGGACATGTGCAGACAAAGCCCATACGCGCCTGGATGTGCCTACGTTAGCATTTAGGTGAGATCTCTCCCAATTTTTTCCCGCTCCCTGAGTCTTAGTTCCCTCTGTAGAGAGGCCCCAGCCTGCATACTGCTGCCTCTGGCTGCAGACCCCATTGAGTTCCATTCCCTGCTCATTTACGTTAGCCTGCAACACTGAGGCCCTGGCTGAGAGACTGTCTCCTCTTCATCACTTCGTGCTGTTTGGGGCTGAATCTATGAAGAGTTTTCTGGATGGCTCTGTTTCTTTCTTTTTTTTCTCACCTCAAGCAAATGCCACTACTATCAACCTTCCTGCCAGCGCCTTAGAAATCCAGCGATTCCCCCGGGAGCCGCAGAGGAACACAGGGGCTGAGAGGCCAGAGAGAGGAGCAGGGAATGAGCCCATTACAGCCACTGTCATCCCCCAGATCAGTGGGGTGCAGACCTGCAACACAGTCCGTGTGCTGGAGTGGAAAGATGGGGTGGCTACTCTGCCCGGGAGCAACCTACGGGTAAGTGTGACCATGGGCCCCCTGCTTCGTCCCCCTCAACTGCTTGCCTTTGGCAGTGGAAACTCCTGTGCTAACCAGGAAACACTTAGCTGTGACGTGGCCACCCTGGCAGGACTTGCACCCTCAGCAGTACCTGCATCCCCCAGCTGTTCCTGCTCTCTCTTTTCATGCTCTATCGCAGCAAGCGCAGAGTGTGCGCAAGGCACTGACAGGATGTGGCAGCTCTGTCCTGCACAGGCAGCAGAGGAGGGTGCTTGCAGGGCAGGGTGTCTTGCCTTTCCCAGCTTTGCTGTGGAGTTGCCCAGACTCCTGCATTCCCATTGGAAACAGTGGCCTTGCACTACTCGGGCACTGGGTGCCTTTAGGTCTGCTGTGGCTAGGGAGCGCGGTGGCCTGGTATCATGAAGCAGCTTGCACAAAGTGCACTCTGTTTCCTCCAGTTTCTGAACTGCTCTCAGATCCAGAGCGCTGTATCCTCCCCACTTGATGCTACCAGCGGGTGCTGGTCTCACCTAAGTGCAAGCAGGAAGCAGGGGAGGGTTGGACACTGTGTCTTGTGTTTCGTCCATCTCCTTGAGCCATGTGTCTCCCTACTAGTAGAGCAGCCTGGCAGGCTTGACAGCCAGCAGAGACTGCACGTTAGGACAGCATAGCACGAGACTTCATTGCAATTGCTTTGTGCTTCTTGGAGAGCTGTCCCCTTGTTGGACACCATGTCCCTCATTTTGAGAGCTCGCCCGTACTCACTCCCTGTTGTGTTAAATTTCTATTCCCCGTGTTAATTTTTTGCCTTCTGTTTTTTTTTTTTTTTTTTTTTTTTTTCTCTGGGTCTGTGACATAGTTTCGGATAAATGAGTATGGGACGCTGAAGGTGGTGAGCGCTGATAAGATGCCTCCGGTGGAACCTATAAAGGAGAGTCACCCAGAGAAAGACGGGGACTTGGAGGTGCCACCCAGCAGCAGGGACAATCCTACCGTTGCTCAGGGTAAGGGCACTGCTGTGGCACTTCTGGGGTTGGTACCATCATGCAGCAGGTCCTATCTGGCTTAGACCCCAAGTGAGGCAAATATTTACTGCTTCCTGCTCTCCTTCCTTCACTGATCTTTGGGCCTCCCTGCTTCTCTTCTCTCTCTCCTAAATCAGATGTTCCAGAGCAGACCAAGCTGCCCACAGCAGAGAGCATGTGTCACTGTGATACCTGCGGCCGCAGGCATGTCTTGGATGGGACCAGGGAACGCAGGGGGTTCTGCAGTGAACACTGTCACCAGCAGTTCAAAGAAAGGTAAAGCAGAGGGAGTCTGTGCCACACACAGTTTGTCTGTCTGCTTGCGATTCCTGCTGGGTGTTCTCCAGGAAGGGATGCAAATGCTGGTCTCTCTGGGGGATGCTGGGAACTCCATCTGTTTCCCTCTTTCCTTTAGGTAGATTGCCCTGGCTGCAGTGTAGGGGTATGAAGACCTGTCCCCAGGTCAGAAAGAGTCACAGGGAGCCAGATTTTCTGCTTTCTAGTTTGTGGCCTCATAAATGTGCAGCTACTGGCGCAGGACTCCTGTGGGAGGTGCTGCAAGATCACCAGGCTGAACCACACATGGAACTGTGGGTCAGGAGGGCATTTCTGACCTGCCACCCTACAGACGCTGTTCTCTGAGGTGTCACCAAGGACAAAGTGAGGCTCCCAGGAGTGGATTTTCATGATCTTGAGTGATTCTGTTGCAACTTAGAGGAGTGCTACAAAACTAGACTTCTTTTGCTTCATCCCCAAGTCTAGGTTTCTCATACTAGATTATGTGAGCTTGGTTCAGACCTGTCCCTTGGTTCTAACCTCTTGGCATTTTTTTCCTCTAAGAGCAGTGTACGCATTAGGAGGAATGAGAATGTATATGTCTGTAAGAAACGGGGTGATAGTCATTGTTCAGCAGTCACTCTTGCAGTTGTGTTGACTGCTACCCAAGCCATTGCTCTGCTGCAGTGATTTATTCTCCCTTCCTCCGTGCAGGTCTGTCATTGTGGAAAACTCTGCCAACAGCACCAATGTCAATGAAATCCTCAAGCCTGTGAAGAAACGAAAGAGGAAGGATTACCAAAGCCCTTCGGAAGAAGAATATGAATCTGAGCAAATGGTAGGAAGATGGAAGGTGCATGTGTGTATGCACGGCTATGTGACAATGTGGGGGTGGGCCAGTGACCACGCATGTGTTAGCTGCAGCTGTGTACAGTTCTCACTGGTGCTTCTTAAGACCATATCAGCTACGTGTCCAAGTGGTAACCAGAGCTGTTAATGCCAAAAAGACTTGAATGCATGGATTGTCCTGGCTCCCAGGGACTTTGCCTGCTGTTCAGTGTGCTGAATGTGCTGGATTATACAGCGCTGGGCACACTCTGCTTGGGTTATAGGTGTTGGACTCTCCCAACTGGTCTGTTGAATTGGACCATTGAACATAGTGTTGAAGTAAGAGGGCATCTTTTCACTGTATAATGTATATCCTGGGGAAGGGAGAGGGACTTTGACCAGCCAAAGAAGGGCTGTGCTTACTATCCTTATCTCAAATATATTTGCACCAGGTGTGATTGCTATGGTTGCTATCATTCAGCAGCAAATGCTCCCTCATGTTCCCATCTTCAGATCCTCTTGGACCCCCATTTCTGGCCTAGGCATCATCCAAATTATGAATATTGTGGATGTCCCTTATGGCACTTGCAGGAGCATACATTATGCAATGCAAATCTCTGTATGGGAATCTGTAATTTCCAACCTGATAGGCTTCTCTTTTGTCTGCTGTCATGCAGGAGGAAAAGCAGGAAGAGAGAAAAAGCTCTGCAGGAGACTCAGCCATCAGCAATCCAGACACGGAAGCGTGGAACGGAAGTCAGCACGGTATGGAGGGGCTGGGGTGCCGGGAGGGTGAGCTCTGCCATCGCAGCCCCTTCTTACGAGGGCAGCAGTAAGCGGAGCTGGTGGAGCTGCAGGTCCTCTGCAGTGCTGAGGAGCTGGGCTGGGGTTACGGTGCTCCAGGTGTGAGCTGAGGACACAGACCTGCGAGCTGCTGCCTGCTCCTGAAAGCTTGTAAGCTTCTCTGCTTGCTTGGTCCTGCTCTCCCTGTCTCTTTCCCTTTCTCTCCTTCCTCTCTTTCTCTCCATGGGTGTGCCCATACGAGTGTCCAGGAGTTCAGCTGTACTGTTCAGTGCTTTTGGCCCCTTCCCACTGGGAGCTGATTTTATTGCTTGTTTTTGAATATGCTGTTTGTGATGATCCCATTTCGCTCTGAGAGGTGCTCTTATGAGTGGCAGTGGGACTGTGCTACAGCTGTCTTTGCCCTGCTTTGGACAGTCTCAGAGGGAACATCCTGCCCAGGATCCAGGGACCATGAGTCTGGGAGCTGTTCCTGTAGGTCTGGTGCAGCTGCTGAAGCCTGAGGATTTGCCTTGGTCTCGTCTCCCAGCGTGGGCTGTACCACAGCAGAGCAGATCTCAGACAGCCAGGGGCATTGAGGGAAAAGAGGCAGGCTGAGGGATGCACTATTTGCTTTGTTTATTTTTCCCTTGTGTGATAGTGAGAAAATATTGAACATAAAGACTTATGGTGAATATTTTCCCTTTGAATAGGAAAAGGCCACTTTTAAAGTCATTTTAAAATTGAATTGTTCCTGCTGCAGTTTGGAAGCCCCTTCATAGCCAAGTGTAGACTCTAGCAGGGAGCAGGTTATTGGAAAGAGTTGATCCTTGCTGTTACACCGAGTTAACCTCTTAAATAGGGAGCTCATGTTCACTTGCCAGGTCCTTTGCTCTACAAGCGGCAGAGCAGGCTTCTGCTCACCTTGTTTCTGAGCCCTGAACATGTAACCTTCCTTGTTGCTTACAAGTAAACATCACTGAACCTTGTAATTTTCAGCATTTTATTTTCTCCTATTTTAGAGATATGTCAGTGGACAGAATACACACTTGGCTACTTCAGCGCATCAGAGTTCTGTGTCTAAACGTGTTTGTTCCGAACCGCAATATTTTTACTTACCCAAATATGTCTTCCATTTTTTTTCCATGTGCTAAATAATAACAGAGGTATTTGCCACCCTTGAGCATTAAATAAAGTATCTTAGTTAGTAGTCTTGCCCACCGAATCTCAGCTTCAGCTACTTTCACAAGTTTCCATTTTTATCTTCTCTGCATCCTCTAATGCTGAGGGAAGAAAGGGAGAAAGGAGTTGATGTGTTTTTTCCCCACGCGTTCCTGGACAGCCCTGCAGAAAGCTGCCTTCCACGGCTGTTCTGCAGCTGCAAATTATTTTGTGCTGTGTTAGAGACCACACTCCCTTCAGATGCTGTGGAGCCAGGGAGAGGGTGGCTAGAGAGCAAGAGGATTGGGCTGTGTGTGCTGTGCTCTGGGCAAGGCCTCTGTGGCCTTGGCAAAGGGACCGAGTGCACGAAGGGACACCACCTGTCTTTAAAGGGAGGGTGCTATCCTCTTCCATGAGTGTGCTAAGAGTAAATGCATCCTGAGGGCATCGGGGTGGCCTGGCCTGCTGAGAGGGGCTTGTGTGGGTTCTCCGAGTAGAGCACAGCAGAGCTGGTGCTTCCAGAGCAGTTCTGCCCCAGCAGTGGTGGGAGATGAGCCAGGAGCCCCTCTGCAGCTGGGGGTAGCCTCCTTTTCGATGCTGGGGCCATTCCATGTGTCCCAGCTAGAGCAGGAGCGGTTGGGGCCATTCTGTGTGTCCCAGCTAGAGCAGGAGTGGTTGTAGAGGTCTCCCTACAGACTATAGGCTTTGCACAGGCTGCTTTCTTTCCCAGAGGCCTCTCAGACCCCTTGCCAGAGCAGCTGTGTAGTGACAGAGGACATTGGCGGTCACGGGGACCTGTGTGAAATGGGGCCTCTCGGCTCTGTCCCTTGTCAGCCGGCCAGCCAGGTTTGCTCTGGTAGTGTGGTGCTGAGCTCCAGGGGGACGCTGGCCTGGCTGCGAGAGCAGCACGTGGCCCCGGAGGGACCCACGGCCTCACCTGCCTTCTGCACCGCCCTGGGGCGAGCAGGGCCAGGTGGGAGCTGACCCTCAGCAGCACCTCTTGTGTGTGCGTTTGTGCTGCGCTCAGGTGCCAGCGAGGAGAAGAAAGAAGGCTGGTCTTGGGCGTCCTACCTGGAGGAGCAGAAAGCTGTCGCTGCCCCTTTAGATCTCTTCCAGGATGTGAGTTTTCCTGTCTTTTTCCTCTCTTCCATCTTCGCTTTTCTTTCCTTTATTTTTTTCCCCAGCCCTCCTCTTTTTTCTCTCTTCCTTGCTTCCCTGTTTGGTGGGGCTCTGTGCAATAAGCCAGCTCCTTTCTTCATTCACAAGTGACCGGTTAGTCCCACGGCTTTCCGGTTGTCCTTTGTCCCCGCTCCTGCTCCCTGGTGGGGTCCTGTCCCCCAGCCCTGCACCTTATGTGTGCCTAGGAGACCCTGGTGCCTCTGGAAGGCTGCTGGAGCCCTTCCAGGCCTTCCCTGAGCCAGCATGCGAGTGTCCTGGGAAGCTGTGTGCTGTGATGACCTCTGCTTCTGGCTGGGGGCTCAGCAGGGCATGAGAAGGGCCCAGATGCCCGTGCCCCGCGCTCCCACAGCCCCTGTGCTGTGCAGCTCTCATGTGGGCTAGTGACCCCGGGACACCCTGCCCTGCCAGCAGCCAGAGAAGCAAACCTGCAGGTAGCTGCAAGAACGTATCTTTCTACAGAGAAAGGATTAAAGTTTGGCCGACAACATAACCTGTTGCCCGCCATCTCCAGGGCCCAGAAGCTCCCATTATCTGATGGTTGCTCCATGGGATTGTTCTAGACTCTTTTAGCTGTGTTGCTTTTTACATCTTAGTTTAATTTTTGTTTCCAGTACCAAGTAGCTTCCCAGCACAAGAATGGCTTTAAAGTGGGGATGAAGCTGGAAGGAATCGACCCACAGCACCCATCTATGTACTTTATCCTTACCGTGGCTGAGGTAAGGTGCTTCCAGCTTTCCAAGTGCATTTCCAGCTGTTTTTCCCCTCTCCTCCTCTCCAGGCAGCAGGAGGCCTGGGAGGAGAGGAGGTGGTGCAGGGAGGCTGGTGCAGGACTTTTGGCCCTCACATCGCTGTGCCATGGGGCTTTCTTTCTAGTTTGTAGAGGACAGGAGATAATGCTGCGAAGCAGATGCCATGTCCAAGTGTAGTTAGTCTCTGCATCACACTGACACTGAGTGTCAGGGTGATACCATGGCTTCACCATGGGGTGGAAAGATTATAGCAATGGCAACTGTTTCTTGCCTGAGATGCTGCCTCTCAGACAGGCTTGGCCCCTGCAGATGGTCTGGAGGTATCCCTTTTCCTCCCTCAGTGGAGGCAGTGTTTCTGGCACTCTCAGCTCAGCCATGTGTCATGCCCCCAAACCAGCCTTGCCTTGCAATGCTCTCAGGGCCCAAAGGAGCCAGGAAAAATCACCATACAGCAGTGGCTACTGGAGAGATTTCACGCAGGCAGCATGGCATTCAGCCAAAACCCTGGGCTGGAACCTCCCAGAGGCACAGAAAAGAGAACCTTTGGCCTTACCAGATCTGACAAAATGCCTCACCGTTTCACAAAACCATCGAGTCCAAACTCACTGCTCACGCAAGGTCATGAACGCCTGGAGCAGGTTGCCCAAGACCATGTCAGACAGCTTTTGCATATCTGTGAGAATAGTGACTCTACAGGCGCAACCTGTGCTAGTGCACAGTCACCCTCACAGTCAAAAAGATTTTCCTTAGATTCAGGTGGAGCTTCCTGCTTTTCAGTTTGGGCCCCTCGCCTCATGTCCTGTTTCCACTTCATCTTACGCCAGGATATGTGGCTGGGTTTGTGATGGCCAACACTTAATCTTGCTTTCATGCCAAACACATCCTGGGATTGGCTTGTGCTTCCCAATTCAGGGTGCTGACATATTTATTAACCTGACTTTTTGTTTCCCTTTTGGATTGTACGTGGGAAGGGGTGTGTGTGCAGTGTCCTGTGGGGCAGCCAGAACTTTTCATGGTCCGTCCTTTCTCCTGCCCTCCCTGCCGGTAGGTGTGTGGTTACCGCATGCGGCTCCACTTCGACGGCTACTCCGAATGCCATGACTTCTGGCTCAATGCCGACTCCCCCAACATCCACCCTGCGGGCTGGTTTGAGGAGACAGGGCACAAACTCCAGCCCCCGAAAGGTAAGGAGCTGGAGAGTCTGGGTCCGCAGGCCCTGTGGAACAGGGGGAATGAGGAGAGACACCCAAACTGCTCGTGGGAACCAAGGCGGGGATGGGTGACAGGGGATGCTGCTGTGTTGGGGTTGTTGCATGACAGCCCTGCAGGTACCTGTTGTCACTAGAGCTTGGCCTGCCTCCATTCTGGAGGGCAAAGCCCCGTTGCTCAGGATGACACTGTGCTACTGGAGCCAGCAAAGTGGCTGCAAGACCCTGCTCAGCACCCCGTGCACTGCCAGGCATCGGGGATCAGCACTCTCCAGGAAGGAACCGAGCGCTGAATTTCCATTCCAAAGCTAAAGTGTCTCAACATCCCTCTGGAACAAGCCACTGGCCTGTACTGGATGTGCCTAGACAGTGGGATTCCCTAGGGTGCCCTAAGGCCCATTTGTCCCCCGTGAAGCCACTGGGCAGGGTGAGGGCTGGTCCGACTGGGGTGGCTGGGCTCAGCCATGTGGCCTCTTCTGTGCTGTCTGCTGTCTATGAACTGGCTGCTCTCCTTTCCCTTCCTGAGGGGTTGTAGGTTATAAGGAGGAAGAATTCAGCTGGACAAACTACCTGAAGATAACAAAGGCTCAGGCAGCTCCAAAGCACCTCTTTGTGATCCGAAACAGTGTGAGTAGCAGCTTCTCCTCCCTGCCAGGGCCTACAGGTTCATGTGCATCTCCCTCCCATCCATCCCAGCCCAATCACTCCCCCACACTGAAGCTTTTCAACATCCACCTCATGCCTCAGAATCCTGCAGTGCAAAGGGCCAAGTGAATGCACTGCTGGAGTTACTTAACGACACATGCGATGATTTATTGCTGAGGATCTGCAACTTGGACGCTAACCTGGTCTGTTCAAAACTGAGGTGGGTCTGGTACACTGGATCCATCTCACGTACAGTTACAGCTCTCCCAGATCTACTGCTGGGGAAATAAAATAGCCTTTTTTTCTTTTTTTTTTTTTTTATAAAAAAAATCAGTAAATGTTTCACCAGTATAATTTTGTTGTTTTCTTTTGACCTTTATTTTTCACACACAACTTGGGTAAGGAAGAGGAGAATACCATGGAGTGCTAAACGCTGACAGTTTCTTTGCTGATTGCAGAGGAAACTCAACCTACTGATAAATCAGCCTCTCAAAGTTTTATTTTTAAGTTTAAATCATCCTCCTTGAAAAGATGCTTCTTTGCATGATGGCTGCAGTGATCCTGCTACTGTGTGTGATGCAGTGTTTTGTACAGATTTGGTATCCAAGCAGTAAAGACAAGGTAGGGTGCAGGGCCCTGTCCTAGATCCTCCTGCCTAGAGGATTTAGTAGCTGCACACAGTGGAGGAGCATGATGACAAATAAATCTTTTGTCATAGAACCTGAACCAATATAAGCTGGAGACTGCTGCTGTCTTGGAGCTTACTGCTTGTATAAGATCCTGAGGACCTGAAGGTGTTTCATGTCTACTTTCTTTGTGTGGCCCAGTTACCTGTGCCCGTTTTCCTGTGTGCAGAGCAGGGTGCTGGGGCACCTCCGTGGTCATAGACCTTGGCTAGGAGCCAGGGTTGAGGCCTATTTGGGCGGGTTTAGGGGTGCGCCACAGTCAAACGAGGTGCCGAGGAGGGTGTGTGGCACCACAGGCACAAGCAAAACCCATCCTCTCCTTGCAGCACGAGGCTCCCCAGGGCTTTGAGGTGGGCATGAAGCTGGAGGCCGTGGACCGCATGAACCCGTCCCTCATCTGTGTCGCCACAGTGACCGACGTGGTAGACAATCGCTTTTTGGTGCACTTTGACAACTGGGATGATACTTATGACTACTGGTAAGCACGCAGCTGCTCCTGGACACCATGGACAAGGAGCCTTGCTGCTGTTTCAGCAAAAGTGATGGGTGCTCTGGGATGCTCCCAAAATGTCCTTTCAGGCAGGCTAGCAGTGGCCTGGTAGGTCAAAGGGTTGCCTAGCTGTGCAGGAGGAAAGAACTTTTCCAGTCCCATGCCACTTTGTTACTTTCTGTGATGTAGGTAGGTCTCTCCCATTAACATGAGGTTAAAAGAGGCTTGATTATAAGCCTTGACTTGGCTCTGAAACTTGCCTCAGTGTCAGGCAGGGCTACCTACAATGTCACCAAGGCAAAGACTGAAGGCCTGACCTTAAAAGGAGTCTGTGGGGCCATGGGCAGAGGGTGTGTGTCTGTGTGGGAAGGGAGGGCACAGAGAGGGTTGGCCAAGGCTCGTTAAAGCAAATTAGTGCAGTCAAGGCCCTGAAATGAAGTCTGCATCCATCCTCCTTCATAGCCTGCAGACCTCCCTCTTTTTGTCTGCTTCAGACCCTTGCCTGAAGGGCTGGTTCTGTAGCAGTTGCTGCATCAGTCGTTTAAAACGCCTGACCCTGCTGCTTGCTCCTTGCTAGGTGATGCTGGTCACAAGAAATGGCTCCTCTGTGCGGTGCCCCATGGCAGACCCATGAAGCAGAAGCATCTGAGTAACCATCATCTGCTTGGGGTCCCCAGGCAGTACCTGAGCTCCCCAGTTGCTCAGCTCTGCCTGCTCTCAGTGCTGGGAAATGTGCAGCTGGTCTCCCCTTCCACGGCAAAGTGGTGCTTCTCCATGGGTAGCTCCACTGTGGAGCTTGAACCCAGGGCATATTCACGGAATCATCCAGCCCCTGCAGCAGCTTCGTTGCCCTTCTCTGGACACGCTGCAGAGCCTCCACGTCTTTCTTGTAGTGAAGGTCCCAAAGCTGAACACACTATTCAAGATGTGGCCTCACCAGCACCGAGTGCAGGGGCGCAATCACTTCCCCAGTCCTGCTGGCTACGTATTGTCTGCGTTCATGCCCTGCTCCTATGAGCTGGAGCCCCTTTCCTCTAGCTTTTGACTCCACAGTCTCCTGGATTATTCAGAAATGAGGGTGCTGTAAAAGAGGCTCGTGCAAGGCATTCGCAGCTGCCATAGGCCAGGGCCGTGCTTCCAGGCAGTCTGTCCTGGTTCCTGACGGTCTGCACTGTCCAGCAGTGACGAGCTGGGTGTCTCTGCCACATAAGTGAACACGTGTATTTTGCAGGTGTGATCCCAGCAGTCCATATATTCACCCAGTCGGATGGTGTCAGGAACATGGCAAACCTCTCACACCTCCTCAAGGTGAGTAGGTGGCCGGGGAGCAGAGCCTGCACTAGTGTGTCCTCTTGGAGGCCTGGGAGCTTTCCATGAGCAAGGCCACAGCCAAAGAGACTGCATGCACTGCTCAGGGGTCTTGTACCTGTGTTCAAGTGCAGCACTGCTTTTATCAGGCCACGTGGACAGATCAGGAGGCCCGAGTGCTGGTCCAGATGTTTTTTCTTCCTCTGCGCTCTGTATGTCATGGTCCATTAGAAAAAGCGTCACGTTTTGATGTCTCTCGTGTTCTTGTGTGCCTCGTGCAGGCTTGGTTGGTCCTGCAGGACAGTAGGACATTGTGGGATACCTGCTGTCCTCTTGCAAGCCTGTGTGTCTCACCCTGTACATCCTTCTCCCTTCTAGACTATCCTGATCCTGACAACTTCAGCTGGGAAAAGTACCTAAAGGAAACTGGAGCGTCTGCTGTCCCAGCTTGGGCTTTTAAAGTGGTAAGAGCCCCATCCTCAACTCTGCTGTGCCTTGGCAGACCTTCAGGTGTTCCCCATTGTCACATCCGTGCTTTTGTGAAGGGTGATGCATAGTGTGCTCCTGCTACAGCCTGGGGCTCAAATCTACATTCAGGGTGCAGAAATCAGGGCTCTATTGGGCAAATAGATGCAAACTAGGAAAAATGAAAAGTATGACAACTTCCTTAGCTAGATAGGAGGCACATGATGGAAAATCATTTCAGCTTACTTGATGGTTTGTCTCCTATTGCAATAATGGCAGCTGTGTCCAGTCAACTGCAGCCCCAATGTAATTCCTCAAAATGGGTCTCTGTGAGGCCTTTTCTCATTGGCAGAGATACCTTATGTCAACACAGCTCAAAATCTGTCCCTACTCTCTCCTGGTTATAATTCCGAACTTGGAAGGACTCCAACCCCGATGAGCTGGAGGTGGGAGCTAGGCTTTGGAGCACGTTTTGGTGGAAAATGGGGAAGGAGTGCAGGATCCCAGAGCACACTGTGATCCTCAGTGACCTGGCGTGCTTCTGACCCTCAGCGCCCACCCCATGGCTTTCTGGTCAACATGAAGCTGGAAGCTGTGGACAGAAGGACTCCTTCCTTCATCCGAGTGGCCACCGTGGAGGATGTGGAAGATCACAGAATAAAGGTGGGTCCTAGAGTCTTGGTGCTGAACTTGCATGCAGAGACTGTCCTGCCTTCCCCTGATCTTCCTATTTTGCTGTGCCAGTTGCAATGGCAAAGTACGTGGAGGTCTGTGGAAGCATTAAGTCAGAAGGATGGCAGATCTCATGGCCTGGCTCCAAGAGTGGAGCAGAGCCTTCTACTGCAGTTCAGCTCTACCCTGCTGCTTGCCATCAGCTTGGAGGGTTGCAGTGGTTTAAAGATGACCTTTTCACTTGTTTCCCCAGATCCATTTTGATGGCTGGAGTCACGTCTATGATTTCTGGATCGATGCAGATCATCCAGACATCCACCCCATAGGCTGGTGCTCAAAAACTGGGCACCCACTGCAGCCTCCTCTCAGTAAGTCCTTGAGACAGAGCCTCACACGGGTGCCAAGGGTGCCAGATCCCTGCTGTCACTGGCCCCGGCCAGGAACAGAAATGTGCACTGGCTGAGGATAAGCAGGGAATAAAGGCCTTTCTCACAGAGCTGGCAGGTGGGAATGTCCTACAGTTTGGAGCAGACAGGGAACACAGATTTCTCACTCTGCCTGTGGCCCTGGTTATTACTGTATCTCTCCTGTTTCTTGTACAGGGCCAAAGGAACCAGCCTCCTCTACCCATGGTGGCTGCCCAACTCTGGGCTGCAAGAACATCCCTCACACCAAGGGCTCCAAGTACAACTTTCACCACAGGTGAGCGCCCCAGCATGGCTTGGAGGGACAAGGGTTTGCTGTGGGCTCAGCCCTGCGGCCTTCCTCCTCTCCTTTGCCACCCATACAACTTCTTGACACTCTTCTTTGCTCTATTCTGCCATTCTACCACCCCAGTTCTGGCTGTCCCTGTAGCATAGGGGCAGCCCTGCACTACCTGTGTCAGGGCTGCTTAGAGCCTGGGGGGTTCATTCCTAGAATAATACCTTAGGAGGTGGTGTCTGTGCTCTGTGTCTGCTCTGCGTAACTCAGAAACCCCCAAGGGCACCCTGGACACCCATTTGCCTGTGGGACATATGGGCTATACAGGGGACAGCCTTAGTTACCTTTTTGACATTGCTTATTGATACCAGCTTCCAGGATGGTGTTCTTCCAGTCCCTTGTGGATGCTTTTTCCCTGTGAGTTTTTGAGCTGGAAAGTGCTGAGACAGGACTTTGTTGATTTTGGGGCCTGTGGATAGTTTAGATGTCTGTGGGTGGAAGAAAGAGATGATGAAGACTCTGTGAAACGTACTGACCTTGTTAATCAGGACTGTGGATACTTCTTCAGGCCAGCAATTGCAGCTGTGGGGAAGGTGGGACTGGGATTTGTGCTTAGAGGGGCTGGACTTGTCCTGCCTGTGAACTCACATTCGCAATGCCCTGGACCCAGGGCGTTTGTTCAGCAAGTCTGTGGCATTGCTCTGCGTGGCGAGAGCGGTGGCTTCCTGCGGTCTGAAGTGAAGGAGCAGCCCTGCTGCCAAATGCACAGGACCTGGCTGGTGCTGCTGTGCTGCCCTGTGCTGGGTCCAACACTCGCCTACCCTCTGTTCTCTAGGAAGTGCCCCACACCGGGTTGTGACGGGTCAGGACACGTGACCGGGAGATTCACAGCCCATTACTGCCTCTCAGGGTGTCCACTGGCAGAGAAGAACCAGAGCAGGCTTAAAGCAGACTTATCTGACACTGAAGCCTCAGCTCGAAAGAGGAACCTGATCAGCTTCTCTCAGCGAAAGAAATCTCGGCACCACGGGAGGTAGGGGCGAGCGTGGCGAGGCCGGTTCAGGCAGAGCTGTACCTGCACTGTGCTGGGTGAATTTGGAAGGGACGACCAAGCCAGAAGAGGCACCTTACCCTGGGGATGCATGCTCACTGGCAGCTGCTGTTTGTCCTTCCAGCTCTGTTGGGTCACCTTGGGCAGCACTTGTGCTTTTTTTTTCCATTTTGTGTGAGCTTAACTGTTACCTGTTTGGGTTAGGGTCTGAGAGGTAATGCTCCCTCCCAGTGCTAAGGGACAGCTCTGTGCTATGCAGAGAAGAGTCCTCAGACTGGTCCCAGCTGAATTTGAAATCCATCATCTTGTCTCTTCAGAGGGCGACCTCCAAAGTACCGAAAGATCCAACAAGAAGACTTCCAGAGTAAGTGGAATAAGCTGTCTTCTTCCGTGTGTCACTGCAAATCAGAGGCATGGCTTGAAGACTTGGCATGGTGATGGGAGAGAAAGGTCTCCTCTTGGTCTGTATGGTCAGACCTAGGGCAGGTTAGCACCTCCTGGAGGTCTGTGCTGGGTCCATGCACAGCTCATGGCCTGACTGTCAAAGCTCCGTGACAGGAAATGTTCTTGCCTCTTATCAGAGCTGTGCTTGCTCCCTCATTATGTCTCTTGACTTACATTCATGCTTCCTTTGAGTGCATTAGGGCAGGGAATTACCATCCTCTTTCCATGGCAGTGAATTTTCCAAAGCCCTCTGTCCACTGCAGACAAAGATGTCATGTCTTCATCCCGTGGGTGCCATGTGAGCCCCGAAACATCAGTGGAATTGTGAAATGCCATGTTATTGCCACAGTACAGAAAGTTAATGCCGAACAATTTGCTTTGCATTTAGTTCTTATGACTGAAATAAAACATAGAATGTCTGCAAGTGGCAAAGACATTACTTCCAGCAGTTACCAGTTCTACCATGGTCTGGTGCCTATCCCAGCACTAGGAACAAATGAAAAGGATCACTTCCTTGACTCCTTGGGGCACAGAATAAGATGAAAGCGTTGAAAAACTAAAATTAACTAAATGATTAAGGATGCCATTCTGATGTGAAAAATGATGTTAGTGTTCAATTTAGTTCAGAAAATGAATGATGGGAGGTGGTAAGAACAAGGAGGGCCCAAGCCTGTTGGCTCAAAAATTCTTCTCCACCATTGTCAATACCATCTACCCGGACTCTTTGATACACTGATAACCTGTTAATGCAAGGGAAAACTTGGCTCTTGATAGTCTGGATCTAGGAGAACATCTGATCCCAGGTCCTTGGCTGACAGGGCTTGTAGGACGGGATAGGCTGTTCCTGTTTCTCTCCTTTCTATCGTGCCTTGTCTGTTTATTGCCAGGTATTTCCTCAGACAACATGCACCAGTCACTCTTCATGTCCGCCCTGTCTGCCCACCCTGACCGCTCGCTGTCCCTCTGCTGGGAGCAGCACTGCAAGCTCCTGCCGGGGGTGGCTGGCATCACAGCAACCACAGTGGCCAAGTGGACCATTGATGAGGTAAGGCAGCTCTCGGGAGAGCTTGCTGGCTCCTAACCCCATGTTGTGGCTATGCAGTGCTGTTGGCACGTGTGCCAGGTGCTGAGGGGTCTCGAGAGCCAGTTCTGTGGGCTGCTAAGGAGATGGCCAGCTTGATGCCCCTGTGTTTAGCAGTGGAAGGTGGGGACACCTGCCCTAAGGGCGGCTGCTGGGAAGGACATGTGCAGGGTAGGCTGCCAGAACTACCAGTTTGTGGCTTTGCTTGAATGTGACGCCAACTCAGGGCAGGGAAATGAAGGCAATCAGCAGTTTCTTCATTTAGCATCTTACAATTTTCAAACAAACCAGTTTAATCTTTTTAATTAAAAAAAAAACAGACCATTGACTCAGCAGATAAGGAATCACTTATTTTTCTGTTTTTCTTTTGAAGAAGTCTTTGTCTTGGGCTCTCCCTCATCATCTCTCATTCCCTTTCTCTGGCATCCACAGTAGCCCCTTCTGAGGCCAGGGGAGCTGGACCTCTGGAGCCAGAGGGTCAGCCCTGGCTGCCAGGCTTGCCTGATACCTCCCTTACACTTTGGTGTGTCTTTCTCCTGACCCGGACCCTCAGTTGGAATCATCTCACCATGCAGAATACTGCTTACTGGAGATGAAGCTGCTGTGACATTTGCTGCTGTGAGGCTGGAGAAGACTAGCAGCCTTTCCCTGTTCTGACAGTGGTCTCCCTTAGTCATAGGCGAGTGCCACAACTGCAGTACTTTATCCTGTCTAAAAAGTGCTCTAAAGTGTTACCCT
This sequence comes from Tinamus guttatus, assembly GCF_059628265.1. NCBI lineage: Eukaryota > Metazoa > Chordata > Aves > Tinamiformes > Tinamidae > Tinamus > Tinamus guttatus. The sequence goes on from NW_028289184.1 coordinate 1,272,355, forward strand.
ATACCACTGTTAAAGGCAAAATACCACTGTTGAAGTAAGAGTGTGGGCTCAGGGTGTTCCCACTCAGGGAAGTCACTTCAGGGAAGCCTTAACATTGCTCTCCCTGTCTCTTTGAAGGTCTTCAGCTTCGTCCAGACTCTGACAGGTTGTGAGGACCAAGCCAAACTCTTCAAGGATGAGGTGAGATTCGCCAGAGGACAGGCACTGGTGGTCCAGGACAGCAACGCAGGAGGGAGGGATCAGCCAGCAGCCTTTGGCCCATAGCACATCCCTTGACTGTGGGGAGCGTTGATGCCTCACAGCAGTCTCGCCCTACTTTTTTCTCACCCATTCGTTTTCCCCATCCTTGTGTCCTCTCACTAGAGCATCAGTCCAGCATTATTCCTGTCCATCAACCATGTTCAGAGTTTTTAGACTCTTCCGCAGACAAAACCATGGAGGAGCTGCTCTCTAACATACACAGTATGTCTGGGGCAAGCTGATCCTGGGCATTCTGGGTGCAGTGTGGTCCTAGGCCATTGAGGCTGTGCTTTACTGGTGCTCAGGCAATCAGAGCCAACCTGGGGCAGCCTTCATGCAGGCAGAGGGCTAGAGCCAGGAATAGATTGTGGTCCAGAGAAAAACACCTGCTGCCTGTGTCCTGTGCCTGTCGTGGTCTGGCCTGTAAGTCAGCTGGAAGGGACGTTTCCCCTGTTCCTGGTTGTGCAAATTTACCCATTCTGGTTTACGTGACACAGTGGGTTGGGACATGGTGAGAACACTGTGCATGGCTTGTTCCCTACTCTGTATGAATGGGAGTGGCCTGAAGCAGGGAAGAGGCTGTGGCATAACACTCCAAATGTCTTGGAAAGGAACAGGTTGAGCTATCTGCTCCTGGCAGCAGATGGGAAGGTGAGTGACAATGTGCACGTCTCCAGGGAGAGCCTGTGGTTGGCCCTGGGAAGTGTCAGCCCGGCTTTCTGATGAACGCCCTTGTCCCTGCTTTCCTCTCCAGATGATCGACGGCGAGGCTTTCCTCTTGCTGACGCAGGCTGACATTGTCAAAATCATGAGCGTCAAGCTGGGTCCAGCACTCAAGATCTACAATGCCATCCTCATGTTCAAAAATGCCGATGACACCTTAAAGTGACTTTTCTTGGCCCAACTGAGACCTTCTCTCAGCAGTGGAGCTGGCAAACTGTCTGGCCAGGACAGAGGCCTCCCACAACAACCCACAGCTTGTCATGTCCTGCCCATGCTCTCTTGGATGCCTCATGTCTGTTCTCACACCAAGTCCATCTCCCTGACCCTCTTCCTCTCTCCATGCTGTCCCTCTCCTCCAGTGTTGGTAGAGGCTGATGAGGCAGAGGGTGGATGCAGGACTTGCCTGCCTTAGCATGGAAGCCACCCTTGATTTGCTCCAAGCGTGGTGACTGCGCTAGCTCAGGGGTGTGCTCATAGACAGTGGGGCTGCACAGAGAGTGCAGGGGACCAAGGGCTGACACCACTCACTGCTCAAGTGACCAGGGAAAGAACTGACTACCCACATTCACACTCGCACCTATTTTGAGGCTTATCTTTTCTCTATTCTGAAACTGAGAGATGATTTTTCCCCTCCATGTGTTCCTCTGGGAGGAGGTTTCTGTGAACAACATATGGGGGACACTCTCAAGGAGCTTCAACTCGCTTTACATTTTTTTCTCTTGGCTTCTTGTGACTCCCCCTTTTAAAGCCAGATGATAACTTTGCTTTGCCTCTTCATTGCACTGGGCATCAGTGGCCAATCTCTTGCCCCTTTGATGGAGCAGTGTGCCCTGGTCGTGGCCCTGCCTGTGACCAGCACCAGGGTTTGTTGCTCTTTAGTGCAAGGCCGCAGCCCTGGGGCCCCATGTGGCCAGGGCTGTAGGGATGCAGAACGATGCTTACACTGGCACAATGTGACAACTCTTACATTTCAGGCTGCCTGTGCCAACACATCCCTGGGAGAAAGGCAATTTGGTTAACTGGTGTGTCTCGCAGCAATTAAAATCCTCCACAAAGGAGAGGCAGAGAAAGGCCTTTATAGTGTTGAGGCAGCTGCAAAGGGGAAAAAAAAAAAAGCCTTTATTTCTCCATAGGCAGATCTGGAGTTTGGTTCCTAAGGAATTCCTAAGTTAGTTGACTCCGTCCTGCCACGTCACCTTATGGCCCTCATTTTGCCCTCCTGAGCCCCCATATTTTGTTATTGGAAAGGTAGGATTATTTGCTTTTGTTCTCTGGTTTCCTTCCCTACAGAGCTAGAATATTTAGCAGCGGACAGGTTTTTCTGTCCCTCTAGCAACACAGCATTTTTTTTTTTTTTTTTACAAACAGGGTGCATGCAATTTGCAAATGTTTGTCCCCCCCATAGTGGAGGGAAGACCAAGTAGACTAGGATATTCTAACCTAGAAAGCTGACATGACTGAGGGTATACAAACAGTCCTAGGCAGCTTTGGATAGTGCTGACGTTACCACCTGCCAAAACGGGAGGACATACACTGCCCATGTGATGCTTGTTGGGGTCTTTTATCCCTCCCTGCCTGTCTTCTGTGGGTGACTACTGAAGCAAGGACCCCAGCTGGAGGGACCAGAACTATGGTGCTGGTGGTTCTGCTCTGTCACACCAGAAGGAGGTCAGCACAGGCTTGGGCTCTGTGTGACTGGAGGAGGGTTCCTGGGTCCCTGAGAGCTTTCCACAGTCTGAAGTGGTGTGATCTGGGTCTGGATGTTTCTTCTTTGCATTCCCATGAGTGACACAGCAGTAATGAAATGAATCTTTTCTCCTTTCCCAGTGCTCAGAGAGAGGGGTGAGAGATCTTAGCATGTGCACCAGCAACATGTCTTGGAGCAACACTGCCTTGGAAGCCACTGTCACACTTGAGTCGATTTGTGCTAGGCTTCCCATGGAAATGTAGCATTTTGACTCTTTCTTATTGAATATTTGAGGTCCTGTTTGACCTGCTCTTGAAATGTCTGCTGTTTGCTGTTCATGCGGAACTTGTAACTAGTCTATGTATTTATTTTGTCAGTGCTTGGGTTTGATTTAGGCAATTCTCCCTTTCCTCTCCCTTTTCATTTTCTTTCATCTTTTCAAGTATTGCAGTGTGGCTAGCTGTGCAGAGAGGGTGAGTGGGAAGGAGCAGGCATGTTCTTGAATCCCACCATTGCTCCCAGAGTCACCCTCAATCCACAGTAAATGGTGTCAAACTTGGTCTTGTCAGCTTTGGAAAATCTCCTCCTGAGCCACTCTGTGTTGGGGAAGAGGAAGAGGAGCTCTGGAACCTTCAGCTGTGAGATTCTGTGTGTAAACCATGCTCTGAAACCCCTCCAGTTGTGATCTGGAATAACACATCTCCTACTTGACTCCTGGTACCTGTGCACAGGTCCTGGTCTGGGGGTATAAGGAAACCTGAATCCCATTCTTGTCTGCTTTACTCCCTCATGCAAAGCCATTCCTCCTCCTTTTTGGGAAGGGCCTTGGGTGTGCAGGAAGAAATTGCTACCAGGGTATTGGATCTAAAAACAGCATGAAGGATGGAGAGACAGTCTTGTCCTTCGCAGGACTGCTGCAGCGGTCAGAGATGGTGAGGAATTCCCAGGATGCCTGTTGAAGGGTAAAAGGAGCTGTAAAGCCAACCATGGCTGGTCCGCAGGACCATGCTGCCCACACTGACAGCTCTTGCTCTGCTGTTGTGGTGACCAAGCCGCACTCTGGGCCCTGACAAGGTGGGCAGAGGTGGGTGCTCCAGCCTGTGCTGGCCTTGGACACCAGGAGGTGCAGCTGGAAGCTGCTCCCATTGGATACTACCTTCCTAAGCTCTCGTAATCTCTCTGTAAGAGCAGATGCAGACGGACTGAGCCTGCTATGAACGTCCCCCGGCTGCACCCAGAGTCTCTGGTGGGGATGTTGCTGGTCCAAACTCTGCGCAGGGAACAGCTTGCCAGGGAAAACAAGCTCATGGGAAGTGTGAAGTGAGCCATGAGGAATTCTGTCACACTCTTGTCTGCTGTCTTGAGCATCAGTCCACCTGCCTCTTGGGCTGGCTCCTTTCAGGCCTTTGGGTTCAAAGCTTCTGAATTTGGTCTGGGTGAGAGAGTTACAGTTTGTAGATGGTCAAGGGCTATTTACTGTTAAAGCTTATAACCTTTTTTTTTTTTCCAAAAAAAAAAAAGAGAGAAAAAGAAAGAAACTAAAACATACAAACCCAAAGCATTGTGTGTATGTGTGAACGGGTGTTTATGGTGTTTATGGGTGCTAGTATAGAAAAATAACAATGCCATTTCCTCTTCCGGTGGTCTGGTGCTGTTTTATTATGGCAGTTTCTGCGGTAGCGGCCACGGGTGCTGCGGAGCCGGCAGCCTGCCGGGGAGCAGTAGTTGCCCGTGGTCCCGGCAGGGAAGCTGGGAGAAGGGGAGAGTGGCTGCCCCCTCTGCGTGGCAGGTCCTCCAGCTCCATAAGAGTCCCCGTGAGGAGCTCCAGGCCAGGCAGTGTCGAGGCAGCTGTGGCCGTGGCAGAAGCACCCAAGTTTTTCATTCTTTCCCTCTTGGCCAGCCAGGGTCCTTCTGGACACCTCTTCTGCCATGTCACCAAGGAGCTGGAGCTGCTGCTAGGGTTGAACTTGCTCAGACCTTCTGAAGATTCTTTCCAACATAGGTGACAGCAGCCTAATTTTTTCAGCTCATGGAGGATCTTTAAATGTATTACTAAGGCCCCTGGAGCCCACAGTACTGCCTGTGCTGCCGAGGGTGGCCTTGGCTCAGCTGGAGCCGTGGGATATCTGCCACCCTGTGGTGGGTGCTGCGGCGCTGCTGCCCTCCAGCCCCAGTCTCAGGTGTCTGAGGTGGCCCTGGGTGCATGCCGGAGCCTCCCAGGAATTGTTCATCCCTTTAGCGAGAGCCTGAAGTCTCGGATTGCAAAGAAAAGGGCAGGCCTGAGGCTCACCAAGGGACTGGACCTTCTCCAGCCAGACCGTGCTTGGCTGCCTCTCTCTTGTTCCAGGAGGCCTGAGCATTTTTATTTTTCATCAATTGCAAACAGTGTTTAAGAAAAAAAAATCCAAAAATCCAAATTCTCTGGGAGGGTTGATGGCTCACATGAAGTCCCTTCCTTCAGAAGCCGATCTGTGGACTTGAGTGCAATCCCGGGAGTGCCAGAGAGGCTCCTTGGCAGCTTCTCTGCCCTTCTCCCTCCTCCTCCAGCCCTGGGGTAGAGCAGCCATCCCCAGTGCAAAGGGAGCAATCACTGGGCCGCAGCCCAGCCCTGACCCCGTGTCCCGCCGGTGCCCACGGCTGCCACTACCTGCAGAGGTGAAAGGGGAGCTGCACTTTGGGAGGAGCGTGTTTGTGATTACAAAAAGCTTTTTTGCACTTTCATTCATTTTGCACTTCTTTGTAATTTCTTTTTTTTTTTTTTAATATATATACGTTTGCACCTTCTCTTTGTGTTTCCCTAACGGAAATACTCATTGTACCCCGTGCAGCTCTTCCAGAATGTTGCATCCTGACTATACAGAGGTTTTAAGATCTTCTATATATAAATTTATGTTTGCGCAAACCAAATTTATATATAGAGAGATCGGTACGTGGTGTGTTTTGTCAGTGTTTCAAGGTAACGATAAATAAACATGAGTAATGGCACCGTTCCCAGCCGCACGCTACTGACCGGAAGCAGCAACCGCCTCCGCCCGCGAAATGGCGGCTGGGGGTGGAGCTTCTGCGTGGCCAACCTCCTGTGTGGTTGCACCCTATTGCTGTGGCCGGGCCCCGCCCCCTGGCTGCCGCTGGCCAATCCGCAGCGTCTCTAGAAGAAAGTGGGAGGGGCCTGGGGGGGCCGGGCGGGAGCGCTGCTGCGCGGGCAGGACCGTGGGGCCGGGTGGCCCCGTGCGCGTGGCGTGGCGTGTGCGGGCTTGCCGGGGGTTGCAGCGGACCCTGCGGCGGCGGCTGCAACTGGGGCTGGCCTGGAGTTGGGCCTCGCTCTCTCCTTCGGCGACACCACGCTGCCCTGCACTGGCTTGGAATGGGGGCACTTGGGCCGTAGGGCGCCCGACATCCACCCCCAAGGTGGCCTGTCCCACAAAGGCAGCTGCTGGAAGCAACGAGTGGGGAAGGCTGCTTTATTTTACTGCAAGGGAGTGGGAGAGGAGAGCAGCCGCTGCTTCACCAGTCGCAGCTCCAATGGTTTCATGGAGTTCCTCATGCCCAGAGCCTGCAGTCTGCCGCCAGCGCACAGGGTCCTGGCAGCACCGTCTCCTCTCCTGGTGGTTTGGGGATGAGTTCTGCTCTGTTCTAGAGGGGGCCCAGGTGACTGGCCGTGGATCGGTGGCTGTGCAGGGCCTCGGCCACAATCAGCCCCAGCAGCACGAGGATCGCAGCCCCCACGGCCAGGCGCACGGTGTTGCCCCGGGTGTAATCTGCTGAGTGTAGGAAGCGGCAATCATTAGGGTCCCAGCAAAGAAGGGGAGACCCTGGAGAGCTCCCAGCACAAAGAGAGCCTAAGGAGGCTGCAGGCAGGGGGCCTCAGGGGACAAACCAGGGACACATAGGGTCCCAGACAAACAGACTCATGGGAGCAATGGGATACCACTGGGGTCCCCTGGGCTAAATGTTGTTAGAGGAAAGTTCATAGGGAGCAAAGGGGACTGCCAAGATCTCCCAACTGCCTCTTGTCTCCCCTTCCCCAATCCCTGTCCCGTTGTGGCTCCCCCTACTTCCCAACCCTGATGTGTCCTGGTGTTGAGGCCACAAGGACGCCAGGAACATGGAACCTGCCTTCACCTGCCACCACCAGCCAGACAGTGCTGGTGAGTTCAGGCATAAATGCCCCCATGGTGTCCCATCATGTGCGGCAAATGCCATTGCCCTTCGCGCCTGACCCCATGCCCTTTCCCTGTCTCCATCGCCGCTCATGTCTCGGGAGCACCATGTCTGTAGGGTCTGTGAGGGGCTGGCAAGCCTCACACACATCTGGAGGAAGTTGCTAACCTCTGCCTGGGACCTTTTACCAGCTGCTTTCTTTCCCTCACCTCCTCTTTTCTAACTCCCCCCACGATGTGGCAAAGGCTAATGAAGAAAAAGAGGGTAGGATGAGATGGGGCAGTGTCTCACCTCTCACGACCAGTTCCAAGAATTCACTGGGGATGAACCATATTGGTGGGGTCTGTTTGATGAAGCACTGGCAGGTGTAGCGGCCCCCATTGCCCGGCTCCACCTGGGAGAGCTGCAAAGTAGCCTCCGTAGAGGGGAATTCATAACGTGTCCCAGCCCGGCCTTCCAGGTACAGGAAACAGGTAGCACTGTCGTTCCAGAAGGTGCAACGGAGGAGCACGGCAGACCCTGCAGTCACCTCATGCTCGGGCAGGATGGAAAGGACAGGTCTGGGGCCCTGGAGCTCTGTGGGGAGAGATCACAGAATCACAGAATGGTTGAGATTGGAAGGGACCTCTAGAGATCATCCAGTCCAGCCCGCTGCTCCAGCAGGGACACGCAGAGCACGGGGCACAGGGTGGCATCCAGGCAGGTTGGAAGATCTCCAGAGAAGGAGCCTCCACAGCCTCTCTGGGCAGCCTGTGCCAGGACTTTGGCACCCTCACAGTAAAGAAGTTCTTCCTCATATGGAGATTAAACTTCCTATGTTTCAATTTACACCCGTTACCCCTTGTCCTGTCACCGGCCACCATGGAGAAGAGCCTGACCCCATCCTCCCTACAGTCACCCCTCAGGTACTTGAACATGTTGATAAGTCTCCTCTCACTCTTCTCTTCTCCAGACTAAACAGATACGGCGCTGGGAGCCTTGTGGGGTAGCTGTGATGCCACCGTCTCACTAAGGCCAAGGCAGAGATGGTCACCACCTCTCCAAGGTAGGGACGAAGGGAAAAACCCTTCCTGTCATGCAGATAGGGAAGCCAAAATGCCCAGTGCTTCCCCCATCTCAGGGGGTGTTGGAGTGGCCGCAACACATCTCTTACCTTCCACCAGGACCTCCAAGGTGTTACTGCGCGCCAGTATAGTCCCATTATCTCCATGCACGTAATGGCAGGTGTAGGGACCTGCGAAACTTCGGGTGACGTTGGAGATGAGGAACTCGGCCCTTCCACCATGAGGCTTCAGAGTGAGTATTTTTTTCCCACTCCTGTAGAGCACAAAGGTCCCACCATAGTGCTGGTACTCACAGTGGATGATGGCAGAGCCTCCCAGAGGGGTCACCCCAGGGGGCTGCAAGTAGATGATTACGTTGGAGTCACCTGCAGTGAGAGAGATGATGCCAGACAGACATGGAGTGCTCTGGAGCGAGCAGGGAGCTGCTTCTAGGCCCCATCTCCACATGAGGATGCGTTTGGTGCAGTGGGGCTGGCCCCAGCAGGTAGACAGATGCTTTGAGGTGTGTCCCAGCTCCCCATCTCCCTCCTCATGATACTCACTTGTGGCTGTCATGCTCTGCACCACTAGCCAAGCAGCTGCAAGAGAAATTACCTGCCCTGTAACATCTCTGTTGGGGGCCCAAGGCACTTCGTGTCCCCTCTGAGAGCCCATACAGCCTCTGGCACTCACCAAAGCTTAGGACGTGGGTCATGGGCACCATCGTAGTCCCTCTTATCTCCTTGTGACTCTGGCTCAAGCAGGACTTCCTCAGGAAGGAGGGTTGATGGGGAAATGCTGAGTCTGTTCTCTTGTAGCTGCATCTCTTCTTGCTGTGTCCTGGCAGGTCCTGATTGTCACAAGCTACTTCCTGTGCCACAGCTCATGTTTCTGCAGGCTCAGTGTAGGGCTTGGATGGTTGAACTCGTCCCAGAGTAATCCCATCACCCTCTCAGGACTGTGCATCTGCAATGACCTGGTCTTAGGCTCCTATGGAGCTGAGAAGTTGAAGTGTTAGGGACTTTTGGTTTCTCTTTCAATGGGTCATTTGCTGGCGAAATGGCTTCCTCTTGGCCCTTGCGAAATGTAGTGGTGCAAGGGGGTGGGAGATGACACTGAGTCCAGCCTTGGGGAAGTGTCCGTGCTGCTCCTTCCTCATGGTTGTGAGGGAGGTTTGGTGGCCTCATGAAATGGAACATCAGGGAACTAACTTGGCTTTCCTGTTCTTTTTGCCCCTTCAGGGACTATTTCCTCCTTGGCCTCATCTTCTGGTAACCCCAAACCCCAATGACCCTTGTTTGTTGTCTGCCACCTGACACTAGTCTGCTGTCTTCTCACTTAAAAGATCTCCCAAAAGCTGGGTCATCCATTATTTTTTTTCATTCGCGCAGGGACTGGAACTAGTTGCAGAGAAATGGATCAGTCAAAGCCCTAAGATAGGGCAACATCTCCCTCACGGGTAGGTCTGAAGCTACTCTATGTTTTACAGAGTCTGGCCCATTCCTTGGCCTGTACTGGGGCAATGGTATGGTCCTTACCCCAAATAACTGCCCCTGCCTCCACACACTGAACCTCACCTTCGGCCTCCCCAGTTGTTCTTCCCTCTTGGATTGGCTAATGGTATTGGCAGAGCTCCCTTTGGCAATAACAAAAGGTTGATTAAGCCGTGGAAGGCCTATATGTCCCTTTGGGTGACGTAAGAGTGAGGTGAGGAGGGAAGAGAGGGGATGGGGGACTGCAGCTGGGTAGGGCAGCTTGGCCCTGGGCTGGGGCAGGACAGGAGCTATCATCCTTTGAGTGTGTTGAGATGTGTGCAGAAGTGCTGCCCAACCCCACTTTGTCTCCACTCACAGGGCCCATCTTTTGTGTTATGGGACAGAGCAATGGGACATGGAGAGTAGAGTGCTGACACTGGAGTCCTCTGTTAGGTGGATTTAAATCCACCTGACAAAGGGGGCCCAAAGCCCACCTTGCTGGGTCCTCACCATCAGGGTGTAGTGGACCACTGCAGAAGGTTATGAGGGTATAGTGACTTTGAGTAGAGCCTGTGCAAGCCATGGCTATGCAGATACCCGTATGTTAGCGTAAGTGACTGCTGTTAAGAGCATAGCAGCAATATGCACATGAGACTCTTCGCTAACTAACAGTGCAAGTATGTGTTGAACGGATGTATGCATACACTGTCAAACACATATACTATCACTGCAATACATAGGTGCACAGGAGATAGATACGTGCATAACACCTCTCAACAGAACATGGTTAATGATTGAAGTGAAGCTCTGATATGAATGATCGGACCTCCCAATGTATTTTGAACCTTGTCACAGTGTACCATGCAGCTGTTTAGATTCATGGCACAGTTCCATTGCTTGTCCTCCAAGAGGCAGTAGGGGGTCTTGCTCCCATGGGTCCATGTTACTGTAGGCTGTGACATCTCCACTTGCCTGTACTCCCCCAGCTATGCCCAGCCTCGATCACGACCGGCCCCAGCATGAGCAAGAGCCTTGTGCCCAAGCACCAGGCACGTGCTGTGGCTGTGTTCTAGGACAGATGGGAGAAACAGTTGTTGGACTCCCCTGAGGCCCTCAGCAGTCCTGGGTATGTAGTTGTTCACAGACCTTCTCCGCACTTTGTCTTTCTTCCGTTTGTTTTCAACACTTTTGTTCTCCCTTGGAGACATTATGGGGTAGAAGAGATTTTGCAGCAGGGTGCTGAATGGCCTTGCCTTTTCAGGGCACCTCTTCTGGCCCTTTCTCCCTGCTAACCATCCTTTGCCCCCTCCAAGCTGCACCAACTCTTGGCATTCTATTTAATATTCTGTCTCCAGGCACACATATCTCGGTGGCCTCTGCTAACCCCTTTGTACTGGGAGGCCCCAAACTGGACCTAATATCCTGCTCTGGTGTCATCAGCATCCAGTGGAGGACAAACCGCCTTTCTTGCCTTGCTAGGTACAATCTGGCTAGGTCCATGATAGAGGTGGTAGCGTTGCAATGAGGTCCAGTAATGGGCATATAGGACTCCCGATTTCTGCAGAACCTTTTCTCATGTCCCCTAACTTGGAGACCTACCTCTGTGTCCAGGTCCAGAGAGCTGGCTCAGCCCTCCATCTCCATTGCTTAATCTTGTGCTCCGGTAGAGACAAGGCTGTCCCAGCTCCATGTCCTCAGGACAGCAGAGCAGCTGGGCATGTGTTGCTAGCAAGCAAACACACAAACTGAGGTACATGTCTAGCCACACAGAAGGTCACAGTGAGAAACACCGAGCACTCGTGAAATTAACAGCATCACCACCAGCACCACCACCAATGGCTGGTCAAGATGAAGGTCCATTAGTGGGTAACATATATATACACATACGCTTGTACCCTCAGACACACACATGCACACACGGCTCCCAGGCCACTTCACCTACTAGGCCACTAGTTCTGCTTGATACTGCGAGTGATGGCGTGCTCCTTGCACAGCCTCTCTGTCTTGCACGCCGAGACCTGCACCCAGACCCGCGCTCCCCTTCCCTCTGCTGGCGCTCTGATCTCCTCACACATGTGCACACAGGAGTCCCTCATCCAGAGGGGGAAAAAAAAAAAGTTAGAAAGGGGTTTGAGAAGACTGGACTGATTAACAAAGCTCCCTAGTCAGGCATAGGATGTGGGTGGTAAGTGCTGCTTACATCTCATTTGCTTTTCTTTTGTTCTTTTTATTTCTCTCCATGCTTCTTTCTCCCCAAATCACCTGGATCCCTCTCTTTCCCCACCTTTGGTTCCTCTCCTAAACCTTACCTAATAAGTTTAGTGTTATCTCCAAATGTTCTTCTCTGCATCCCACAACATATCCCATGCTCCAAGGCATTAACTATCCTCAGTCGGAAAACTGCCCTGGAGAGCTGCTTTCCTTGACTCCCAGCTATGGGTGTCCCATGGGGTGATGCTCCCCTCAGATGGCCTGGTAGGGCTGAGGCTGGCGGCAGGGTTCTCTTACTTGTTCTCATATGGTCCCAGAGGTGGCTTTCTAATGGCCCTGGACATGGCCCTCTGATGATTGTGGTCATGCGCTCAGCTGGCTCCAGTTATGGGTTTTGGAGGTTCAGTTCTTTGCTTGGCTAAGTCTACATATCTGTCCTCCCTGATCCTGTGCCCCGCTGGACTCTCTCTCTAGCTGTTTTCCAGGCATAGAGACTCTGCAGGGCAAGGAGAGCAAATTTTCTTTGTCCCTCAGTGCCCATGACCCTGGGTTTGCTTTTTTAAGTGCCCACCATGTGCCTGTGTCCTCTCCACTCTGTCCCCAACCAGTCCCTGTGCCTGGGGGACTGTTCTTGGAGCCTCCAGCCCCATGCCACTAGGGATGTGCCCTAGAGGACCCGTCAGGTCCCCCCAGTTGGGACATCTCTCCCTTTTGGAGGAGCCAGGGGAGTGCACTGGGCCTCCTGTCACCTATGGCTACCAGCTGAGCAGTCAAGCAGGGAGATGAGACTGGAGACCTGCCGAGGCTTCCACCCCCACACCAATCCCATACCATGGCCATGTCTCCCACATCCCTTCAACCCGCAGTGATATCCCCGTGTCACCCCCACCACACAGCAATTCCACCTCACAGTCATGTCCCAAAGTCTCCTCCCCTCACAACTATGACCCACACATTCCCATCACCCCATATCCATGTTCCCATATCCTTCCTACCCCACTTCTACATCCCCATGTTCATTTCAGTCCTCTGCCATATCTTCTGTACTCCCCTGCCATACCCACATCACAGTGTCCCACTGTCCCATAGTAATTCCACCCCACAGCCATGTTTCCACACTCCCAAACCCCACAGCCATGTGTCCCTGCCCACTGCAATCCCACCCCATAGCCATGTCCCACATAGCTCCACTCCATAGCCATAGCCTCAATGTCTCTCCAATCCCACAGGAACACCCTCATGTCCACTCTGCCCTATTGCTGTTAGCTCATGTCCCCTGCATCCCTCGAGCAATCATATCCCTCAGCTGTATCCTCCATATAGCCCTGCTCCGTACTGCTGTTATACATTCCCCATAGTCCCCGTTGAGGAGTGCATCCCCAGCTCCCCACTGTGGCTGTAACCCTCTTCACCCCCATCATTCCCATGGCTGCGGCTCCCGTGGTGGCCCCAGGGCCCTCCTCAGTCCCAGCACTGCAGTTTTGGGTTTAGGAAACTGACGCAGCACAGCCGCTGCCTGGAGGAAACGAAACTGCCGAAGGGGGAGGATCCCTGCAAATAGATCTCCCAGGCGCTGCAGCCACAGACACGGAGCAGGAGGAGCTAACAGGACAGAGTCCTGGGCCTCCCGGCACGGACTGAAAGCAGCTAAGGGGACCTGGGCATCCGGGAGCACTACCCTGCACCCTGCGGAGCTTTTGTCATGGCCCTCAGACAGCCGAAAGCGTGAGTGCGGCTGGGGGAGTATTGCCACGGAACTGTGTTTTGTGAGGGGATATGCGGATTACTGAGGGCTCGGGGGTCACTGGGGAGAAGCCCGGGTTGTTGGAGTCCATGGGAATTGTGTGAGGGGCCAAGGAGGTCGTTAGTTTCTGTGTGGGAAACAGGACTGGAGCTTCTAGGGGGTCCCATTAGGACATGGTGGGACTGGGGGGCATTCGGGGGTGGGGGGCGGGGCGTGGAGGCATGTCCCACAAGGACAGAGGGATCCCAAGAGGCTCTTGAGGGTCCTAGGGACCCATGTGGACTGCTCCCCACTGATCCCCCATCTCCTTGCTTTGCAGAGAAGCCTTCTGCCAGCAAGCACCCATCTTCCTTGACTACTTACACAGCATCCTGGAGAAGTACCCTGATGGCGGGCAGATCCTCAAGGTGAGTCCCTGGACCCCAGGCACCTCAGCATTCCCACTCAGCTGCCAAACTCCCTGATGGGCCGGGAACTCAGGAGCCTAAGGCGGGTGGGTGGCTCTTGCCCAGCACTAATTCCTAGACCCTGCTGCCCACCTGGGGCAAACAGAGGTCTCAGGGGTCTGGGCAGGGTTGGTGCTTTCTCTGGGGATTAGGGAGGATGTCAAGGTGCTGATCCCCGATTCCAGGAGCTGGTGCAGAATGCAGATGATGCAGGCGCTACTGAGGTCGTATTTGTGTCCGACGAGCGGGAGTTCGATGTCGTCGCTGGAGGGGGCTTGGAGGGGACCCAGGGTGAGGGGCACTGTAGAACATTGGGACTGGGAGACTGGGGGGAACTGAGTGGTAATGGGGGAGAATTTCAGGGATCAAAGGGAATGGGAGGCTTTGGGAGGGACTGGGGAGGATAGGGGTGCACTGAGAGGTACTGGGGGGTACTGAGTGGGATTGGGGAATACTGGAGTGAAATCAAGAGGTATCAGAGGAAATTGTGAGACCTGGAAGGAATAAAAGTCTGGGTGTACTGGAGGCACTGGGAGGACTTGGTGATCCTGGGGGCCCTGAGATGGGCTGAGTGGAACTAGGGGATGGGGAGGAATTGGAACCTACAAGACACTGAGTGTGGGTCTAAACCCTCCCTCCCCAGCCCTCCTACATATCCCCAGTCTCCCCCTAATCCTGATACCCTGGCTCCCTAGGCCCGGCTCTCCTCGCCTACAACAATGCTCTGTTGTCCTCCCGGGACTGGACTGGACTCATGCGCCCAGGGGTGTCCCATAAGCGAGGGGACCCCAGCAAAGTGGGACGCTTCGGTCTGGGCTTCACCTCCGTCTACCACCTTACTGGTGAGTAGTGCTGGGGGTCTGAGCTGGGGGCCTGAGGTTGCACTGAAGGCAGGAGGGATATGAGGTTGCCCCAGGGGCACAGGGAGCTGGTGATCTCTTCGGAATCATCGGGTAACTCTGGGTGGGTAAAATGTTTTAAATGGGTGAACCGGGCAGGGTTCATGAGGGGCTGGGAGGGCTGGGCAGCCTGGAGGACTGAGCAAAGGAAGAACTAGCGCACAGGGGTTAACACAGGTGTCATGGGAGGCATGGTGGGGTTGAATTGTTGGTTCTGGGGTGGGCGTTGAGGGCATTGGTGGGCTAGGAGGTGCTAAAGGGACTGTGGGGACCGTGCTGGCCCCGTGACCTGATAATGCCCATGTCCCCAGACCTGCCGGGAGTGCTGAGCCCCCCATCCCTGGGGGTGCTGGACCCTGAATGCCAAGTGCTGCCAGGTGCTGGCGCCCGCTGGGACATCTCTGCAGCCCAGGACCTGCCTGGCCTCTTTGAACCCTTCTGGGCTGGGCTGGAGGCTGTGGGGCAGTGCCGGGACTCTGCCCAGGGCACTCTCTTCCGCTTCCCTCTCCGACGGCAACCCTCGGGCATTGCTGTGGGTGTCTGCAACCCCGGCTCCCTCCACAGACTGCTCCAGACCTTCCTTGCTGAAGCACCCCTTGCCCTTCTCTTCCTTCGCCATGTCCGACATGTAGCCCTGCACCATGTGTCCCCTGATGGGGCCCATACCCTCATCGGTGCCCTGGCAGCATCCTCACAGCCTCTCCCTGTCCTAGGACCAGCAGAAGCCACAGGGCTGAGCCTGACGTGGCGCCAGGTGGCCCTGTGCAGGGATGGGGTTGGGGACGGGCCCGAGTGGCTAGTGGCCACTGGCAGAGCCACGTCAGGGGTGGCCGTGGAGCTGGGCCAGCGGATGGGGTGCAGCCCCGAGCTGAGCCTGGCACATCCCCTCCGCGGCCCCTGCCAAGGGCGGCTCTGCTGCTTCCTGCCACTGCCAGCCACAGAGGAGATGGCCGCAGGGCTACCTGCCCATGTCAGTGCCCCCTTTGCCCTCTCCGATGATCGCCGCCATCTCCGCTGGCCTTCTGAGGACGGGGAAAGTGAGGAAGATGCCACCTGGAATGCTCTGCTGCTTCTCGACCTCCTGCCGCAGGTCTATGGCCACATGGCGGCTGTGGCTGCGGCCCTGCCTGGTGCTGACCCCTATAGCATCTGGCCAGATCCCAAGGGCACTCCAGGCCATGGCCGTATCCATGGAGTGCTGGTCAACGTCTGCCGGGAGCTGGCAGCTGCCTGTGCCTTGGTGCCGGCCGCTGAGGAGGCCCCAGGGCGGCTGAAGGCCACAGAGGCTGTTCTGCTGACTGAGGAGACAGAGGACATGGACACACAGCGGGTTGTCCAGGCCTTCCTAGTAGCAGCTGGGGAGCCAGTGGCCATCGTCCCAGACCGTGTCCAGAGGGTGCTGACACTGGGACTGACCAAGGGCCCGCAGGAGGCCTCAGCAGACCATGTGCGAGAGGTGCTGAGGAGTCGTGGGGATATGGAGCTCCTGGCCTCAGACCGCCTGTGCCTGCTGCGCTATGTGACTGGAGACAGAAACTACGCCAAGCTTCAGGGTCTCCCGCTCCTGCCTCGTGCTGATGGTGCCTTCGTGGCTTTTGGCAGTGCAGCGGCCACTGTCTACGTGGACACATCGGACTGCCCCAGGTGAGCTATCAGGGGATCCAGGCATCCAGATGCTTGTCCTGCTCCCAGCCCTTTTGAAACAGGCAGGGAACCCAGGTGCTTGAAGGGGTTGGGACATAGCCTGACAGAAGAGATGGAGGAGGGTTGCGCCTAGACAACTGGGCACCTCATTGCCCCTTCTTTTTTCCCCCCAGTCTCATTGAGTGGAAGCTGAACCTGGCTGTCTGGGAAGTTCCCTGTCTCCTCTTACCTTTGTACCCCATCGACATCTTTCATTTGCTCCCACAGGATGCTCCTGCCTGGCCTGTCTGGGTCCTTCCTGCCCTCCAACCTGGAGCCGGCCCTGGACAACCTCCTGCGGAGCATTGCCAAGGCAGGTAAGAGAGCAAGAATTCCTGTGTTTGCCTAGGGTCTCCTGATCCCTGCCTGGGCCCCAAATCACCCATCACCCAATAGCCCCTTGAATCCCCCAATACGTCTGGGATCCTCCTCGCTCACCCTACAGCACTGCAGAGCTGGAGTCCCACTCTCCCCACAGTCTGGGATGTGTTCTCAGATGCCAGGTCCCCCTGTCCATCCCCAGATCCTGGGCCACTCTATCCCATCCCAGGTCTCCCTCTGTCTCCATCGGTGAGGGTCTTCTTGATGCCTCTCACACATTCTCCTTTCATCTCTGTCCCATGTCAGATTCAAAGTGTCCCTGTGTTTTCCCATCTGAGGACCGCCCTGCTCCCCAGTTCTGGGCACCCATTGACCCTCTTGCCCTCTTAGATCTCCTCTGTCCCTACCAATCTGGGGTCCCCCTGTTTCTGCTATCCAAGGTACCCCATGTCCCACCAGAGCTTGAGTCTCTTCAGTCCCTCTATGAGGTTCCCCCACCCTCTCCACATCTCAAATCCTTTCCTGCAGGTCTCATGTCTCCCTAATTCCAGGTCCCTTAATCCAGCCTCTGCTCTCTCCCCCCCACCACAGGTCTCTTCCCTAACCTGGTTCTGCTGGACCCTGCCATGACTGCCCGGACCCTGCGCTCGGCTCTGCCCGAAACCTGGACATTGCAGTCCTCAAGCCTCGTGTCCTGGTGCCCGGCCCAAGGTCCCCCCCAGCCCCCCGCTTCATGGCTTCCAGCCCTGTGGCTCTTCCTAGCCAACCACATGGAAGACCTGGGCCCTGTGGAAGGGCTTCCCCTGGTCCCCCTGTCCCCACTGGGTGCTCCCACCATCCGTCTGGCCCAGCTCATACCCCAGTCTGGTCTTATCTTCCAGTCGTGGGAGGATCAGTGTCTGCCATCCACTGTGGCCCCCATCCTGGAAGCCCTGGGTTGCTCTGTGGTGCCTCCAGGCATATGGCACCGCACTCTGTCCCGCTACATCCTACCTCCAACCCCCCTCAATGTGCTGCGAGCCCTGGGTAGCCGGGGGGCTGCAGATGTGGCCTCCCGCCTGGCTTCACTGACCACTGTCGCTGTGGACACTCTCCGACTCTACCTGGCAGATGTCCCATCCCTGGCAAAACCAGAGAGAGACTTGTTGGCCACTCTGCCTCTCTTCATCCCACTGCCCTGCCTGGCCATCCCACAGCCCATGGGGCTAGTACCTGCCAATGACACCCCAGTGCTACAGTCAGAGCTAGAGCTGCCCGGAGACGTGGTCCTGCCAAAGGCTGTGTTGCGGTGCCAGGACGAAGCTGACCGGCGGCTCCTGGGACAGCTCCAGAAGTCCTTTGTCAGCGCTGCCTGTGTGGCACTGGAGGGCATCCGAGCTGTGGCTCAGGGCACCTACGCAGGGCGGGCAGCTGAGACCCAGGCACTGCTGCTCTGGGTGCTGCGGCATGGAGACACCCTTTTTGCACAGAGCCCCATGCTCCTGCAGGCCTGCAGCAACCTGGCCTTCTTGGACACCCCCAGAGGCCCTATGCAGCCACGGGACCTTTACGACCCTTGTGAGAGTATCTTGCGGGTGCTGCTGCGTCCTGAACATTTCCCCCCTGCTGCCTTCTGCAGCCCACCCATCCTCCGTGCCTTGAGGGTCCTAGGCTTGCGGCATGGCGAGGGGTGTCTGGTGGCTTCAGATATCCTAGAGGCTGCAAAAACTGTGAGTGAGGGTGATGGGCTGGCTCTGGACAGGGCTAAGGCGCTGATCAAAGTCTGCAATCACCCCAGGGCA
This sequence comes from Tinamus guttatus, assembly GCF_059628265.1. Taxonomy (NCBI): domain Eukaryota; kingdom Metazoa; phylum Chordata; class Aves; order Tinamiformes; family Tinamidae; genus Tinamus; species Tinamus guttatus. The sequence continues at coordinate 1,290,769 of NW_028289184.1, forward strand.
CTGGCTGGCTTCACCCCAATGGAGCTCAGGCAGTTCTGTGCTCTGCCATGGGTACCCCGCTCGGAGTGCACGGGAAAGCCTGAGAAGCCCTTCCTGCCTCCAGAACAGCTACGGTCCACCCAGTACATGAGACTGGTGGGGCTTGCAATGCCTCTAACTGGTGTCTTCACATCAGAGGCAGCGGAGAAATTGGGACTGCATCAGTCCCCACCACCAGAGAAGGTTTGGGAGCAGCTGATATGCCTGGCAGCGTGCAGGGATACAGATAAGGTTGTTCCTGCACTCCAGGCTGTCTACCAGCACATGCAAGAAGATCTGGGGACCTTTGGGACTGCCCCAGAGGCTGCTGTGGTGTGGACTGGTGTTGGGTTCGTCCTGCCACGTGATGCTGTGCTGGAGTACCCTGAGGAACTGGACCTGGCATCATTAGTATCCCGGGTGCCCCCTGACTTCCTGCCCTACAGATGTCTCTTCAGGGCTTGGGGGGTGAAGGCAAGGGTGAGTGAGGACATGGCAGTCACAGCCCTGCGTTGCTTGGGGCAGAACATAGATGCCCGCAGCTCTGGTGCTGGAACAGAGGCAGAGTTGCAGGTGGCTGTGTCTGTCCTAGAGTGGCTCAAGAACAGGGGCTACCAGGCTGAAGGCGCAGTGCCGGTGCCAGTGAGGGTCCCAGAGAGCTCTGGCTTTGCCCTTCGTCCAGCTGGCTCTGCTGTGTACCTGGACATGGAGCTGGAGGCAGAGGAGGACGTGCAGGAGGTGGTGCATGGGGCAGTGCCAGCCAGCACAGCTGTGTTCTTTGGCTCAGAACTGCTCAGCACGCGAGTGCTGGGGCCAGAGCCGTTCACAGCATGTGGGCCTTCGGAGCCCATTACCTTGCGGCTTCGCAACATCCTTCGTGAGTATGGCGAGGAGGGTGACCTCTTCACGGAGATGGTTCAGAATGCAGAAGATGCTGGAGCCACGGTCTGTCGCTTCCTCCTGGACCTCCGACCCTGCAGAAAGGCCATCACCAGGCTGCTAGACCCAGGCATGGCTGCCTGCCACGGCCCGGCCCTCTGGGCCTACAACAACGCCCTGTTCACAGAGGATGACTTCTGTAACATCACTCAGGTTGGGGCAGCTACAAAAGAGCACCAGGCAGGACGGATTGGACGCTTTGGGTTGGGCTTCAGCTGTGTCTATGGCATCACAGACGTGCCAGCTGTGTTGAGTGGGACCACACTGCTCATCTTTGACCCCAATGGCACCCATCTGGGCAACCACATCCCCAGGACCGGCAGCCCTGGCATCCGCCTGGACTTCTCCACTCGGCCCCGCATCCTTCATGCCTTTGCTGAGCAGTTCCGCCCCTACCAGGGTATCTTTGGGTGCCACCTGCCCGAGCCAGGGGCCTTTCTAGGGACGCTTTTCCGACTGCCTTTCCGCACTGAAGAGGAAGCCATAGCATCACAGATATGCTCAGAGGCCTTTGGCTCAGAGCGTATCCAGTCCCTTGGCACTGGTTTCATTGGCTCTAGTCGTCTCCTTCTGCTTTTCCTGCAGAGAGTGAAAGAGATATCCCTGGAGATGCTGGCGGATCTGGCGAGCTCACCTGAGGATGCTGTGCGTCTGGCCACTCTGCAGCGAAAGAAGATCCGAGACTTGGCCCCTGGAGACTCCCCAAGCTGGGCAGCCATTGAGCAGATCACAGCCCATGAAAAAACCTCCAAGACCACTCGGCACTACCTAGTGCTGGTGTGCCAGGGAGCTGGAGAATCCCTGGAGCTCTTTCACCAGAGGACACAGGCTGGGCTCCATAGTCTGCCCCCTGTGGCTGGTGTGGCCCTCCCCCTTGACCTCACTGCAGACAGCAAGTGGGTGCCACTTGTGGGTGCTGAGGAAGGACAGGTTTTCTGCCACTTGCCCATGCCAGTGGCCTCAGGGCTGCCCATCCATGTGCATGGGGCGTTCAGCATCCTCTCAAACCGCAAAGGGCTGTGGAACACAGCAGAGCACGGCAAATGGAACCAGGCACTGCTCCGGGATGCTGTGCCAGCTGCCTGGCTCCAGGCACTGACCCACCTCCGCACCCTGCATGAGACAGGTGAGTTGAAGAATTATGAATATCATATCTTTTGGCCAGATGCCAGCACTGCCCGATATCCCTTTACTGAGGCAGTGGATGGTTTCTATCAGGCTGTGGCAGCCAGGAATGGCCCCAGGCTCTTCTCTGATGGCTGCTCATGGTGCTCACTGCAGGACGCCCGCTTCCTGCACCAAGCTGTGGCCAGGCATCCCAAGCTAGGACCCGTAGCAGAACGTGTCTTTGCCACCACCTTGTCCCGTCCTCTGTTGGCTGTGGTGTTGCCAGAGCGGGTGCAGAGGGGCCTTGGGGAAGCAGTAGCTGCTGGCACCTATGACTGGCCACGGTTTTACTGCGAGCTTGTGCTACCAAACTTGGAAGACCTCCCGGTGGCTGACCGGGATCCACTGCTTCTCCACGCGCTAGATATGCTCCATGATGAAGTAGACAAGGTGCTGCAGACAGTGCCTTGTATTCCTGCCACCCCCCATGGTCGCCTGCAGCTCATTAGTCAGCTGGTGCATCCCAGAGGTCGTGCAGCTGCTTTATACAATGCTGAGGATGGGCACTTCCCCTCCGGGGATGCGTTCCTATCTCCAGCAATATTGGGTCGGCTGGAGCAGCTGGGCATGGTTCGGGACATGTTAGCCCTGCCAGAGCTGCTGGAGCAGGCAAAGACAGTGAAGCGTATCTGGACTCAGAACCGTGCTGAGGCATGCCAGAAGTCTGCCTGCATCCTTGAACTGCTTCGGGATGCAGTGGAGCAGAGGGTGAACAATCCCATCCAGGCTGCCTTCCAGGCTGTGCCGTTCCTTCCTGGAACACTGCCCACTGGTGAACATGTCCTGCTTCCAGCTGCGCAGCTCTACCATCACCTCCATGCTCCGCTAGTGGGGCTTATCCATCCTGTCTTGGCTCCTGAAATGCTGGGAAAGAACTTCAGCCTCCCTGAAGAGATTGCATCCTTCTTGGGGCTGGACCGGCAGCCTGCCGTAGCTGCAGTCCTTGGGCAGCTGCAGGCGTTGAGCCATAGCTCCAACGCTCTCCCTGCTGCAAGCCTGCAGGACACCGCCTGCCGCTGCTATGCCTACCTGGACCCACTGCTCAAGAGAGACCTCTCCAGCCGGGATGAGGTGGCTACTACAGTGGCCCAAGGGGAGCCTTTCATCTTGGTGGACTCTTACTTCATGCCAGTCACAGCCGTGGCAGAGACTTTGACATTTGAAGCTGCCCCATATCTTCACCAGCTCCCCATGCAGTATCGGGCTTACAGACACCTCTGGGAATGTGTGAAGCTGCGCCACACATTCACCTGGAATGATTATGCCCGGGTGCTCCACATTCTGGCTGAGAAGCACAATGGAGAGCCCCTGCCTGCCCCAGACCTGGATCTGGCCTTGCGGCTCATAACCTGTGGCTTGATGGCAGATGACAAAGAGCCAGATGCCTATCAGACGCAGCAGCTGTTTCTACCTGATCATGAGGGTGTTTTGCGTCCACGTGACAAGCTCCACTTCAATGACACCCCATGGCTGCCAATGGACAAAGGTGCCATGCTGTGCCATGAAAATCTGCCCCGGGCCACAGCCCTGCGTTGCGGCGTGCCTACCACACGCCACCAGGCACTGGAGAGGAGCCGGCTGCTAGCAACAGGGCTGGCTGGTGGCCTCTGCGCACAGCCTTTTGGTGCCCATGAAGACCTGCCCACACGGCTGAAGAACATCTTGGGTGAGTACTCAGTATCTGCTCGTGATGTGGTGATAGAGCTGCTCCAAAATGCAGATGATGCTGGTGCAGGAACTGTGCACTTTGTGTGGGACCGCCGGCAGCACCCAGTGAGTTCCACCTTCAGTGAGGCCTGGAACACTCTGCAAGGCCCTGCTCTCTGCATCTACAATGACCGTCCCCTCCAGCAACAAGACATCGCTGGCATCCAGCGTCTGGGGGTGGGTGGCAAGCAGGGCCGGCAGGATGTTACGGGCAAGTTTGGCCTTGGCTTCAACACTGTCTACCACCTTAGTGATTGCCCAGCCTTCCTGACTGGAGACAGTGCCCTCTGCATCTTTGATCCCCACCTTGCCTATGTGCCTGGAGCCACAGTTGAGAGTCCCGGTGGCATGTTTGCTGTCAACACTGAATTTAAGAGCGCTTTCTCAGATGTCTATGACACCTTCCTGCCTTCCCTTTTTGACCTGAGCGAGGGTGTCCTTTTTCGGCTGCCCCTCCGCACTGCATCTGGGGCTGACAGCTCCAGAGTGTCTAGCATGGTTGTGCGGGACCAGGACCTCTTGGACATGCAGGAAACATTGACTGAGGAAGGTGGTAGCTCGGTTATTTTCCTCCGGCACCTGCACACTGTAGTCTTCTCTGAGATTCCCCTGGATGGGGAGCCATTGATCAAGAGGCTACAGGTGGACATAGAGCTTGATAAGGAAGATGCGGAGCTGAGACGGGGTTTCCAAGCCAGACTGAGCCAAGCTGTGGATGGGGATGGTCCTGTCTCTGTCTCCTACATCATGAGAGTCAAAACCAGCAGGGCCAAGTGCCGTACAGAGTGGAGGGTGACTGCCCAAATTGGAGTTCAGGAGGGGTCTGAGGAGTCCCCAGTGCCTGGGAGGCTACCATATGGAGCTGTGGCCGCCTGCCTGAATCCACAGGTCTTGAACAATCCCGTGGGCAAGGCTTTCTGCACTCTCCCACTGCCGCTGACCACAGGGCTGCCTGTCCACATCAGTGCCAACTTCTCTGTGGATACGGCCCGACGCAATCTCCGCCAGGACCCAGGCAGCACCGAAGCAGTCTGGAATGACTTCTTGCTCCGGTGCTTGGTGGCCCAAGTCTACTGCACCTTCCTTGCCAAGCAGTGGAAAGCCCTGGGGCCTGAACAGCTCCAATTCAAATCCTTAAAGAAATGCCAGCAGTGCCTGACCCCCTGCTACCTTCGATTCTTCCCTACTGTCACAAAGAATGTGCCGCCCACCTGGCATAAGCTGGTGAGAGACATCTACAGGTTCCTCAACCACCAGCGCCTGCCACTGCTGCCTGTGTGCCATGTGAAGAGAACTGACAGCACAGTGACATTGTCCTGGGCATCTCCAGGTGGCAGAGATGTGCTAAAAGAACCATACTTCCTTGAGAGTGAGCCTAACCCATCTTACCGGGATGTGCTGCAGGACTTGGGCATGAACCTGGTGCCAGCATTTACCCACCTGAGACAGATCTACCAGGAGCTGAAGGCATCTAAGGTGACAGCTGTGGCTTTGCAGCCAGCTTCTCTCCGGCACTTCCTCAGCGCCCTGGCTCTCCCCTTACCCTGCCTGCTTTCTGAGACGCCCCTGAGGACTCCAAAGAGCTGCTCCCTCCTGCTGCAGGGTTGCCTGGAGTCCATGGAGCCTGACCCGAAGGTCAGGGCCGAGCTGGAGGGCCTCCCCTTGCTGGCCATGCAAGATGACTACCTACGTGCCCTCAGCACCCACCAGCCAGTCTTATGCAGCCCCTTTGCCAACCTCTTCCCCAACCAAAGCCATAGATTTGTCAACAGCCTTGTGGGTGCAGTGGCTCCATCTGACTTTGTGCAGCACCTTGGCCTTCCAGAGGCAATACCACTCATCCAGGACGCACTGGAACATGGGGCCGCATCTGAACCTGAGTGGCTGAAGAAGCTGTGGGTCTTCTTTGATCATGTGGTCTATCAGGCCACAAAGAGTGATGAGCAGAAGTTGGACGCGGCCATGCACATGTTCACACACGATCTCCAAAATGCAGTGCTGCTGCCTGTGCAAAGGCATGAAAGAGGCTCAACACGCCTGGTGTCGCTGTCCTCCCTCCCCGATGTTCTCTATAATTGTGACATGGAGGTGGCCCAAGTGCTGCACAAGCTGGGCATCCCTGTGCTCCATACATCCCTGCTGCCCTTTCAGTTTGCCTTCCACTGCCTCAAGCCAAGGGCACTGCAAATCACAAATCCCGAGGCCGTGCTGGCCCGACTGGCCCATGCAATTGCTGATCTCCGCTGGAAGGACCTAAAAGCATTGGAGGTGACTATGCTACTGAACTTCATTATTAAGGAAAAGCCGAGCAGGCGGGCACTGGACCATCTCCAGCACCTGCCTGTATTCGAGAAGTACGATGGGGACCATGTGGCTGTGGCATCCTACCGCAAGGTGCTAATTTTCAACGACCGGTTCACATCCCTGGCTTCAGATAGCAAAGCCTTGTACAGCCTTGAAAAGGACCTGGTGTTGCTCAAGAATGGCTATCTCCACAAGCAACTGGCCAAACTTTTAGGATGGGGAGAAACGGATGTCCAGCAGCTCTTCACGACTGTGGTGCTGCCCCGGCTGCCTCAGCTCACAGCACCAGAGCTTCTGAGTGCTGTGAATCTGTTCTTAACATTGCAACATGTCTATGGGGATGACTTCAAGGAGGCCGCTGTGACAGCCTTCAAGACTGTGGCCTTCATACCTGACTCAAATGGCATGCTGCATAAGGCATCCTACTTCTATGATGACCTTCCCTCCCTCCACACACTGCAGCTGCAGCACCGGTTTGTGCCTGAATCCTTCTTCAAGGCACTGAGGGCCAATAAGACAGCTGCTAGATCTTTCCTGTTAGAGGTAGGTGTCCGCAAGAGCCTCTCTGAAGAGGACTTTGTGGCACTGGCCCATAAGATTGAGTGTGAAGCCACCGAGACCAAGGGTCAGGCTCAGCTGCTCCAGAGACAGAATGAAATGTTAAACCAACTTGTTATCCTGCTGGACAGCCCGTTGCAAGAGGATTTTCTGAAGCAAATTGCCTCCATCCACTTCCTACCTCCACTGGAAGTGCCCGAGAACTTGAGCAAGCTCCACCCTCCCTTTGCAGACTGCAGACAGCCTGTGACCCTGAAGGGTAGTGTTTGCCATAGCCACCAAGATTTGACTGAGCTCCTGTGGACGTCAGCCAGCATTCTCCCACCATTCTTTTCTGAGAAGAATCTGGAAAAGCTGAAGGCTGCTGGAGTCTTTGTGGAGATACCCACTGCCCTGGTGGAAGCCAACCTGAAGCAGGTGTGCCAGGCAGCCTGCCGGACACCAGTGCAAGTGGCTGCACGGGCCAGGGCTCTCCAGAAGATGTACAACTTTTTGCAGAGCCGGCTGAAGGAAGTGGATGTGGGACGGCTTGCTGAGCTGCCTGTGGTGCTGACCAAGATGGGAGACATGGCCCAGCCACAGCAAGTGGTAACATCACTTCCAGATGAGGCTGACTTTCACCCGTATCTCTTTATGCCTGACCCTCTCATGGCCTTCTATGGAGACCTTCTGCAGCACCTTGGCGTGGTCCCACGCCCCACGCTGGCTCATTATAGTCGTGTCCTGGCCCAAATCTACCAGGAGAGCCAGAGCCATACCAATGGGACCCTCCATGAAACCCAGAAGAAGACAGCCTTGCAGGCCACATGGCACTTTTTCCAGCTGCTGCAGGAGACGAGAGAGTCCCCTGATTTTTCTGCTGTGGCTGAGTTGTACCTGCTGACCACTTCCAACAACCTGGAGTCATCCCACAAGCTCTTCTTCAATGACTGTGTGTCCTCAAGGACCTCCCGGGCTTTGGAGAAGACTTTTGCTTTCATGGCCCACCTGCCCAAGACTGGGGTCAATGACTGGCACCTCCTGCAAATGCTGCCCCAGCACATGCGGCCACGGGCGCTCTCAGAGGTGCTAGAGAAACGCCTGGAGGAGAGTAGCCTGCAGCCATGCCACTATAGTCCCCACTGCCCTGAGCAAAAGCGTCTGCAGTCCCTCCTGGTATCCCCATGGTTCAGGAGGGGACTGGAGGCCCTGCTCCAGTGGCAGGGCCACAAGGGGATGATCCGAATGGAGGGACTCAGTGGCTTTGCAGGAGAACAGCTGGAAGTGCGCTGCTGTGAGGGCATCCGTACTGTGCTGGTCCACTCTGGTACAAAGGTGGAGGGCAGCTCCCAGCCGCAAACCGTCCACGTGTGTCGTGCTGGTGCCCGGCGGCTCATCTATTTGCAGCATGCAGAGATGAGGCTGGACCGGTACCAGCTGAGGGTCCTGGAAACACTGGTGCGGGAGATTAATGAGCTTCTGGGTGGGCAGCTGGCAACATCTGCTTTGTCTGTGCTGCGGGAGATGTTGGTGTCCCAGGAGCCTCAGGATGTGGCCAGTGTCCTGGAGGAAAATGATGTGGACCTGGCGGATGGTTCAGCAGAGCCATAGGAGGTCAGGACTGGAGGGAGAGAGGGCCACAGGACTATAGGGTGGATGGCAAAGCCACTCAATACCTTCACTGTCATCCATTCCCCATCACACCCAGTGAGACCTTCAGTGTTACAGATGAGAAGGAGATGCCGAAACAGACATAAGGAGCACGGGATAGGCTACAGGACCATGTGGCCCGGCTGTGAGGATGTCCCCATGGAGAAGGCACTGGCGGCTGCACCACAAAACCACCACAAATATGCTAGATGATGCCCACTGTGGACTGCCATGAACTCACCATGGACCTACCATGGGATCGTCCAAACTATCCATCTTCTGCAGTGGGATTGGGCTGTGGGAGGGAGACTGGGGGTAGATGGATGGCCTGGGCAACTAAAAGCTGTGGAAATATGTGGAGGGCCACCGCAAGAACAGCAGTACAGAATGCCTTGTTAGCAGATAATTAACCTCAAGGATGGCAATCCAGGTGTCTTGTTAATTAACCTCAAGGATGGCAGTACAGAACATCTTATCAACAGATAAGGAACAAAGCAAGAAAAAGAAGAAAACTGCAACCGCACAGCTGGTGAGTGATTAAGAAGCTTATTAGATAATCTTGATGTAATTCTTTAGAATGTTGGCTTATTTAGTAACTGCACTTCGTGTGCTTTTTGCAAATAAGGAATTATATCCGGTTTAGTACAGTATATAAGTTGTGTCTGATGCTTAATAAAATGTCTTTGGTTCATTATACTGGAGTCCATGCACATCATATGCTGCATGGGCTCATGGCATGTTTTGAGAGGGGGAGGAAATAAACTGCAATAACAAGGCTTGTGTTGATGCGATACCCTACATTAACAGTGGGGTCAGGGAATGTGGAGCGATCTGAAATCATGGACAGTCGGGAATGCCAGGAGGTAAAGGGGCCATGGAGGGTGTCACAGGGGCATGGGTGGTCAAGGGGCCTGAGGGGGTGATACAGCAAGAGGAGGGCAGATTGGGGTCATTGGCATGGCACAGAGCTTAAGCAACGGTCATGGCATTGTAATGGGTGGCAGAGGCCTTTGTTGTGGCCTGGAGGTCTTGCGTGTCACTTTGGCCTGTCCACAGCAGCTGGGTGAACGTTGCCATGAGGCCAAAGAGGCAGCTCCTGGGGAGGCTAGGCAATGCCCTGGGTCAGGAGTGCAAGGTCACATCACGCTGGAGGTGCTGGAGGTCAGTGCTGCCCTGAGAGAACTGGAGTTGGGAAGACGGAGTGTGCTGCTGTCGCTTGTTTCTCTTGGCTACTGCTCGCTCCTAGGTTGAGTGCGCCAAGGGAATGAGCTCAGAAGTGCTGTCAGCCTGTGGAAGGGGTGGATGTGCCTCCAGGGACCATAATGACACAGAATCACAGAATCACACAGTCACAGAATGGCTGAGGTTGGAAGGGACCTCTGGAGATCATCCAGTCCAGCCCCCTGCTCCAGCAGGGACACCCAGAGCACAGGGCACAGGGCAGCATCCAGGCAGGTTTGAAGATCTCCAGAGAAGGAGCCTCCACAGCCTCCCTGGGCAGCCTGTGCCAGGGTTCTGGCACCGTCACAGGAAAAAAGTTCTTCCTCACATGGAGATGGAACCTCCTGTGTTTCAACTTGTACCCATTACCCCTTGTCCTGTCACTGGCCACCACCGAGAAGAGTTTGGCCCCATCCTCCCTACATTCTCCCCTCAGGCACTTGTACATGTTGATCAAATCTCCTCTCAGTCTTCTCTCCCTGCCCTTTAATGGCAAAGTGACTTGACAGCGGTGGGATTGGCTCCTCCTGGAAGGACGACACCAAGGAAGGTGTCTGGGTGATGCCTTCCAGGGGCGCCTGGCCAGGAGTGCAGGTGCTGGTCCTTGCTGGGGCCCTGGTGGGAGGGCAGGTGCTCATGCACCAGCTGCCTCTACCAGACTGGGGCTCAAAGAGGAAGGAGACGCTGCGGTGCTGTGGACCTTGCTCGGGTTGGAGGGCCGTCAGGGTTCTGGGATGCCGGGTCCTCGTCTGGCTTGTGTAAGATGAGGAGGGTCCCCACGTCCTGGAGTTCTGCCTGCGGTTGCCATTTGTGCCTCGGTCACTTGCTGTCTCTCTGACTGCCTAGCAAGCAACACCGGCCGTGATCAAGGCATACTGCATTTAGCAGAATAAGAGGAGCACCTAATATGGCATTTAAACAGGCCTGAGAAAAAATACCCAGTTACTATATAGAAGAAGAGTTTGGAGGAACTTGCTGCTACAGCAGAAGGGATTCCTGTGAGAGGACATTCTCTGAAAGCCCTGCTGCTGCTCACTGGGCATGGTGTTGCCTTTCTTTCCTCTTCCCTTTAGCTTTTTTTTTTTTTTTTCTCCATTACATTTAATGTTTGGTATTACCTGTGGACACTGCAAATAAATCTTTTTGCATGTCAGTTTGTTTTGGTATCCAGATAGTCACCGCCTCTGTCCATGGTACCTAAGAAAATGTTTATTTTTTGAAGAGCAGGAAAGCAGGAACCTTTCTTCACTCTTGGTCCTTTTCTCTAACAGAAAAAATCTCTACTGCAGGTCAAAGTTTTTGTAGATGTTTTTGAACAATTTCCAGTATCTTTTTTTTTTTCCTTCTGCTGTGATTTTGCTATCATAATTTTGAGGGTTTGTAGACTTTTCTTGACGAATTTGCCCAGTTAGATCTTTGGCAATTTTAAAGTAGTACCATCCAACAGACAAACTCCTTAGTCTTGGGAATTCTTAATCACATAGTTTAATACAAACTGGTGTTCAGCTATTGTGGTGCTTGTCCAGGTTGCACAGCAAAAGGCCATCAGGGCACAGGCACAAGCTGCATCAAGAAAAATTCCATCTGGATATTGGGGAGAAATAAGTCAGAGTGAAGTGGTCAAGCATCAGAATAGGGATTCAGAAAAGATCTGGGGGGAGGGTGTCCTTCTTGCATGTGTTCCAAGCTTGACTTCATGCAGTGTGATAAACTGCATCTAACATCAGTATTAGACCTGCTGTAAGAAGGGGATTGGACCAGAGGCCTCCTGGTGACCCAGCTGAGCTACATCATTCTGCGAGTCCGCACTCTTCCCTTACAATCCCATTATCCATGTCTGTTACTTTAGTGCTGCTTATACTAGGCCTCTCCAGGAATGATTTGTAGGGGCTCAGAGTTGTTAAAATAAAGTCAGTCTATATCACGATGCAGATTTCATCTCTGCTGGTCACAACTGCATGTTATGACTTCCTGCAGTATCCCATTGCACTCGACTTTTATTGTCAGCAGGGTCACCTAGAACATGTTGTTCGGGTTTGTGTCCATATGATCTTTGAATATCTTCAAAGAAGGAGACTCCACAGCTTCTCTGGGCAGCCTATTCAACACACTCACCCTCAAAATAAAGATTTTTTTCTTCATATTCAGACAGAACTTCCTGAGTTTCAGTTTGTGCCCGTTGCCTCTAGTCCTATAGCTGGGCACCACTGACAAGAATCTGTCCACATCCTCTTTACACCCTCACTTCTGGTATACTTACGTGGTAATATTTGGTAATACATGGTCATACTTATTTGGCTCTATTATTATTCTGTAATTTCTCAGTAAACTAGTTAGCCTGTGTGGGAAGCATCCTGCTCCATTCACTTTGAGTTATCCATGTGTCGTCCAAAAAGTAGATTCACTGCCTGGTGGGCAGTAAGCCAATAATCACACATTTAAGAAGGACATTTGCTTATTTATTTTATTTATCTTATCATTTTCTGAAATATCTTCTTGTAAGACAAAAATGGCATCAGAAGTTTCATTACCTATACATTCCATAACTACAGAAATGTTTACCAAAGCTTTTTCTGATTAACTTACTCCTAACCAGGAAATAAAACACCTAACAAAAGAGCGAAACCCCATAAGTCTTTCTATCAAGGGGTTGTTTCTTTTTTGCATTTTCATAAACAACATAAACCATTGCCTTTGGCCCTTATCACCCTATTTCTCAGTTACTGTAATGCTAGGGATTTCTGCCCCCAAGGCACAGGTGCCTGACCAAGTCGGTGGCAGGGCCTTCCATGCTTTATCACCACGATATCCAATATCATCCAGTGCCTTTCAGAACATTTCAATAACTGTCTCGTTGTCCTCTTCTCCATAATTGCATTGACCAGCTACAGTACAGATAATGCCCTGCTGAAATGCTACTAAATGTTACTAAACTTTCTGTTCTAGTACCAGTGCAGCAGCACGTAAGCAGAAACTCCTGCCCCAAAGTCAATTTTCTTGCCTCCTGTATTACCAGTGCAACAGCACCTGATGTTCTCTCTCATGAACATAAAGTTCAAAAGGTTTAGTCAGGTTTGGAAGATCTAAGGCAGAAGAAATCTTTAGTTCATCAACCCCCTTGCAGCATTCTGGCATCCACTTCAGTAACTCTCCCGATCCTTTGACAGCCTCATACAACAATTTGGCCATTAATCCAAAATTAGGTATCCACTGGCGACACCATCTGGCCATCCCTAAAAATGCTCTAACTTCTGCTTAGTTTAAACACTCTTCAGCTCTGAGAATACAAAGTGACCTCACTGCTTTCTTTGGTCAAAACAATATGCTTTTTATCTTCTCCATGCCCTTATGAACCTTCAGATAGGGATGGGGAAATGGGCATTTTGTTTAGTAATGCAAATTTTACAGATATAATGTAGAAACATTTGAGAATCCTGAAGGCCTCCTGAGTCCAAAGAAACCTTGATTCTTTTCCCTTAGCTACTTGCAGAAGGAGCGCCTGTGAAAGGAAAAAAGGCTGCAGCGGCTTTGAAATGAGGCCTAAGCAGTGAGAGAGTCTCAGACTAGAGGTCTCACAAAATGCAGCTGTCCCCACTGCACAGGTTCTGCAGCAGTTGTGGTACCACAACCTTCTGGCAAAACATTAGGGCACAAGCACATCTGCTGAGTGGGCTCTCTGTAACAGCACTTGTGGGAGGCAGAATTTGCAGCATGGCAGAGATACCAGGAGGTGAACCCACGCCCATGGCAGCCAGGTGCATTCGTGGAAGCATTCACATCCATTCATGGCCTTATTTCATTCTCTTGCTTTCACAGAGGGCTCATGATGTTGACAAAGATGTTCATGGGTACAGGGACATGACAGCTTCCTCTCATGCCCTGCTGACTTAACTCCAGAACTGTTGCCTGCAGTCTTGAATGGAAGAGGAAAGGCTGAGGCAGGCCCCTTGGGAGGAATATAGCCTAAGGAAGGCTTAAGCATATTTAGAATTAAATCTGGCAAGGGATGCCAAGGGAAACAAGAAGGGCTTCTTCAAATACATTAGTAGCAAAAGGAAGACTAGGGAAAATGTGAGTCCGCTGCTGAATGGAGTGGTGCCTTAGTTATGAAAAACACAGAGAAAGCAGAGTTACTAAATGCTTTCTGTGCTTCAGTCTTTACTAAGGCCAGCGCTCTGCAATCCCAGACCCTGGAGACAACAGTCAGGCAAAGGAAGACTTGCCCTTGGATGAAGAAGATCAGGTTCAAGATTGCTTAGGCAAAGTTGACACCCATAAATCCATGGGCTCTGATGGGATACATTCAAGAGTGCTGTAAGAGTGGACAAATGTTTCTGCTAAGCCACTCTCCATCATCTTCAATAGGAGAAGTGCTCAAGGACTGGAAGAAAGCCAGTGTCACTCCAGTCTGTAAAAAGGGCAAGAAGGAGGTCCAAGGAAACTACAGGACAATCATCAGCTGGTCTTGCAAGGCCTCATAGCAGCCACACGAATCTGGCATGCCCTTTGCAGCCTCACTCCATGTGGGCCTCTACGCTTCCTCCCTCTCCTAACACTCAGCCTAACACTACACACCTGTACAAATGACTACAGACTGTTGCTCTCCAGAACATACCATATTACACACCTGTGCACAGCACCACACGCTTGTGCCCACCAGCGCAACCCCAAGCACAACTGGGCATAGCAGCACACTCCTGCATAAACTGCTACAGACAAGTGCACAAGTGTACACAATACCGCACCAGCAAGCTAGACAAACCAGCACATCCTTGTGCACAACTGTACACACTGCTGCACAACAGAACACACCAAGTCACACGGGTACACACACGTACACAGGACTATACACCAGCACACACCACTACACACTCGCACATGCAAAGCACACCAGTATGTGCTGCTGAACACCATTACACAGCAGGGCACACCACTACACATGAGCACGCCAGCATACACGAGTACTAACCAGTACCCACCACAGTACACTAGAGTACTAACCTGTGCAAACTGGTAAACTCCAGGAGACACTCACGTTCACCAGCATGCACCTGGCACCACAAAACACAGAAGTGAACACCACGACACATGCACACAGCACTACACACCCGTGCAAACCAGCACAAATGGTTGCACACCAGAACACAGCAGCACACACACACGCAGTGCAGAAGAATATACTGTTACGCTTGTGTTACAAGTCAGCACAAACTCGTGCAAAGCTGGGCACACAGGTGCAAACCACCACACACCAGTAGACTCTTGTGCACGGTAGAACATAGCCATACACAGCATTGCCTCCCAGAAAAAAACAGTGCACACCAGTGCTCAGCAGTACACTCTCGTGCACATGCCTAAAAAGCCGTACGTACTCCCACACAGAAGTACATGACAGGACACGTTCCAGCACACCGCTCGCCACCAGTACTCAGTCGTGCATATTTGTGGACACACCAATGACGCCACTACTTCCAATGAAGCACCAGAACACAGCAGTGCACACGATCACACAGAGGTGCACACCAGCATAGAGCAGGTCTGAGAAGTCCCCACCTTTGTACACTACTCCAGACCATCACACACCAGCAAAGAGCTGACGAGACCAGGACACACTCATCTACACCTGCACAAATGGTTGCAAGGCAGTACATGCTCACACATATATACGTACACACCGATACAGACTCGGGCACAACCATACCTACTCGTATACAGCAGGGCCCATTCTTGCACATACACAAATGTACTCAGGCATGTGACTACAAACCAGCACACTCTCGTACATACCACGACAAACCATTGCATACCAGAAAACACCATTACACAGCAGGGCACATGATCACACACTGCCGCATTAGAGCATACACCAGTATTGACAAGTACACACTGCTGTACACCAACACACACCTGTGCAAACCGGGACACACCAGTGCTGACAAGTACACACATACATAACAGCGCACAGCTCAGGACACCCTTGTGCACACCAGCATGTCCCCTGGCACACCACAACACACACGTGAACACCACTATATGTGCACCCCTACACACCATTGCACAGTAGAACACACTCAGGCACAACCGGAAACACCGGTACATACCATTGCAGGACAGAACACACCAGGCCACACAGGTGCTAACATGTGCACAGCACTACACAAGAGCACACCCCAGCACACACCGTTGCATGCCATAGCACACCAGTGCTCACGAGCACACACACGCAGTCATCAGCACACATGCAAAGCAAACAGTAGGCGCCCCTGCACACTAGTTGCTATGTGTAGAAGGATCCTTGACCTGTTTCCCCAGCAGAGAAGCCCGGGCATTTACAGCTCTGCAAAGACAGAGCTCACGAGAAGTTTTCACTCCCCGCAGAGTCTCCCGGGCCTGCATGAGCATCGCTGGCCCTGCTGGAAGGAGCCCGTCCCCCGGCCGCCTTGCTGCCTGCTGCACGCAGGGCCCCGCTGCACACTTGTCCAGGGCCGCTCGCCAGGCTGCCCTTGGCTCTGCCAGCTCCTGCCCGGGCACAGAGCTGCGCTGGGAGCTGCTCTCCCTCCTCCTGGACACCACCTGGCTCCTGCTCCTGCCACCTCCTGCCCCCTGGCAGCGCACGCACCGGCCCCTGTCCCACTGAGGACTGCAGCTCCCGCTCACAGCAGGATGTCCCACTGCTCTGCTCTGGGAATGTCCCTCTTGCAGGATGCTCAGTGTGATGGGGCAAGGAAAGCAGGAGGAAGAAGAGGGGACTTTTCTGGCCCCTTTCGACTGCTTCTACCTCTTCCCCCAGCTTGGTCCCATAGAAGACGAGGCTGGAGCTGGGCTCCAAAGGGATCTTGACCACAAGCGGCCAGTCCAGCAGCTCAGTCGAATTTCCCTGACTTGCTGCCTGCTGCGTGTGGGCTCCAAGACAGAGGCGCTCCTGGGCCTTTGGAGCGCAGGCTGCAGAGCCTTCCTGCAGAGCAGCTCCCAGGAGGGCTCTGGGAAGGCCCCAGCAAGGAGAGTGCCCAGAGGGGCCTGTGCAAAAGGCGCTCTCTGCTTCTCTGCAGACTCCTCTCCCTGCGTGGGAGGCGACTGGCGGCTCCCCCTGCCCGTGCGTGGCTGAGCAGGGCTTGGAGCACCCGCCGCTCGGCCTCCATTTCACAGAGCTGAGAGGTGCTCCCAAAATGGGCCCGGCACAGGAAACCCCGGAGCCTGCAGGGCCCCTTTGCAGCCCCAGCTCCTCTCTCCCATGGTGCAGGCAGTGGGCAGAGAGGGCAGAGAGGGACCTGGGGTCCTGGTGCACAACACGTGGACCAAGAGGCAGCAATGTGCCCTTGTGGGCGAGATGGCGCTTGGTGCCCTGGGCTGCAGTAGGAAGAGCGCTGGGAGCAGGTCGAAGGAGGGGATCCTGCCCCTCTCCTCAGGCGCCCGGGACGGACATGGAGCTACTGGCCTGGACAAGGTCAAGAGGGCTGTTATTAAGCAATATAAATGCCTTAAGGGAGGGTGTCAAGAAGAGGGTTCCAGACTCTTTTTAGTGGTGGCCAGTGCTAGGAGAAAGGCCAAGAACCACAAGCTGTTGCACAGGAAGGTCCCTCTGAATAGGAGGAAAGAGGGTGACAGAGCATGGGGACGGGTTGCCCAGGGAGGCTGTGGAGTCTCCTTCTCTGGAGACTGTCACTATCTGCCTGGACGTGATCCCTTGCAACGTGTTCCAGGTTCGACTAGGCGATCTCCGGAGATGCCTTCCAGTTTCAGCCCTTGTGCAATTCTGTGATTCTGTCGGCCTTCCTGGAGCACTTTGGAGAGGAAATGGCAGGCGGCCCAGGGCAGAAAGCAGAGGAGCAGGAGCCAGGGTGCTACAAGGGGCAGGAAAGGTTGGGCAGCCAGAGGACACGAGTGTCACTTAACTCCAACAGAGCAAATGGGCCCTGCACAGGAAATGCCAGAGCCTCCTAAAGGAGCAGGAGGACCTTCCTTAGAGACCTGGTCCCTGTTCCTGGGGATGCCGAGGGACAGAGCAGCCTCCATCGTGGTCCCCAGCACGGGGCCCTTCCTGGCAGCCGCCGATTTCTGCCCCGGCTGCCTGCGGGGACACTGCCCCCCGTGACGCGGTCCCTGAGCGTGTCCAGCCCTGTGGGGCCCTGTGTCCCCAGGGGCTCGTGGAGCTCGGCCCTGCATCTCCAGGCCCCGTGTCCCTGGGGCGCGACAGCTTCCCTTTGGCTGTGGCTTGGGCCCTGCGGGGACACGTTGTGTGCGGCACCCGGAGAGCTGAGAGCTGCCCCGCGCTGGGGCTGGGGCTCCTTCCCCTTTGGGCATCCACAGGGCCACGTGTGAAGGGAAGTCCTAGAGGGACCTTTTTGCTGGCCTTGGTGTGAGAAATCCTGGGGCTCGACACACACACCTGCAGTGGGGATGATTTTTGTGCCTGAGCTCACGTGAAAACAAGATGCAACACTTAAGCAAGGATACAGGAATATATATTTAAACAACAACAACAAAAATAACAATATAACCAACAGTAACAACAACAATAAAAAGAACAACTAGAACCTCAACAATAACAACAATAACATCAACAATATAAATAACAACAAATGTCACTCTAACAGTCTATAAAGGAAAATCCACAAAGCCATTTATCGGTGTCACCCCTGGGCCCAGCGCTTGCTGGCAGCAGCCAGAGTGAAGGGGAGCTTGTCCTGCAAGGGAAAAGGAGGTGTGAGCAGGGCCGAGGAGCGGCTCGGGGGCTCCCGTGGAGCAGAGGCTCCTTGGCGGCTGCGCGGGCTCTTTGGCAGCAGCGCTGCCGTCATTGGTGCCCTGGCAGAGGCTTGGGGCTGCGGGGGTTGTACCTGGCTGCTGCCGTAGCTTTGCCAATCCATCGGCTCGGGATCGTTCAGGGCAGGCCCTCCATTCACACAAGGAGTCTGCAAGAGAGAAGGAGGCGTTCGCAGGGCAGCTCCCCGAACCAGGGCTCTCTTGCCCCATGACCTCTCCTTCTGCAGCTGGAAGCGGGAAGGGACCCAGCCCAGACCCAGCTCTCCCTGTGCAGTCGGCAGCAGGGCCAATACCTGAATGCTGCAGCTCCAGGTCTCCCAATCCATGGGCTCCTCGTCTGTGCAGCAGGCCACATTGTTGGTGCTGGGAGCCTGGAAGAGAGCAGGGCGAGCTTGTGGGGACGGTGATGGTGGCAGCGCTGGCTCTGTGCGCGGGGCCTCGTGTCCCCTGCGTGCGCGGGGCAGGCGGTGCACAGAGCCAGGGCGCCAGGCTCAGGCAGCAGCCCCCGAGGCCTTGGCCGCTGCTGGCCCTGGCGCAGCTCTGCCCCAGCACCCAGGCCTGCCAGAGCTCCCTGGCACCTCTGCCACCAGCCCTGCAGCTGCTCTCGCAGAGCCAAGCGCCAGCCGTCCCCGCGCAGGCACAGTACCTGTCCGCTGCACCCTGAACTCTCCCAATCCATGTCCTCCACTGCTGAGACGTTCATTTCTTAATGCCTGCAGTAACTGAAAGAGAAAAGGACTCCTTGTCATTTGCATCCCCAAGAGCAGGGGGTCTCTGTCCCATGAGCCTCTTGGCGTCTCCGTGCACGGGAGCGGTGGGGCCCGGAGCAGGCAGTGCTGGGCCTGCCCGCAGCAGCCTCCTTGCCCCCGGCAGCCCCTTTGGCAGTTGTGGAGCCCAGTGGCAAGTGGAGGAGAGAGAAGGGCAATGTGAGAGGTGTGAGCGCCAAGGGGCGCGCGGCGGCTTTGGGGCCTCCCCTGGAGGCGTCGCGCAGGCTGCCCTGGAGCCTCGCAGCTCCCCTGCATCTTGTGGGCAGCACGGGTGGCCCCCCGGTGCTGTGCGGCCCTGCTGCTCACCTGGCCTTGCTGCTGCGTGGCCAGCGCTGGGGCCACTGCTCCACGGAGCCCTGGGAAGCATCGGTGTTCCCGTGGCGATAACTGCCCCTCTGGGATGTTCCAGTGCTCCGTGGGGGGAGGAGGGCAGCGGCAGGGCCAGGGGGGCCGCCGTGAGGAAGGGTCTGTGTGTGCTGGACTCCCCTGGCACTGCTGAGCCTGGCGGCAGGGAGCAGTGCGTGGCCTTGGACTTGCTGGCTGCCAAGGAGGGCTCCTCACGCAGCCCCATGGCGCTGCTAGCGCCTGCCTGCCCAGAGGCCGGGCTGCACTTGGGGCTCTGCTGCGACCCCTGCAAGCAGCCTTGACCGCCTTCATCTTTCCTCCCTGCTCCCCTCCTGCCCTTACAGCCCCATGGACTCCAGAAAGTTTTGTTTTCCATGCTGGAGACGTGTTCCTCGGTGGCGCAATGAGCGCGAAGGGCAGTTGTGCCCCGGGGCCAGGTGTGCACATCCTCAGCAGAGCCCTTGTGAGTTGGTGGTGGCCTGGGAGCCCCTGGTGCTGCTGGGCTCCTTCTCTTGTCCTGCCGCGCACCTTGCAGGCGCCATGTGCTGTGGCTGAGAGCAGCCTTGGTGCGGCTCCTGCACTGCTGCCCCTGCCACGGCTTCCTAGGGCTGCAGAGGGCAGAGCAGGCACAAATGTGCCCTGAGCAGCAGCAGAGACCTGCAGCTGCTGCAGCTCTGCCCAGCGCTGGGCTACAATGC
Organism: Tinamus guttatus; assembly: GCF_059628265.1. Taxonomy (NCBI): domain Eukaryota; kingdom Metazoa; phylum Chordata; class Aves; order Tinamiformes; family Tinamidae; genus Tinamus; species Tinamus guttatus. The sequence continues at coordinate 1,310,882 of NW_028289184.1, forward strand.
TCACTTGCTAACGGAGGTGAATTCCCAGCCCTTGGGTAGGGACAGGAAAGCCAAGGGCAGATGGAGCAGGAGATCTCCCTGATGCCGTCGGGTGTTTCCCTCGCGCAGAGGAAAACCCTCCAAAAGCAAGCAGCGCAAGGCCTGCCACCAAAGTGCTGGAGCCCAGAGGAGCTCCTTGCTGCTGGCCAAGCTTGCTTGCTGGCATGCCGCAGTGCCCCTGTGAGGCAGAGCGCAGCTGCTGGGAAGGGGCTGGCGCCAGAGGTGCGCGCAGGGCTCTGGGTGTCTCCCGAACAGCCGCAGGGCTGGTGGCGCGGGGAATTGTCGGCAGGCATTTGGCTGCTGCCCCGGGAATGCTGGAGGGTGAGTGTGAAGCAGAGCAGTGTTCCCTGCAGGGAGGCGCGAGCAGAGGGCTGGGCAGCGAGCTCAGCAGCGTGGCTGTGAGGGCAAGTGCTGGGAGCCCCCTTGCCTGCAGAGCCCAGGCGTGCGCAGTGCCCCCGGCGGCAGGAAAGGCGCTGGGAAGCCCTTGGCCATCGCAGGCTGCTTGCAGAGAAGCTGCGGCTCCTCTGCCCCGCCACGTGGGCACAAGGGCTGTCTTGGTCAGGCCCCTCCCTGGGAAGGGCCTTTGCAGGTGCTGGAGGGACGGGCTGCCTGGAATCCTGCTGACCCGTGGAGGGGAAGGGCTCTCGCCATCTCCCTGGCCTCCATTCAGAGTGAATTTCCAACCCTGCAGAACAAGCTCTGGATGCACGGGGTGAGGGGAAGCGAGGGGCTCCTGCCCGCCTTCGGGTGTGCTCTGCTCATCTTGCTCAGAGCTTTGTCACATGGATAGGAGCAGACGAGCTGAATGTTCCTTTGCAGCTGCTTCAACTTCTTTCCATCCTCTGAAAGTCTGGCCATTTCCAGAAGGATGATAGGTAGGAGCTCTGTTCTTGGTTGACTCTCCTTGGATTCTCCCAGAGGAGTTGTCCTTCCTTCCGGCCTTCCATGCTCCTGCCTCGCATTGCTCCCCTCTCTGGGGCTGGGCACATTTCACTGCTGAAGCTGCTGCAGTCAGAGGCCGGTCAGGCTGCTCTCCTGGCTGCTGCACTAGTCCCCTCTCCGCAGTGCTTCCTTCTGACCTGTTTTCTAAGGCTCTTGCCTTGCCACAGCGGACATTGTTGTTCCAAGGCCCTCTTCAGGATTTCCAGAGCATCACTGACAAAGGTCTCAGCAGGCACTTTTAACTGTGAGCTGAGCTCGCTAAGGGAGCTCCATTGCCAGCCCTCAGGTAAAGGCAAGGGGACGGAGCAGGAGATGTGCCCCGTGCCAGAGGAGCTGCTGATGTCTGAGCAGGCGGGAATACAGGTATGGAAAAGCAGGGCTTTCACGGAAGCTGCTCATTCCCATGGTCGCCCATAGTCCTCCTAGGGAAGCTCAGCAAGTGTGCTTCAGATGACGGGACAGTGCGTGGCTGGAGAACCATGTGGATGGCAGAGCTCAGAGAATTGTGCTCATGGGTGCTGAGTCCAGTTGAGGCCTGTGGCCAGTGCTGTCCCCCATGGGGTCAGGGCTGGCTCCGCTGCTGTTCACCTGTTTGCTCAGTGCCTTGCAGGAGGTGACAGAGTGCCCCCTCAGGCCGTCTGCACATGAGACAGCGCTGGGCGCCGTGTGAGACACTGCGGAGGGCTGCGCTGCCATGGAGAAGGACCTGCCGAGGCAGGAGAGTTGGGCAGAGAGGGACCTCCTGAGACTGAGGAAAGGCAAGTGCAGGGTCCTGCACCGGGGGAGGAATAACCTTGAGGCTCCAGTTCAGCCTGGGGGTGGAGCTGCTGGAAAGCAGCTCTGTGGAGAGGGGTTTGGGAGCTCTGCTTGACCGCAGGTCAAGCAGGAGGCAGCAGTGTGGCCTTGTGTCGAAGATGGCCAAAGGGATGCTGGCTGCATTGGGAGGAGTGTTGGCAGCAGGTGGAGGGGGGTGTCGTGCCCCTCTCCTCAGCTCTGCTCAGGCCACACCTGGACTCTCGTGTGCAGAAATATTGTGGGCTGCCCAGGACAAGAGGGACGTGGAACTTGCAGAGAGCGACCAGCATAGAGCCACAAAGATGATGAAGGACCTGGAGCATCTATCTTATGAGCAAAGACTAAGCGAGCTGGACCTGTTTATCCTGGAGAAGAGTGAGAGGGGAACTTATCAACAGGTACAAACACCTGAGAGGAGGATGTAAAAAGGAGAGGGCCAAACTCTTCTCGGTGGTGCCCAGCAATAGCCCAAGGGTTAAAGGGAACAAATTGCAACACAGTTTCAGTGTGTACAAATTGGAACACAGTTTCAATGGGTACAGATTGCAAGACAGTTTCAATGTGCAAAGGAGGAAGAGCTTTTTGGCTGTTAGGGTGACAGAGCGCTGGAAGCGGGTGTCCAGAGAGGTAGTGCAGGCTCCTTCTTTGGAGATCTTGCAAACCCTCCCGGGTGTGATCCTGTGCAAGGTGCTCTCACTGTCCCTGCTTGTGCAGGGAGGTTGGTCTGATGATCTCGAGAGGTTCCTTCCAAGGTCAAGCCCGGTGTGACTGTGTGAGCCGGGAGGGCTCCGCGGGCACCCAGGGCGGCAGCGATGTTGGAAGGACAGCGGCGGGGTTTTGGCAGCCGTAAGGCCTCTTCTCCCGTGGCACCGAGTCGTCGCCATGAGCAGAGGCAGCAGCTGTGAGACGGCCCTGGGAGGACGGTGGCAGCACCAGGCGTCTCCCTAGTGCTCCATGTGGCCACTCGCCCTGCTCCGTGTGGCCGCTGCAGGCCTTACACAGAGGGCTCCTTGGCAGGCTCCTCCCAGGAAGAGGATTGGGGTGGCTGGAGGCCAGAGCTGCCTGGCAAAGTGCTCGGCCACCAGAGGAAGGCGCCTGTGCTCCCTTCAGGCGGAGTTTGCGTGGTGGCATATGAGGCCTCGCCATGGGGGGATACGTGGCTGGCGGCTGCGAGCAGGGCCTAGCTGCACAGCGGTGCCAAGGTGCCCCCAGGCAGGCGGGCGCTGTCCCTGGAAGCTGGTGCCTGGCACAGAGCAGCGCTGGGAGACGCTCTGCCCTGGTGAGGCCCTGCCGCGTGGGGCCCATGTCGTGGCAGCTCCTGCCTCCTCTGCGCGGCAGGGAGCTTGCAGCTTGCTTTGCTGCGCTCTGAGCCCTGCGCACAGGGACGGCCCCTTGGCAAGGGCGGCTCCTCCGGCCCAGCGCTCGCATGCAGTGCTCAGCACGGGCCTTCCCGGAGCTCTTTGTGCTGGAAATGGCAGGTGGACTAGGACAGGGAAATGCTGGGAAAGGCTGTAGGCAGCGCAAGGACACAAGTGTCACACAGTTGGAGTTGAGCAAAGTGGCCTTGTGCAGGAAATGCCAGAGTCACCGTGGAGCTGGAGGATCTTCCTTGGAGACCTGGTCCCTGTTCCTGGGGATGCTGAGGGACAGAGCAGCCTCCATCATGGTCCCCAGCACGGGGCCCTTCCTGGCAGCCGCCGATTTCTGCCCCGGCTGCCTGCGGGGACACTGCCCCCCGTGACGCGGTCCCTGAGCGTGTCCAGCCCTGCGGGGCCCTGTGTCCCCAGGGGCTCGTGGAGCTCGGCCCTGCATCTCCAGGCCCCGTGTCCCTGGGGCGCGACAGCTTCCCTTTGGCTGTGGCTTGGGCCCTGCGGGGACACGTTGTGTGCGGCACCCGGAGAGCTGAGAGCTGCCCCGCGCTGGGGCTAGGGCTCCTTCCCCTTTGGGCATCCCCAGGGCCACGTGTGAAGGGAAGTCCTAGAGGGACCTTTTTGCTGGCCCTGCCCTGCCCCTGCTGTGAGAAATCCTGGGGCTCGACACAGACCCGCAGTGGGGATGATTTTTGTGCCTGAGCTCACATGAAAACAAGACGCAACACTTAAGCAATGATACAGGAATATATATTTAAACAAGAACAACAAAAATAACAATATAACCAACAGTAACAACAACAATAAAAAGACCAACAAGAACTTCAATAATAACAACAATAATATTAGGAACAATGTAGACTACAACAAATGCTACTATGAAATTCTGTAGAATAAAATCCAAAACTAGGTTATCGGTGTCGCCCCTGGTCCCAGCTCTTGCTGGCAGCAGCCAGAGTGAAGGGGAGCTTGTCCTGCAAGGGAAAAGGAGGCGTGAGCAGGGCCGAGGAGCAGCTTGGGGGCTCCCGTGGAGCAGAGGCTCCTTGGCGGCTGCACGGGCTCTTTGGCAGCAGCGCTGCCGTCATTGGTGCCCTGGCAGAGGCTTGGCGTGGCCAGCGCAGCCCAGAGGCCGGCAGAGGGGCTGAGGCAGCAGGTGCCCCCGGCCTTGGGCGCTCCTGCGCCCTGTGCAGCTCTGCCCCGGCGCCGCGGCCCGCCAGAGCGCCCGCACTCCTGGGCCAGGCTCCCGCGTGGCTGCTCCCCAAAGGCAGCGCAGAGCAGCGCCATGGGGCCGGGCACAGCCCCAGCTCTGCCCGTGCAGCCGCCAGCAGGGGCCATACCTGGGGGCTGCAGCCGGAGCTCTCCCACTCCATGGGCTCTTCTGGGCTGCAGCCGACCAGGCCGCTGCTCCCCATCTCCTGGAAAAGAGCAGGAGACCTCAGTGGGGCCAGTGCGTGGGAAAGAGGAAGGACAAGCACGTGCAGGGGCTGCGGGGGTTGTACCTGGCTGCTGCTGTAGCTCTGCCACTCCATCGGCTCCGGATCATTTGGGGCAGGACCTCCATTCACACAAGGAGTCTGCAAGAGAGAAGGAGGCGTTTGCAGGGCAGCTCCCCGAACCAGGGCTCTCTTGCCCCATGACCTCTCCTTCTGCAGCTGGAAGCGGGAAGGGACTCAGCCCAGCCCCAGCTCTCCCTGTGCAGTCGGCAGCAGGGCCAATACCTGAATGCTGCAGCTCCAGGTCTCCCAATCCATGGGCCCCTCGTCTGTGCAGCAGGCCACGGTGTTGGTGCTGGGAGCCTGGAAGAGAGCAGGAGAGCTTGTGGGGACGGTGATGGTGGCAGCGCTGGCTCTGTGCGCGAGGTCTCGTGTCCCCTGCGTGCGCGGGGCAGGCGGTGCACAGAGCCAGGGCGCCAGGCTCAGGCAGCAGCTCCCGAGGTATTGGCTGCTGCTGGCCCTGGCGCAGCTCTGCCCCAGCACCCAGGCCTGCCAGAGCTCCCTGGCACCTCTGCCACCAGCCCTGCGGCTGCTCTCGCAGAGCCAAGCACCAGCCGTCCCCGCGCAGGCACAGTACCTGTCCGCTGCACCACGAGCTCTCCCAATCCATGTCCTCAACTTCACTTTTGTCCATCTTTTTAGTCCCTCAGTTCTGCAAGAGAAAAGGACTCGTTGTCATTTGCATCCCCGAGAGCAGGGGTCTCTGTCCCTGGAGACTCTTGGCGTCTCCGTGCATGGGAGCGGTGGGGCCCGGAGCAGGCAGTGCTGGGCCTGCCCGCAGCAGCCTCCTTGCCCCTGGCAGCCCCTTTGGCAGTTGTGGAGCCCAGTGGCAAGTGGAGGAGAGAGAAGGGCCATGTGAGAGATGTGAGCGCCAAGGGGCACGCGGCGGCTTTGGGGCCTCCCCTGGAGGCGTCGCGCAGGCTGCCCTGGAGCCCCGCAGCTCCCCTGCATCTTGTGGGCAGCACGGGTGGCCCCCGGTGCTGCGCGGCCCTGCTGCTCACCTGGCCTTGCTGCTGCGTGGCCAGCGCTGGGGCCACTGCTCCACGGAGCCCTGGGAAGCATCGGTGTTCCCGTGGCGATAACTGCCCCTCTGGGATGTTCCAGTGCTCCGTGGGGGGAAGAGGGCAGCGGCAGGGCCAGGAGGGCGCCATGAGGAAGGCTCTGCGTGTGCTGGACTCCCCTGGCACTGCTGAGCCTGGCGGCAGGGAGCAGTGTGTGGCCTTGGACTTGCTGGCTGCCAAGGAGGGCTCCTCATGCAGCCCCATGGCGCTGCTGGCGCCTGCCTGCCCAGAGGCCGGGCTGCACTTGGGGCTCTGCTGCGACCCCTGCAAGCAGCCTTGACCGCCTTCATCTTTCCTCCCTGCTCCCCTCCTGCCCTTACAGCCCCATGGACTCCAGAAAGTTTTGTTTTCCATGCTGGAGACGTGTTCCTCGGTGGCGCAATGAGCGCGAAGGGCAGTTGTGCCCCGGGGCCAGGTGTGCACGTCCTCAGCAGAGCCCTTGTGAGTTGGTGGTGGCCTGGGAGCCCCTGGTGCTGCTGGGCTCCTTCTCTTGTCCTGCCGCGCACCTTGCAGGCGCCATGTGCTGTGGCTGAGAGCAGCCTTGGTGCGGCTCCTGCACTGCTGCCCCTGCCACGGCTTCCTAGGGCTGCAGAGGGCAGAGCAGGCACAAATGTGCCCTGAGCAGCAGCAGAGACCTGCAGCTGCTGCAGCTCTGCCCAGCGCTGGGCTACAATGCTCACTTGCTAACGGAGGTGAATTCCCAGCCCTTGGGTAGGGACAGGAAAGCCAAGGGCAGATGGAGCAGGAGATCTCCCTGATGCCGTCGGGTGTTTCCCTCACGCAGAGGAAAACCCTCCAAAAGCAAGCAGCGCAAGGCCTGCCACCAAAGTGCTGGAGCCCAGAGGAGCTCCTTGCTGCTGGCCAAGCTTGCTTGCTGGCATGCCGCAGTGCCCCTGCGAGGCAGAGCGCAGCTGCTGGGAAGGGGCTGGCGCCAGAGGTGCGCGCAGGGCTCTGGGTGTCTCCCGAGCAGCCGCAGGGCTGGTGGCGCGGGGAATTGTCGGCAGGCATTTGGCTGCTGCCCCGGGAATGCTGGAGGGCGAGTGTGAAGCAGAGCAGTGTTCCCTGCAGGGAGGCGCGAGCAGAGGGCTGGGCAGCGAGCTCAGCAGCGTGGCTGTGAGGGCAAGTGCTGGGAGCCCCCTTGCCTGCGCGCATGACGCCTGCAGAGCCCAGGCGTGCGCAGTGCCCCCGGCGGCAGGAAAGGCGCTGGGAAGCCCTTGGCCATCGCAGGCTGCTTGCAGAGAAGCTGCGGCTCCTCTGCCTCGCCACGTGGGCACAACGGCCCTTGTAAGCAAAGTCTTTTTTCCCTGTTCAGTTATTGCCCTCACTCAGCAGTCTCTTTGCTGCATCTGCCTCTTTACACATGTGGGTCTCCTCCAAGCCCCTCCCTGGGAAGGGGAGTTTGGAGGTGCTGGAAGGACAGGCTTCCTGGTGAGCCATGGAGGGGAGGGGGTCTCGCGTGCTCTGTGGCCTCTCTTTCGGTTGGGTTTCCAGCACTGCAGGACGAGGTACAGATGCAGGTGGTGAGGGGGAAGCGAGGGGCTCCTGCCCACCTTCAGGTGTGCTCTGCACATCTTGCTCAGAGCTTTGTGGCATGGGTAGGAGCAGATGAGCTGAATATTCCTCTAAAGGCTCTTCAGCTTCTCTCCGTACTCTGAAAGGCTGGCCTTTCCCACAAGGATGATAGGTAGGATCTTTGTGCTTGGCTGACTCCCCTCTGATTTACCAGGACCGATTGTCCTTCCTTCTGGTCTTCCACAATCCTGCCTCGCATGGCTCCCCTCTCTGGGGCTGGGCTCTCTTGCCACCCGCCTTGTACAGTTCACCCCTGAGGCTTCTGCAGTGAGAGGCTGATCAGGCTGCTCTCCTCACTGCTGCATTAGCCCCCTCCCCGCAGTGCTTTCTTCTGACCTGCTTTGTAAGGCTCTTGCCTTGCCCTGATGTTGTTGTTCTAAAGACTTCTTCAGAGTCTTCACAGAATCATGAAGAAAGGTTGCAGCACAGTGTTTTTATTGTGACAGGTCGTCCACTGTGAGGTCCTCTATTGTGAGGTCGTCCATTGTGAGCTAACGAGAGGCCCATTGTGATTTCGGACATTGTGCGGTCACGGTAGGCCCATTGTGAGGTCGTCCATTGTGAGGTCGTCCATTGTGAAGTCACGAGAGGGCCATTGTGAGATGGTCCATTTTGAGGTGATCAATTTCGAGGACACAAGAGTCCCATTGTCAGGTCGTCCATTGTGAGTTCGTGCATTGTGATGTCATCCATTGTGAGGTCATGAGGTCAGTGTGATGTTGTCAATTGCGAGGTCGTTCATTGTGAGGTCACGAGAGGCCCATTGTGAGGTCGGCCATTGTGAGCTCACGGGACGCCCATTGTGAGGTCGTCCATTGTGAGGTCGTGCATTGTGAGGTCACGGGATGCACATTGTGAGGTCATGCATTGTGAGTTCGTGCATTGTGAGGTCATGAGAGGCGCATTTTGAGGTCGTCCATTGTGATTTCGTCCATTGTGCGGTCATGAGAGGCCCATTGTGAGGTCGTCCATTTTGAGGTTGTCCATTGTGAGGTCGTCCATTGTGACGTAATGAGAGGCCCACTGCGAGGTCGTCCATTGTGAGGTTGTCTGTTGTCAGGTCACGAGAGGCTCATTGGGAGGTCGTCCATTGTGAGGTCGTTCATTGCGTGGTCGTGAGAGTCCCATTGTGAGTTCGTACATTGTGAGGTCACAAGAGGGCCACTGTTAGGTCGTCCGTTGTGAGGTCATCCATTACAAGGTCACAAGAGACCCATTGTGAGGTTGTCCATTGTCAGGTCATCCGTTGTGAGGTCACAAGAGGCCCATTGTGAGGTCGTCCGTTGTGACGTGATCCACTGTGAGGTCGTCCACTGTGATGTCTTCCATTGTGAGGTCATCCATTGTGAGGTCATGAGAGGCCCATTTTGAGGTCGTCCATTGTTGGGTGATCCATTGTGAGGTCACGAGAGGCCCATTCTGAGGTTATCACTAAAGCACACTTCCAGCATAACTTTAGCCAGGAAAACACCAACAACACCGGTTCTCATCCCAACCACAGATTTTGCCAGGCATGAATCTTGGCACTGCTTCACACTTCCCTTGGCATGCTCTTTACAGCCTCACTCCAAATGGGGCCCTGCGCTTCTTCCCTTGCTGAACTCCATGCTATCACTAAAGCACACTACCAGCATTTCTTTCAGCAAGAAAACACCACCAAACCTGGTTCTAAACCCAGCCACAAAGTATGGCCAGCATGAGTCTTGGCACTGCTTCACACTTCCCTTGGCATGCTCTTCACAGCCTCACTCCAAATGGGGCTCTGCGCTTCTTCCATCTCCTAACTCCATGCACACTTCCTGCATTTCTTTCAGTGGGAAAACACCAAAGACCCTGTTTCTGAGCCGAGCCACAAAGGTGCCCAGCATGAGTCTTGGCACTACTTCACACTTCCCTTGGCGTGCTCTTTACAGCCTCACTCCAAATGGGGCTCTGCGCTTCTTCCCTCGCTCAACTCCACGCTTACACTAAAGGGCGCTTCCAGCATTGCTTTCGGCAGCAAAACAGAATCAAGCCTGTTTCTCATCCCAGCCACAAAGTGTGCCCAGCATGAGTCTTTGCACTGTTTCACACTTCCCTTGGCGTGCTCTTTACAGTCTCACTCCAAATGGGCCTCTGCGCTTCTTCCATCTCCTCACTCCATGCTATCACTAAAGCAGACTTCCAGCATTCCTTTCGGCAGCAAACAACAATGATCCCTCTGTCTCATCCCAACCACAAAGTATGCTCAGCATGAGTCTTGGCACTGCTTCACACTTCCCTTGGCATGCTCTTTACAGCCTCACTCCAAATGGGGCCCAGAAAGACCTGGGTGTCATAGTGGATGACAAGTTAGCCATGAGGCAGATGTGTGCCCTCTTGGTCAACAACGCCAATGGGATTTTGGGAGTGCATGAAGAAGAGTGTCTCCAGCAGGTCAAGGGAGGTGATCCTGCCCCTCAGCCCTGATGTGGCCACATCTGGAGTATTGTGTGCAGTTCTGGGCTCCACAGTACAAGAGGGATGCGGAGCTGCTGGAGAGAGTCCAGCCAGGGCTGCAGGGATGATCAGGGACCTGGAACATCTGCCCTGTGAGGAAAGACTGAGAGAGCTGGGCCTGTTCAGCCCGAAGCAGAGAAGGCTGAGAGGAAACCTGATCAGTGTATATAAGTACCTCAAGAGAGGCAGTGAGGAGGATGTTGCTGGCCTCTTCTCAGTAGTGGCCACCACCAGAACTAGGGCCAGAAATAGAAGCATCAAATGTTCCACAGGAATTTAAGGAAAAGTTTTTTAACAGTGAGGGTGACAGAGGGGAGAATGGGAAGCATGATGAGAATCAGCAAGGGAGAAGAATCAGCATGAGTAGGAGAATGGTAAGCATGATGAGAATCAGCATGGCAGGAGAATGGGAAGCATGATGAGAACCAGCATGAGGAGAAGACTTGGAAGTATGATGAGAATCAGAATGTGAGGAGAATTGATGAGAATAATGAGAATAAGTGGGGAGGAGAATGGAAAGCGTGATGAGAATCAGCATGGGAGGAGAATGGGAAGTTGTTGCAGATAGTTAGGGTTCGGCGGCCGGAAGATATCGCGCTGTACGGAAAGATAGGGCCCCTAATAGCCAATAGTGTTTAGTTTATGATGTAAGCAGGTGGATGTGACGTTGTAAACCTTAGCTATATAACACCTTGTTACCCATCAATAAATGCCATTTGCTGTCCACCACATTGGTGTTAGCGTGCTGATGGCCTGAACGGCCTGGGGATGGTCGCCATGCCGTTCCTGAACCAGGTCGCTGCGCCGTTTGAACGGCAACAAGTGGTGCTGAAACCCAGGACCCATCGCCTGGACGGGTGAATGGCGGCCGGAGCGGCTGGACCAGCCTGGCGGGGAGGACACTCCCGGACCAACAAGGAGGATGGAAGCCCTTGTGAAGGTCGTATCGCAATTACATAAATATTGGGGGATTGATTGTAAACCAAAAGATTTTACTCTCGCTGTTGCGAGACTTTTAAAAATTAACGCTATAGACCAGCCGGTGGATATTCTCCACCCTGAAGTGTGGGACAAATGTACCAAGGCGTTAGCCGAGGAGACGATGTCTTCGTGTTGTGGGAAAAACCTTAAGGCTTGGGGAAAAGTTGTACAGGCCTTGCAGAAGGCTATAAAAGAGCAAGAGACCTGGGTGGCGGTAAAGGACTGTTTGTTGGCCACCCCGAAAATGGGAGTCGGGGCAACCGCACAGACTTTGCACCCCCCAGATGATGGCGATTCTGCTGAGCCTAAAGATCTGCAAGAGGGCGATACGTCCCCTCAGTCCCCGAACCCCGTCCCGCTTACAGAGGAGCAGAAACAGCCGAAATCTGTTTGGGGCGAGCTAGCCGAGGAAGCTAGGAACATCGAAAGAAAGTCAGACCTTGGGGAAGTCTGGGTCAGGCCACCACCCTATGCCCCCCAAAATGGTGCTGAGCCACAAGGAGAAGGGTGGGGCGAGGATGCTCCCGGTAGGAACAGACAGGAACCATTAGATAAACAAGAGGGGGAGGAGAACAAGAACAGACGGGAACTGTTAGATAAACAAGAGGGGGAGGAGAGCAAGAAGGAGAAAGGTGGTGGGGGTGACCGGACAGGTGAGGGAGGCCCGAGTGAGGCGCTGAGAACCAATCAGAGCGGCCATTTCAAAAAATGCGCCTCCGTGAGTAGAAGGCGGGGCGAGCCAAAAGGGGCGGAACAGCCCGCCCGCAACAGAAGTAGGCGGGGCCGGAGCCCAACGAAAAGGTACCGGAGCCCGGAAGTAACCAGGCTGTAGAGTTCCGGCTCCGGCTCCGGATCGGACACTAGTGAGGACGAGTGGCCCACAACTGATTCAAACTTAAGGAAGGAGAAAAAGAAGGTAAACAGAACAAAGAGCCAAAATATTCCCATCCGAATCAAAGAAGAACCGCAAAGGGAAGAAACCCCTCTCACGGACTGGAAGGAAATAAAGATCGCATGTGCCGACTGGGCCCCATCGGCCGCAGTAGCATTCCCAGTCCGGGTGACGGAGGCGGGACAGAGGGTCTACTCACCGATAAAATCTAAGGACGTACAAGCAATTGTTAAAGCAATTGTAGATAAAGGGATTAATTCTGCCATGGTCTCAACCCTCATAGATGGTATCTTTGGGGCGGACGATATGCTCCTGTTTGTTTGATATAAAACAAACTTGTAGGCTAATCTTTGATGGAGCAGGGATGATCGTTTTCAAACAAGAATGGGAAGACAATTGTGCGAGGTGTTTAGCCCAAGTAACTGGGGCAGATCATCAACTACACGGCTCCAGCCTGTAGCGGTTAATGGGTACAGATCCAACAATGATTACCTCCCAGGCATGCGAGCCCATGAAGTTATGACAACTACTTGTGCGGCCAGAGAAGCTATTCGCACAGCCTGTAGAGTTGTTGCCAGACCATCGCCATGGTCCTCAATAAAGCAGAGTGAAAGTGAGAGCTTTACACAATTTGTAGATCGTCTCCAAGCAGTGGTCGACTTTTTGGCCCTGCCTGCAGAGGCAAAAAGCCCGGTCGTAGCGGGATGTTTACGCCAACAATGCAATTCGGCAACCAAAGAAATCTTGCGATCATTGCCGGTGGGGTCAAGTATCGCGGACATGATTAAGCATGTTGCAAAGGAAGAGCATCTGACCCCAATTCAGGTGGCAGTTCGCGCCGTAATAGCCAACACAATGGCATGTTCTAAATGTGGCCAGGCAGGCCACATTGCAATAAACTGCCCTTGGCTGAGGGACTCGCTGGCAGCGTTCCCCCCACGCCAAAACCGACCCAGAGGACCGTGTTGGGCCTGTGGTAAGAAAGGACATTTCGCTAGAGAATGCAGATCCAAATCCCAGGGAAACGGGGGAGGGAGAGGGCACTCGGGCCGTGCACGGCCCTCTCCCACTCGAAACATGAGGCGGCCCAACTATTCCAACCCCAGATGGAGCGAGGCGTTCTTAAACCCGCTACCCCCTTGAGCGACCAACTTAATGGCCCAACCGACGGCCCAGCTGAATCTGCCCCTATCTCACCCCTTGGGGAGGAGACCCCAGGGTGGCCCTGGCAGTAAAATGTGACAACCCGCCAGTAGTGTGGGGGATCTGTTCCCTCTCTAATACCTTAAATGACACCACTATTAGTGTCCCCTTTTTAATTGACACCGGAGCAGATGTTACAGTTATTCCTGAGACGAATTGGCCCCCATGCTGGAAATTGGAAGACGCACCCATGGTGGGTGGAGTCGGTGAATTAACCCGAGCTCGAAAGAGTGTTCAATTGGTAGCAATCACACTTCACACTGAAAAGGGGCCAGAAAAAAACATCACCCTTTTTCCATATGTCATGACAGGAGTCCCACCCTTGCTGGGAAGGGACGCTCTGGCTCTATTAGAAGCCAGGGTGACAAATTTACTCTAAGGGCCACTGCCGTATACCCACTTCCACCAATTAGACTGACGTGGAAATCATCCGACCCAGTGTGGGTTGAGCAGTGGCCCCTATCGAAGCCTCGAATGGATGCCCTTCTCGAGCTAGTTGACCGCGAATTACAGCGAGGTCATATAGAGCCCTCCACCAGCCCATGGAACACCCCAGTTTTGGTAATACCCAAACGAAATGGCGAGGGGTTTCATCTCCTCCATGACCTGTGTGAAGTAAACAAGAGAATCCAACCAATGGGTCCTGTTCAAACGTTGTTGCCCATGAACTCTATGATACCGGAAGGACAACTCTGTGCTGTCCTTGATATCAAAGACTGTTTCTTCTCAATACCTCTGCATGAGGAAGACAGGGAGCGGTTTGCCTTTTCTGTCGTGTTTCCAAACAGCCAGCACCCCAACCTACGCTTCCAGTGGAAAGTGCTGCCCCAAGGAACGATCAATTCACCCACTATCTGCCAGATTACGGTGGATCGGGCATTGGCACCAGTCTGGCGCAGCAACCCGACTGTGACTATCATTCAATACATGGACGATATTTTAATCGCTGCACCGTCAGGAAGTCAGGTGGACCAACTGGTGTTAACGGTTTCAGAAACCCTAAAAACAAACGGATTCGAAATCGCGAGTGTGAAAATTAAAAGGAGACCATGTGTAAGTTTTCTGGGAGTAGGGATCACAAGTTCTTATGTAACACCCCCCCCCCCAAATAAAAATCCGTCGGAACATTAAGACGCTCCATGATATGCAGCAGTTAGTGGGATCCTTACAGTGGCTCCGCAATATTGTCCTGATCCCTCCCGAAATCATGGCCCCCCTGTACGACCTTTTGAAAGGAAAGAACCCATGGGAATGAAAAACTCTAACGACAGAAGCAAAGAACTCTCTCGATTTTATCGAACAGCAGGTATCATCAAGCGCACTCACCAGGTGGAACCCAAATATACCACTTGATCTATACGTGCACTTTACAGAAGGAGGGGGAGTAGGAGCACTAGCGCAGGGCCCTCCTGAAAAAGCTCAGCCGATACGATGGATAGTCCTAGGAAAACTGTCATGTGCATTTTCTCCAGGAGTCGAGTGTCTTGGCAATCTCATCATGAAAGACAGGAAAATCACCCTAAGACACCTGGGCATCGAACCTGCCAGGATATACCTGCCCTTCCGCAAACAGCTCCCAACGCAATCAGTGGCGATGTCAGAGTATCTGGCCATAGCTCTCGTTGGATTTGGTGGAGAAGTCCGGTACGCCACAAAGCCCCCCTGGACCCAAATGCTGGCAATTGTCAACATCGACCTCCCACAGAAGATCATGGACCAGCCCCAACAGGGACCAACAGTCTTTACAGATGCATCCTCAGCGACCTCAACTGTGGCAGCGGTATGGCAATCGGGAGAAGAATGGCATTGAATTAAAATGACCGATCGCACACTTTCCATCCAACAGTTAGAAGCAATGGCCATGGTACTAGCGTGTGGGCTGTTCGCAACAGAACACCTCAACATAGTGCCCGATTCGATGTTTGTGGCCAAACTTTGCCTGGCCATGTCGGGGCCCAGCGTGCCAACATCTACAACAGCCCTAATGCTGGAAGAAGCGCTTTTTTCTTGAAAGGGTACTATATCGGTCATCCACGTCAACAGCCATAGACCAATTAAAGGGTTTTTCCAAATTGGTAACGACAAAGCAGACGCCGCTGCAAAAAGATTGTGGACACTAAGAGATGCTTGACAGCTACACGAGTCTCTCCATATCGGAGCTAAAGTGTTAGCAAAGAAATGAGGGATTCCAGTCAACGACGCAAAACATATAGTAGCTACATGCCCCTACTGTCAGAAAGCACTGCTATGGTCTAGCGGGATAAATCCCAGAGGTTTTAAACCCTCCGAAGTGTGGCAAACGGATTTAACACTCTGTCAGTTGCTGAAACCTCGAGCGTGGCTAGCGGTGACTGTAGACACATATAGTGGAGTGATCGTAGCCACTCAATACCTTAAAACTGACTCCAAAGCAACCATCCAACATTGGCTGACAGCCATGGTGTGGCTTGGCGTCCCTAATCAGATCAAAATGGACAACGGTCCGAATTTTGTCTCTAAATCATTCCAGGCATTTGCTCTGAGATGGGGTATTACTCTAACACATGGCATCCCGTATAATAGCACGGGACAAGCCATAGTAGAACAAGCGAATCAAACTCTGAAATCTAAATTAGAGGTATTAGCGAAGACAGAAGGTTTTAACAACGCCATTCCCCCAGGAGACCAAACACGCCTACTAGCAACTGCCTTGCTAGCACTGAATCAATTCCCCAGGGGGGAGGAAGCGAAAAGTCCCACCCAAAAACACTGGGCCACTCAAGCACTAGAAGAAGGTCTGCTAGCTATGATTAGAAATGAGCTGGGAGAATGGGAACAAGGGTGGAAACTAGTTCTAACAGGGCGAGGGTATGCCGCTGTCAGAAAAGATGGCAGAGTCAAGTGGTGCCCGCTTAAGTCTATTAAACCAGACCTTCAAGATAAAACTAATGAAAATTGTGAGTTTCTGTTCACAGGACCGGATCATCGGACGCCCCCGTAACCTGTACGCCCCAGCGACAAGCGTCCCGCCCGAGCCTGTGAGTTCCACGCCAACCGAATCCAGAAAACAACAAAACAGGCTCTGCAAGAGAGGGCCGCGATGCCTTTGCATTATCTTAATTTTGCAGCTTGTCACTATAGGACAGGTAGAGTCACACCAGCCCTTTAAATGGGTACTTGAACAGATCGAACAATCTCGAGTAATTAGTACAAAAGTAACTACAGGGTCACCAATTTTCAGTGCCACGCCTTGCCAACTAGCACCCATTGAACCCTGTTCCAAACGCAACTGGTACGAAAATTGGTTCGCTGTGGTTAACCACCCTGATATCCACCTTGATAGGGCCGATAGCAATGATCATGATGACACTGATCTTTGGACCCTGTATATTGAATAAGCTCATGCCGTTTGTCAAAAGTCGGCTAGAGAAGGTTAACATCATGTTAGCAGCACGCCGACAACGGCTTTAAGAATATATCCACTCAGTATTATCCCCAAGTTATCCCAAGGTACACCCTATTCCTATACCGTGGTATTACTTGTCATCCCCTACCTTCTACACTTTGTGCCTTATGTTTTTATGTCAAGTTTATGATACTTAATTTTAAGATTGTTATAAACTATAAGAATAGAATAATATAATAATAAGTAAGAGTAATATAATAAGAGTAAGTAATAAGAAAAAGGTAATAATGACAATAAGTAAGAGTAAGATAATAATAAGAATAAGTGATCACAATAAGATAATAATAAGATAGTAATAAGAATAAGATAATAATGAGAATAAGTAATTAGAATAAGATAAGAATAAGTAAGAATAAGATAGTTATATTTTAGTAAGTTTTGTTATGCATAGGGAGGGGGAAAATTTTGCAGATAGTTACGGTCCGGAGGCCGGAAGATATCGCGCTGTATGGAAAGATAGGGCCCCTAATAGCCAATAGTGTTTAGTTTATGATGTAAGCAGATGGATGTGACGTTGTAAACCTTAGCTATATAACACCTTGTTACCCATCAATAAACGCCATTTGCTGTCCACGACATTGGTGTTAGCGTGCTGAAGGCCCGAGCGGCCTGCGGGTGGTCGCCATGCCGTTCCTGAACCAGGTCACTGCACCGTTTGAACGGCAAAAAACCTGGTTCTTATCCCAGCCACAAAGTGTGCCCAGCATGAGTCTTGCCACTGCTTCACACTTCCCTTGGCATGCTCTTTACAGCCTCACTCCAAATGGGGCTCTGTGCTTCTTCCATCTCCTCACTCCATGCTATCGCTAAAGCACACTTCCTGCAGTTCTTTCAGAGGGAAAACACCAAAGACACTGTTTCTCAACCGAGCCACAGAAGGTGTCCATCATGAGTCTTGGCACTGCTTCACACTTCCCTTGGCATGCTCTTTACAGCCTCACTCCAAATGGGGCTCTGCGCTTCTTCAATCTCCTAACTCCATGTTATCACTAAAGCACAATTCCTTCATTTCTTTCAGCGGGAAAACACCAACAACCCTGTTTCTGAGCAGAACCACAAAAGGTACCAAGCATGAGTCTTGGCACTGCTTCACACTTCCCTTGGCATGCTCTTTACAGCCTCACTCCAAATGGGGCTCTGCGCTTCTTCCATCTCCTAACTCCAGGATATCACTAAAGCACACCACCAGCATTTCTTTCAGCAAGAAAATACCACCAAACCTGGTTCTAAACCCAGCCACAAAGTATGGCCAGCATGAGTCTTGGCACTGCTTCACACTTCCCTTGGCATGTTCTTTACAACCTCACTCCAATTTGGGCTCTGCGCTTCTTCCATCTCCTAACCCCATGCTATCACTAAAGCACAGTTCCACCATTACTTTCGGCAGCAAAACAGAATAAAACCTAGTTCTCATCCCACCCACAAAGTTTGCCCAGCATGAGTGTTGACACTGCTTCACACTTCCCTTGGGATGCTCTTTACAGCCTCACTCCAAATGGGGCTCTGCGCTTCTTCTCTCTCCGAACTCCATGCTATCACTAAAGCACACTTCCAGCATTCCTTTCAACAGCAAAACAGAATCAAGCCTGTTTCTCATCCCACCCACAAAGTGTGCCCAGCATGAGTCTTGGCACTGCTTCACACTTCCCTTGGCATGCTCTATACAGCCTCACTCCAAATGGGACTCTGCGCTTCTTCCCTCACTCAACTCCACGCTTACACTAAAGCGCGCTTCCAGCATTGCTTTCGGCAGCAAAACAGCATCATCAAGCCTGTTTCTCATCCCACCCACAAAGTGTGCCCAGCATGAGTCTTGCCACTGCTTCACACTTCCCTTGGCATGCTCTTTACAGCCTCACTCCAAATGGGGCTCTGCGCTTCTTCCCTCGCTCAACTCCACGCTTACACTAAAGCGCGCTTCCAGCATTGCTTTCGGCAGCAAAACAGAATCATAAAGCCTGTTTCTCATCCCACCCACAAAGTGTGCCCAGCATGAGTCTTGCCACTGCTTCACACTTCCCTTGGCATGCTCTTTACAGCCTCACCCCAAATGGGGTTCTGCGCTTCTTCCCTCGCTCAACTCCACGCTTACACTAAAGGGCGCTTCCAGCATCGCTTTCGGCAGCAAAACAGACCCAAGCCTGTTTCTCATCCCACCCACAAAGTGTGCCCAGCATGAGTCTTGCCACTGCTTCACACTTCCCTTGGCATGCTCTTTACAGCCTCACTCCAAATGGGGCTCTGTGCTTTTTCCATCTGTGAACTCCATGCTATCACTAAAGCACACTTCCTGCATTTCTTTCACTGGGAATATACAAAAGACACTGATTCTGAGCAGAGACACAAAGTGTGCCCAGCATGAGTCTTGGCCCCATTTGCGAGGGAAGAAGTGCAGAGCCTTTGTGGGTGGGATGAGAAAGAGGCTTGGGTCTGTTTTGCTGCCGAAAGCAATGCTGGAAGCGCGCTTTAGTGTAAGCGTGGAGTTGAGCGAGGGAAGAAACGCAGAGCCCCATTTGGAGTGAGGCTGTAAAGAGCATGCCAAGGGAAGTGTGAAGCAGTGGCAAGACTCATGCTGCGCACACTTTGTGGTTGGAGTGAGAAACAGGCTCGGTGGAGTTTCCTGCGAAACGCTTTAGCAGCCCGTTGGTGCTAGTATGGAGTTAGGAGCTGGATGAAGCGGAGAGCCCTGTTTGGAGTGGGGCTGCAAAGGGCATGCCAAGGGAAGTGTTATGCTGTGCCAAGACTCATGCTGCGCACACTTTGTGGTTGGAGTGAGAAACAGGCTCGGTGGAGTTTTCTGCGAAACGCTTTAGCAGCCCGTTGGTGCTAGTATGGAGTTAGGAGCTGGATGAAGCGGAGAGCCCCGTTTGGAGTGGGGCTGCAAAGGGCATGCCAAGGGAAGTGTTATGCTGTGCCAAGACTCATGCTGCGCACACTTTGTGGTTGGAGTGAGAAACAGGCTCGGTGGAGTTTTCTGCGAAACGCTTTAGCAGCCCGTTGGTGCTAGTATGGAGTTAGGAGCTGGATGAAGCGGAGAGCCCCGTTTGGAGTGGGGCTGCAAAGGGCATGCCAAGGGAAGTGTTATGCTGTGCCAAGACTCATGCTGCGCACACTCTGTGGTTGGAGTGAGAAACAGGCTCGGTGGAGTTTTCTGCGAAACGCTTTAGCAGCCCGTTGGTGCTAGTATGGAGTTAGGAGCTGGATGAAGCGGAGAGCCCCGTTTGGAGTGAGGCTGCAAAGGGCATGCCAAGGGAAGTGTTATGCTGTGCCAAGACTCATGCTGCGCACACTTTGTGGTTGGAGTGAGAAACAGGCTCGGTGGAGTTTTCTGCGAAACGCTTTAGCAGCCCGTTGGTGCTAGTATGGAGTTAGGAGCTGGATGAAGCGGAGAGCCCCGTTTGGAGTGGGGCTGCAAAGGGCATGCCAAGGGAAGTGTTATGCTGTGCCAAGACTCATGCTGCGCACACTTTGTGGTTGGAGTGAGAAACAGGCTCGGTGGAGTTTTCTGCGAAACGCTTTAGCAGGCCGTTGGTGCTAGTATGGAGTTAGGAGCTGGATGAAGCGGAGAGCCCCGTTTGGAGTGGGGCTGCAAAGGGCATGCCAAGGGAAGTGTTATGCTGTGCCAAGACTCATGCTGCGCACACTTTGTGGTTGGAGTGAGAAACAGGCTCGGTGGAGTTTTCTGCGAAACGCTTTAGCAGCCCGTTGGTGCTAGTATGGAGTTAGGAGCTGGATGAAGCGGAGAGCCCCGTTTGGAGTGGGGCTGCAAAGGGCATGCCAAGGGAAGTGTTATGCTGTGCCAAGACTCATGCTGCGCACACTTTGTGGTTGGAGTGAGAAACAGGCTCGGTGGAGTTTTCTGCGAAACGCTTTAGCAGTCCGTTGGTGCTAGTATGGAGTTAGGAGCTGGATGAAGCGGAGAGCCCCGTTTGGAGTGGGGCTGCAAAGGGCATGCCAAGGGAAGTGTTATGCTGTGCCAAGACTCATGCTGCGCACACTTTGTGGTTGGAGTGAGAAACAGGCTCGGTGGAGTTTTCTGCGAAACGCTTTAGCAGCCCGTTGGTGCTAGTATGGAGTTAGGAGCTGGATGAAGCGGAGAGCCCCGTTTGGAGTGGGGCTGCAAAGGGCATGCCAAGGGAAGTGTTATGCTGTGCCAAGACTCATGCTGCGCACACTTTGTGGTTGGAGTGAGAAACAGGCTCGGTGGAGTTTTCTGCGAAACGCTTTAGCAGCCCGTTGGTGCTAGTATGGAGTTAGGAGCTGGATGAAGCGGAGAGCCCCGTTTGGAGTGGGGCTGCAAAGGGCATGCCAAGGGAAGTGTTATGCTGTGCCAAGACTCATGCTGCGCACACTCTGTGGTTGGAGTGAGAAACAGGCTCGGTGGAGTTTTCTGCGAAACGCTTTAGCAGCCCGTTGGTGCTAGTATGGAGTTACGAGCTGGATGAAGCGGAGAGCCCCGTTTGGAGTGGGGCTGCAAAGGGCATGCCAAGGGAAGTGTTATGCTGTGCCAAGACTCATGCTGCGCACACTTTGTGGTTGGAGTGAGAAACAGGCTCGGTGGAGTTTTCTGTGAAACGCTTTAGCAGCCCGTTGGTGCTAGTATGGAGTTAGGAGCTGGATGAAGCGGAGAGCCCCGTTTGGAGTGGGGCTGCAAAGGGCATGCCAAGGGAAGTGTTATGCTGTGCCAAGACTCATGCTGCGCACACTTTGTGGTTGGAGTGAGAAACAGGCTCGGTGGAGTTTTCTGCGAAACGCTTTAGCAGCCCGTTGGTGCTAGTATGGAGTCAGGGGATGGATGAAGCGGAGAGCCCCGTTTGGAGTGGGGCTGCAAAGGGCATGCCAAGGGAAGTGTTATGCTGTGCCAAGACTCATGCTGCGCACACTTTGTGGTTGGAGTGAGAAACAGGCTCAGTGGAGTTTTCTGCGAAACGCTTTAGCAGCCCGTTGGTGCTAGTATGGAGTTAGGAGCTGGATGAAGCGGAGAGCCCCGTTTGGAGTGGGGCTACAAAGGGCATGCCAAGGGAAGTGTTATGCTGTGCCAAGACTCATGCTGCGCACACTTTGTGGTTGGAGTGAGAAACAGGCTCGGTGGAGTTTTCTGCGAAACGCTTTAGCAGCCCGTTGGTGCTAGTATGGAGTTAGGAGCTGGATGAAGCGGAGAGCCCCGTTTGGAGTGGGGCTGCAAAGGGCATGCCAAGGGAAGTGTTATGCTGTGCCAAGACTCATGCTGCGCACACTTTGTGGTTGGAGTGAGAAACAGGCTCGGTGGAGTTTTCTGCGAAACGCTTTAGCAGCCCGTTGGTGCTAGTATGGAGTTAGGAGCTGGATGAAGCGGAGAGCCCCGTTTGGAGTGGGGCTGCAAAGGGCATGCCAAGGGAAGTGTTATGCTGTGCCAAGACTCATGCTGCGCACACTCTGTGGTTGGAGTGAGAAACAGGCTCGGTGGAGTTTTCTGCGAAACGCTTTAGCAGCCCGTTGGTGCTAGTATGGAGTTAGGAGCTGGATGAAGCGGAGAGCCCCGTTTGGAGTGGGGCTGCAAAGGGCATGCCAAGGGAAGTGTTATGCTGTGCCAAGACTCATGCTGCGCACACTTTGTGCTTGGAGTGAGAAACAGGCTCGGTGCAGTTTTCTGCGAAACGCTTTAGCAGCCCGTTGGTGCTAGTATGGAGTTAGGAGCTGGATGAAGCGGAGAGCCCCGTTTGGAGTGGGGCTGCAAAGGGCATGCCAAGGGAAGTGTTATGCTGTGCCAAGACTCATGCTGCGCACACTCTGTGGTTGGAGTGAGAAACAGGCTCGGTGGAGTTTTCTGCGAAACGCTTTAGCAGCCCGTTGGTGCTAGTATGGAGTTAGGAGCTGGATGAAGCGGAGAGCCCCGTTTGGAGTGGGGCTGCAAAGGGCATGCCAAGGGAAGTGTTATGCTGTGCCAAGACTCATGCTGCGCACACTTTGTGGTTGGAGTGAGAAACAGGCTCGGTGGAGTTTTCTGCGAAACGCTTTAGCAGCCCGTTGGTGCTAGTATGGAGTTAGGAGCTGGATGAAGCGGAGAGCCCCGTTTGGAGTGGGGCTGCAAAGGGCATGCCAAGGGAAGTGTTATGCTGTGCCAAGACTCATGCTGCGCACACTTTGTGGTTGGAGTGAGAAACAGGCTCAGTGGAGTTTTCTGCGAAACGCTTTAGCAGCCCGTTGGTGCTAGTATGGAGTTAGGAGCTGGATGAAGCGGAGAGCCCCGTTTGGAGTGGGGCTGCAAAGGGCATGCCAAGGGAAGTGTTATGCTGTGCCAAGACTCATGCTGCGCACACTTTGTGGTTGGAGTGAGAAACAGGTTCCTTGGAGTTTTCTGCGAAACGCTTTAGCAGCCCGTTGGTGCTAGTATGGAGTTAGGAGCTGGATGAAGCGGAGAGCCCCGTTTGGAGTGGGGCTGCAAAGGGCATGCCAAGGGAAGTGTTATGCTGTGCCAAGACTCATGCTGCGCACACTTTGTGCTTGGAGTGAGAAACAGGCTCGGTGGAGTTTTCTGCGAAACGCTTTAGCAGCCCGTTGGTGCTAGTATGGAGTTAGGAGCTGGATGAAGCGGAGAGCCCCGTTTGGAGTGGGGCTGCAAAGGGCATGCCAAGGGAAGTGTTATGCTGTGCCAAGACTCGTGCTGCGCACACTCTGTGGTTGGAGTGAGAAACAGGCTCGGTGGAGTTTTCTGCGAAACGCTTTAGCAGCCCGTTGGTGCTAGTATGGAGTTAGGAGCTGGATGAAGCGGAGAGCCCCGTTTGGAGTGGGGCTGCAAAGGGCATGCCAAGGGAAGTGTTATGCTGTGCCAAGACTCATGCTGCGCACACTTTGTGGTTGGAGTGAGAAACAGGCTCGGTGGAGTTTTCTGCGAAACGCTTTAGCAGCCCGTTGGTGCTAGTATGGAGTTAGGAGCTGGATGAAGCGGAGAGCCCCGTTTGGAGTGGGGCTGCAAAGGGCATGCCAAGGGAAGTGTTATGCTGTGCCAAGACTCATGCTGCGCACACTTTGTGGTTGGAGTGAGAAACAGGCTCGGTGGAGTTTTCTGCGAAACGCTTTAGCAGCCCGTTGGTGCTAGTATGGAGTTAGGAGCTGGATGAAGCGGAGAGCCCCGTTTGGAGTGGGGCTGCAAAGGGCATGCCAAGGGAAGTGTTATGCTGTGCCAAGACTCATGCTGCGCACACTTTGTGGTTGGAGTGAGAAACAGGCTCGGTGGAGTTTTCTGCGAAACGCTTTAGCAGCCCGTTGGTGCTAGTATGGAGTTAGGAGCTGGATGAAGCGGAGAGCCCCGTTTGGAGTGGGGCTGCAAAGGGCATGCCAAGGGAAGTGTTATGCTGTGCCAAGTCTCATGCTGCGCACACTTTGTGGTTGGAGTGAGAAACAGGTTCCTTGGAGTTTTCTGCGAAACGCTTTAGCAGCCCGTTGGTGCTAGTATGGAGTTAGGAGCTGGATGAAGCGGAGAGCCCCGTTTGGAGTGGGGCTGCAAAGGGCATGCCAAGGGAAGTGTTATGCTGTGCCAAGACTCATGCTGCGCACACTTTGTGGTTGGAGTGAGAAACAGGCTCGGTGGAGTTTTCTGCGAAACGCTTTAGCAGCCCGTTGGTGCTAGTATGGAGTTAGGAGCTGGATGAAGCGGAGAGCCCCGTTTGGAGTGGGGCTGCAAAGGGCATGCCAAAGGAAGTGTTATGCTGTGCCAAGACTCATGCTGCGCACACTTTGTGGTTGGAGTGAGAAACAGGCTCGGTGGAGTTTTCTGCGAAACGCTTTAGCAGCCCGTTGGTGCTAGTATGGAGTTAGGAGCTGGATGAAGCGGAGAGCCCCGTTTGGAGTGGGGCTGCAAAGGGCATGCCAAGGGAAGTGTTATGCTGTGCCAAGACTCATGCTGCGCACACTTTGTGGTTGGAGTGAGAAACAGGCTCGGTGGAGTTTTCTGCGAAACGCTTTAGCAGCCCGTTGGTGCTAGTATGGAGTTAGGAGCTGGATGAAGCGGAGAGCCCCGTTTGGAGTGGGGCTGCAAAGGGCATGCCAAGGGAAGTGTTATGCTGTGCCAAGACTCATGCTGCGCACACTTTGTGGTTGGAGTGAGAAACAGGCTCGGTGGAGTTTTCTGCGAAACGCTTTAGCAGCCCGTTGGTCCTAGTATGGAGTTAGGAGCTGGATGAAGCGGAGAGCCCCGTTTGGAGTGGGGCTGCAAAGGGCATGCCAAGGGAAGTGTTATGCTGTGCCAAGACTCATGCTGCGCACACTTTGTGGTTGGAGTGAGAAACAGGCTCGGTGGAGTTTTCTGCGAAACGCTTTAGCAGCCCGTTGGTGCTAGTATGGAGTTAGGAGCTGGATGAAGCGGAGAGCCCCGTTTGGAGTGGGGCTGCAAAGGGCATGCCAAGGGAAGTGTTATGCTGTGCCAAGACTCATGCTGCGCACACTTTGTGGTTGGAGTGAGAAACAGGCTCGGTGGAGTTTTCTGCGAAACGCTTTAGCAGCCCGTTGGTGCTAGTATGGAGTTAGGAGCTGGATGAAGCGGAGAGCCCCGTTTGGAGTGGGGCTGCAAAGGGCATGCCAAGGGAAGTGTTATGCTGTGCCAAGACTCATGCTGCGCACACTTTGTGGTTGGAGTGAGAAACAGGCTCGGTGGAGTTTTCTGCGAAACGCTTTAGCAGCCCGTTGGTGCTAGTATGGAGTTAGGAGCTGGATGAAGCGGAGAGCCCCGTTTGGAGTGGGGCTGCAAAGGGCATGCCAAGGGAAGTGTTATGCTGTGCCAAGACTCATGCTGCGCACACTTTGTGGTTGGAGTGAGAAACAGGCTCGGTGGAGTTTTCTGCGAAACGCTTTAGCAGCCCGTTGGTGCTAGTATGGAGTTAGGAGCTGGATGAAGCGGAGAGCCCCGTTTGGAGTGGGGCTGCAAAGGTCATGCCAAGGGAAGTGTTATGCTGTGCCAAGACTCATGCTGCGCACACTTTGTGGTTGGAGTGAGAAACAGGCTCGGTGGAGTTTTCTGCGAAACGCTTTAGCAGCCCGTTGGTGCTAGTATGGAGTTAGGAGCTGGATGAAGCGGAGAGCCCCGTTTGGAGTGGGGCTGCAAAGGGCATGCCAAGGGAAGTGTTATGCTGTGCCAAGACTCATGCTGCGCACACTTTGTGGTTGGAGTGAGAAACAGGCTCGGTGGAGTTTTCTGCGAAACGCTTTAGCAGCCCGTTGGTGCTAGTATGGAGTTAGGAGCTGGATGAAGCGGAGAGCCCCGTTTGGAGTGGGGCTGCAAAGGGCATGCCAAGGGAAGTGTTATGCTGTGCCAAGACTCATGCTGAGCACACTTTGTGGTTGGAGTGAGAAACAGGCTCGGTGGAGTTTTCTGCGAAACGCTTTAGCAGCCCGTTGGTGCTAGTATGGAGTTAGGAGCTGGATGAAGCGGAGAGCCCCGTTTGGAGTGGGGCTGCAAAGGGCATGCCAAGGGAAGTGTTATGCTGTGCCAAGACTCGTGCTGCACACGCTTTGTGGTTGGAGTGAGAAACAGGTTCCTTGGTGTTTTCTGCGAAACGCTTTAGCAGGCCGTTGGTGCTAGTATGGAGTCAGGGGATGGATGAAGCGGAGAGCCCCGTTTGGAGTGGGGCTGCAAAGGGCATGCCAAGGGAAGTGTTATGCTGTGCCAAGACTCATGCTGCGCACACTTTGTGGTTGGAGTGAGAAACAGGCTCGGTGGAGTTTTCTGCGAAACGCTTTAGCAGCCCGTTGGTGCTAGTATGGAGTTAGGAGCTGGATGAAGCGGAGAGCCCCGTTTGGAGTGGGGCTGCAAAGGGCATGCCAAGGGAAGTGTTATGCTGTGCCAAGACTCATGCTGCGCACACTTTGTGGTTGGAGTGAGAAACAGGCTCGGTGGAGTTTTCTGCGAAACGCTTTAGCAGCCCGTTGGTGCTAGTATGGAGTTAGGAGCTGGATGAAGCGGAGAGCCCCGTTTGGAGTGGGGCTGCAAAGGGCATGCCAAGGGAAGTGTTATGCTGTGCCAAGACTCATGCTGCGCACACTTTGTGGTTGGAGTGAGAAACAGGCTCGGTGGAGTTTTCTGCGAACGCTTTAGCAGCCCGTTGGTGCTAGTATGGAGTTAGGAGCTGGATGAAGCGGAGAGCCCCGTTTGGAGTGGGGCTGCAAAGGGCATGCCAAGGGAAGTGTTATGCTGTGCCAAGACTCATGCTGCGCACACTTTGTGGTTGGAGTGAGAAACAGGCTCGGTGGAGTTTTCTGCGAAACGCTTTAGCAGCCCGTTGGTGCTAGTATGGAGTTAGGAGCTGGATGAAGCGGAGAGCCCCGTTTGGAGTGGGGCTGCAAAGGGCATGCCAAGGGAAGTGTTATGCTGTGCCAAGACTCGTGCTGCGCACGCTTTGTGGTTGGAGTGAGAAACAGGTTCCTTGGTGTTTTCTGCGAAACGCTTTAGCAGGCCGTTGGTGTTAGGATGGAGTCAGGGGATGGATGAAGCGGAGAGCCCCGTTTGGAGTGGGGCTGCAAAGCGCATGCCAAGGGAAGTGTTATGCTGTGCCAAGATTCATGCTGCGCACACTCTGTGGTTGGAGTGAGAAACAGGCTCGGTGGAGTTTTCTGCGAAACGCTTTAGCAACCCGTTGGTGCTAGTATGGAGTTAGGAGCTGGATGAAGCGGAGAGCCCCGTTTGGAGTGGGGCTGCAAAGGGCATGCCAAGGGAAGTGTTATGCTGTGCCAAGACTCATGCTGCGCACACTTTGTGGTTGGAGTGAGAAACAGGCTCGGTGGAGTTTTCTGCGAAACGCTTTAGCAGCCCGTTGGTGCTAGTATGGAGTTAGGAGCTGGATGAAGCGGAGAGCCCCGTTTGGAGTGGAGCTGCAAAGGGCATGCCAAGGGAAGTGTTATGCTGTGCCAAGACTCATGCGGCGCACACTTTGTGGCTGGAGTGAGATACAGGCTCGGTGGAGTTTTCTGCGAAACGCTTTAGCAGCCCGTTGGTGCTAGTATGGAGTTAGGAGCTGGATGAAGCGGAGAGCCCCGTTTGGAGTGGGGCTGCAAAGGGCATGCCAAGGGAAGTGTTATGCTGTGCCAAGACTCATGCTGCGCACACTTTGGTGTTGGAGTGAGAAACAGGCTCGGTGGAGTTTTCTGCGAAACGCTTTAGCAGCCCGTTGGTGCTAGTATGGAGTTAGGAGCTGGATGAAGCGGAGAGCCCCGTTTGGAGTGGGGCTGCAAAGGGCATGCCAAGGGAAGTGTTATGCTCTGCCAAGATTCATGTTGCGCACACTTTGTGGTTGGAGTGAGAAACAGGCTCGGTGGAGTTTTCTGCGAAACGCTTTAGCAGCCCGTTGGTGCTAGTATGGAGTTAGGAGCTGGATGAAGCGGAGAGCCCCGTTTGGAGTGGGGCTGCAAAGGGCATGCCAAGGGAAGTGTTATGCTGTGCCAAGACTCATGCTGCGCACACTTTGTGGTTGGAGTGAGAAACAGGCTCGGTGGAGTTTTCTGCGAAACGCTTTAGCAGCCCGTTGGTGCTAGTATGGAGTTAGGAGCTGGATGAAGCGGAGAGCCCCGTTTGGAGTGGGGCTGCAAAGGGCATGCCAAGGGAAGTGTTATGCTGTGCCAAGACTCATGCTGCGCACACTTTGTGGTTGGAGTGAGAAACAGGCTCGGTGGAGTTTTCTGCGAAACGCTTTAGCAGCCCGTTGGTGCTAGTATGGAGTTAGGAGCTGGATGAAGCGGAGAGCCCCGTTTGGAGTGGGGCTGCAAAGGGCATGCCAAGGGAAGTGTTATGCTGTGCCAAGACTCATGCTGCGCACTCTTTGTGGTTGGAGTGAGAAACAGGCTCGGTGGAGTTTTCTGCGAAACGCTTTAGCAGCCCGTTGGTGCTAGTATGGAGTTAGGAGCTGGATGAAGCGGAGAGCCCCGTTTGGAGTGGGGCTGCAAAGGTCATGCCAAGGGAAGTGTTATGCTGTGCCAAGACTCATGCTGCGCACACTTTGTGGTTGGAGTGAGAAACAGGCTCGGTGGAGTTTTCTGCGAAACGCTTTAGCAGCCCGTTGGTGCTAGTATGGAGTTAGGAGCTGGATGAAGCGGAGAGCCCCGTTTGGAGTGGGGCTGCAAAGGGCATGCCAAGGGAAGTGTTATGCTGTGCCAAGACTCATGCTGCGCACACTTTGTGGTTGGAGTGAGAAACAGGCTCGGTGGAGTTTTCTGCGAAACGCTTTAGCAGCCCGTTGGTGCTAGTATGGAGTTAGGAGCTGGATGAAGCGGAGAGCCCCGTTTGGAGTGGGGCTGCAAAGGGCATGCCAAGGGAAGTGTTATGCTGTGCCAAGACTCATGCTGAGCACACTTTGTGGTTGGAGTGAGAAACAGGCTCGGTGGAGTTTTCTGCGAAACGCTTTAGCAGCCCGTTGGTGCTAGTATGGAGTTAGGAGCTGGATGAAGCGGAGAGCCCCGTTTGGAGTGGGGCTGCAAAGGGCATGCCAAGGGAAGTGTTATGCTGTGCCAAGACTCGTGCTGCGCACGCTTTGTGGTTGGAGTGAGAAACAGGTTCCTTGGTGTTTTCTGCGAAACGCTTTAGCAGGCCGTTGGTGCTAGTATGGAGTCAGGGGATGGATGAAGCGGAGAGCCCCGTTTGGAGTGGGGCTGCAAAGGGCATGCCAAGGGAAGTGTTATGCTGTGCCAAGACTCATGCTGCGCACACTTTGTGGTTGGAGTGAGAAACAGGCTCGGTGGAGTTTTCTGCGAAACGCTTTAGCAGCCCGTTGGTGCTAGTATGGAGTTAGGAGCTGGATGAAGCGGAGAGCCCCGTTTGGAGTGGGGCTGCAAAGGGCATGCCAAGGGAAGTGTTATGCTGTGCCAAGACTCATGCTGCGCACACTTTGTGGTTGGAGTGAGAAACAGGCTCGGTGGAGTTTTCTGCGAAACGCTTTAGCAGCCCGTTGGTGCTAGTATGGAGTTAGGAGCTGGATGAAGCGGAGAGCCCCGTTTGGAGTGGGGCTGCAAAGGGCATGCCAAGGGAAGTGTTATGCTGTGCCAAGACTCATGCTGCGCACACTTTGTGGTTGGAGTGAGAAACAGGCTCGGTGGAGTTTTCTGCGAACGCTTTAGCAGCCCGTTGGTGCTAGTATGGAGTTAGGAGCTGGATGAAGCGGAGAGCCCCGTTTGGAGTGGGGCTGCAAAGGGCATGCCAAGGGAAGTGTTATGCTGTGCCAAGACTCATGCTGCGCACACTTTGTGGTTGGAGTGAGAAACAGGCTCGGTGGAGTTTTCTGCGAAACGCTTTAGCAGCCCGTTGGTGCTAGTATGGAGTTAGGAGCTGGATGAAGCGGAGAGCCCCGTTTGGAGTGGGGCTGCAAAGGGCATGCCAAGGGAAGTGTTATGCTGTGCCAAGACTCGTGCTGCGCACGCTTTGTGGTTGGAGTGAGAAACAGGTTCCTTGGTGTTTTCTGCGAAACGCTTTAGCAGGCCGTTGGTGTTAGGATGGAGTCAGGGGATGGATGAAGCGGAGAGCCCCGTTTGGAGTGGGGCTGCAAAGCGCATGCCAAGGGAAGTGTTATGCTGTGCCAAGATTCATGCTGCGCACACTCTGTGGTTGGAGTGAGAAACAGGCTCGGTGGAGTTTTCTGCGAAACGCTTTAGCAACCCGTTGGTGCTAGTATGGAGTTAGGAGCTGGATGAAGCGGAGAGCCCCGTTTGGAGTGGGGCTGCAAAGGGCATGCCAAGGGAAGTGTTATGCTGTGCCAAGACTCATGCTGCGCACACTTTGTGGTTGGAGTGAGAAACAGGCTCGGTGGAGTTTTCTGCGAAACGCTTTAGCAGCCCGTTGGTGCTAGTATGGAGTTAGGAGCTGGATGAAGCGGAGAGCCCCGTTTGGAGTGGGGCTGCAAAGGGCATGCCAAGGGAAGTGTTATGCTGTGCCAAGACTCATGCGGCGCACACTTTGTGGCTGGAGTGAGATACAGGCTCGGTGGAGTTTTCTGCGAAACGCTTTAGCAGCCCGTTGGTGCTAGTATGGAGTTAGGAGCTGGATGAAGCGGAGAGCCCCGTTTGGAGTGGGGCTGCAAAGGGCATGCCAAGGGAAGTGTTATGCTGTGCCAAGACTCATGCTGCGCACACTCTGTGGTTGGAGTGAGAAACAGGCTCGGTGGAGTTTTCTGCGAAACGCTTTAGCAGCCCGTTGGTGCTAGTATGGAGTTAGGAGCTGGATGAAGCGGAGAGCCCCGTTTGGAGTGGGGCTGCAAAGGGCATGCCAAGGGAAGTGTTATGCTGTGCCAAGACTCATGCTGCGCACACTTTGTGGTTGGAGTGAGAAACAGGCTCGGTGGAGTTTTCTGCGAAACGCTTTAGCAGCCCGTTGGTGCTAGTATGGAGTTAGGAGCTGGATGAAGCGGAGAGCCCCGTTTGGAGTGGGGCTGCAAAGGGCATGCCAAGGGAAGTGTTATGCTGTGCCAAGACTCATGCTGCGCACACTTTGTGGTTGGAGTGAGAAACAGGCTCGGTGGAGTTTTCTGCGAAACGCTTTAGCAGCCCGTTGGTGCTAGTATGGAGTTACGAGCTGGATGAAGCGGAGAGCCCCGTTTGGAGTGGGGCTGCAAAGGGCATGCCAAGGGAAGTGTTATGCTGTGCCAAGATTCATGCTGCGCACACTTTGTGGTTGGAGTGAGAAACAGGCTCGGTGGAGTTTTCTGCGAAACGCTTTAGCAGCCCGTTGGTGCTAGTATGGAGTTAGGAGCTGGATGAAGCGGAGAGCCCCGTTTGGAGTGGGGCTGCAAAGAGCATGCCAATGGAAGTGTTATGCTGTGCCAAGACTCATACTGGGCACACTTTGTGGTTGGAGTGAGAAACGGGCTCGGTGGAGTTTTCTGCGAAACGCTTTAGCAGCCCGTTGGTGCTAGTATGGAGTCAGGGGATGGATGAAGCGGAGAGCCCCGTTTGGAGTGGGGCTGCAAAGGGCATGCCAAGGGAAGTGTTATGCTGTGCCAAGACTCATGCTGCGCACACTTTGTGGTTGGAGTGAGAAACAGGCTCGGTGGAGTTTTCTGCGAAACGCTTTAGCAGCCCGTTGGTGCTAGTATGGAGTCAGGAGCTGGATGAAGCGGAGAGCCCCGTTTGGAGTGGGGCTGCAAAGGGCATGCCAAAGGAAGTGTTTTGCTGTGCCAAGACTCGTGCTGCGCACGCTTTGTGGTTGGAGTGAGAAACAGGTTCCTTGGTGTTTTCTGCGAAACGCTTTAGCAGGCCGTTGGTGCTAGTATGGAGTCAGGGGATGGATGAAGCGGAGAGCCCCGTTTGGAGTGAGGCTGCAAAGGGCATGCCAAAGGAAGTGTTTTGCTGTGCCAAGACTCGTGCTGCGCACGCTTTGTGCTTGGAGTGAGAAACAGGTTCCTTGGTGTTTTCTGCGAAACGCTTTAGCAGCCCGTTGGTGCTAGTATGGAGTCAGGGGATGGATGAAGCGGAGAGCCCCGTTTGGAGTGAGGCTGCAAAGGGCATGCCAAAGGAAGTGTTTTGCTGTGCCAAGACTCGTGCTGCGCACGCTTTGTGCTTGGAGTGAGAAACAGGTTCCTTGGTGTTTTCTGCGAAACGCTTTAGCAGCCCGTTGGTGCTAGTATGGAGTCAGGGGATGGATGAAGCGGAGAGCCCCGTTTGGAGTGAGGCTGCAAAGGACATGCCAAGGGAAGTGTTATGCTGTGCCAAGATTCATGTTGCGCACACTTTGTGGTTGGAGTGAGAAACAGGCTCGGTGGAGTTTTCTGCGAAACGCTTTAGCAGCCCGTTGGTGCTAGTATGGAGTTAGGAGCTGGATGAAGCGGAGAGCCCCGTTTGGAGTGGGGCTGCAAAGGGCATGCCAAGGGAAGTGTTATGCTGTGCCAAGACTCATGCTGCGCACACTTTGTGGTTGGAGTGAGAAACAGGCTCGGTGGAGTTTTCTGCGAAACGCTTTAGCAGCCCGTTGGTGCTAGTATGGAGTTAGGAGCTGGATGAAGCGGAGAGCCCCGTTTGGAGTGGGGCTGCAAAGGGCATGCCAAGGGAAGTGTTATGCTGTGCCAAGACTCATGCTGCGCACACTTTGTGGTTGGAGTGAGAAACAGGCTCGGTGGAGTTTTCTGCGAAACGCTTTAGCAGCCCGTTGGTGCTAGTATGGAGTTAGGAGCTGGATGAAGCGGAGAGCCCCGTTTGGAGTGGGGCTGCAAAGGGCATGCCAAGGGAAGTGTTATGCTGTGCCAAGACTCATGCTGCGCACACTTTGTGGTTGGAGTGAGAAACAGGCTCGGTGGAGTTTTCTGCGAAACGCTTTAGCAGCCCGTTGGTGCTAGTATGGAGTTAGGAGCTGGATGAAGCGGAGAGCCCCGTTTGGAGTGGGGCTGCAAAGGGCATGCCAAGGGAAGTGTTATGCTGTGCCAAGACTCATGCTGCGCACACTTTGTGGTTGGAGTGAGAAACAGGCTCGGTGGAGTTTTCTGCGAAACGCTTTAGCAGCCCGTTGGTGCTAGTATGGAGTTAGGAGCTGGATGAAGCGGAGAGCCCCGTTTGGAGTGGGGCTGCAAAGGGCATGCCAAGGGAAGTGTTATGCTGTGCCAAGACTCATGCTGAGCACACTTTGTGGTTGGAGTGAGAAACAGGCTCGGTGGAGTTTTCTGCGAAACGCTTTAGCAGCCCGTTGGTGCTAGTATGGAGTTAGGAGCTGGATGAAGCGGAGAGCCCCGTTTGGAGTGGGGCTGCAAAGGGCATGCCAAGGGAAGTGTTTTGCTGTGCCAAGACTCGTGCTGCGCACGCTTTGTGGTTGGAGTGAGAAACAGGTTCCTTTGTGTTTTCTGCGAAACGCTTTAGCAGGCCGTTGGTGTTAGGATGGAGTCAGGGGATGGATGAAGCGGAGAGCCCCGTTTGGAGTGGGGCTGCAAAGGGCATGCCAAGGGAAGTGTTATGCTGTGCCAAGACTCATGCTGCGCACACTTTGTGGTTGGAGTGAGAAACAGGCTCGGTGGAGTTTTCTGCGAAACGCTTTAGCAGCCCGTTGGTGCTAGTATGGAGTTAGGAGCTGGATGAAGCGGAGAGCCCCGTTTGGAGTGGGGCTGCAAAGGGCATGCCAAGGGAAGTGTTATGCTGTGCCAAGACTCATGCTGCGCACACTCTGTGGTTGGAGTGAGAAACAGGCTCGGTGGAGTTTTCTGCGAAACGCTTTAGCAGCCCGTTGGTGCTAGTATGGAGTTAGGAGCTGGATGAAGCGGAGAGCCCCGTTTGGAGTGGGGCTGCAAAGGGCATGCCAAGGGAAGTGTTATGCTGTGCCAAGACTCATGCTGCGCACACTTTGTGGTTGGAGTGAGAAACAGGCTCGGTGGAGTTTTCTGCGAAACGCTTTAGCAGCCCGTTGGTGCTAGTATGGAGTCAGGAGCTGGATGAAGCGGAGAGCCCCGTTTGGAGTGGGGCTGCAAAGGGCATGCCAAAGGAAGTGTTTTGCTGTGCCAAGACTCGTGCTGCGCACGCTTTGTGCTTGGAGTGAGAAACAGGTTCCTTGGTGTTTTCTGCGAAACGCTTTAGCAGGCCGTTGGTGCTAGTATGGAGTCAGGGGATGGATGAAGCGGAGAGCCCCGTTTGGAGTGAGGCTGCAAAGGGCATGCCAAAGGAAGTGTTTTGCTGTGCCAAGACTCGTGCTGCGCACGCTTTGTGCTTGGAGTGAGAAACAGGTTCCTTGGTGTTTTCTGCGAAACGCTTTAGCAGCCCGTTGGTGCTAGTATGGAGTCAGGGGATGGATGAAGCGGAGAGCCCCGTTTGTAGTGAGGCTGCAAAGGGCATGCCAAAGGAAGTGTTTTGCTGTGCCAAGACTCGTGCTGCGCACGCTTTGTGCTTGGAGTGAGAAACAGGTTCCTTGGTGTTTTCTGCGAAACGCTTTAGCAGCCCGTTGGTGCTAGTATGGAGTCAGGGGATGGATGAAGCGGAGAGCCCCGTTTGGAGTGAGGCTGCAAAGGGCATGCCAAGGGAAGTGTTATGCTGTGCCAAGACTCATGCTGCGCACACTTTGTGGCTGGAGTGAGATACAGGCTCGGTGGAGTTTTCTGCGAAACGCTTTAGCAGCCCGTTGGTGCTAGTATGGAGTTAGGAGCTGGATGAAGCGGAGAGCCCCGTTTGGAGTGGGGCTGCAAAGGGCATGCCAAGGGAAGTGTTATGCTGTGCCAAGACTCATGCTGCGCACACTTTGTGGTTGGAGTGAGAAACAGGCTCGGTGGAGTTTTCTGCGAAACGCTTTAGCAGCCCGTTGGTCCTAGTATGGAGTTAGGAGCTGGATGAAGCGGAGAGCCCCGTTTGGAGTGGGGCTGCAAAGGGCATGCCAAGGGAAGTGTTATGCTGCGCCAAGATTCATGTTGCGCACACTTTGTGGTTGGAGTGAGAAACAGGCTCGGTGGAGTTTTCTGCGAAACGCTTTAGCAGCCCGTTGGTGCTAGTATGGAGTTAGGAGCTGGATGAAGCGGAGAGCCCCGTTTGGAGTGGGGCTGCAAAGGGCATGCCAAGGGAAGTGTTATGCTGTGCCAAGACTCATGCTGCGCACACTTTGTGGTTGGAGTGAGAAACAGGCTCGGTGGAGTTTTCTGCGAAACGCTTTAGCAGCCCGTTGGTGCTAGTATGGAGTCAGGAGCTGGATGAAGCGGAGAGCCCCGTTTGGAGTGGGGCTGCAAAGGGCATGCCAAAGGAAGTGTTTTGCTGTGCCAAGACTCGTGCTGCGCACGCTTTGTGCTTGGAGTGAGAAACAGGTTCCTTGGTGTTTTCTGCGAAACGCTTTAGCAGGCCGTTGGTGCTAGTATGGAGTCAGGGGATGGATGAAGCGGAGAGCCCCGTTTGGAGTGAGGCTGCAAAGGGCATGCCAAAGGAAGTGTTTTGCTGTGCCAAGACTCGTGCTGCGCACGCTTTGTGCTTGGAGTGAGAAACAGGTTCCTTGGTGTTTTCTGCGAAACGCTTTAGCAGCCCGTTGGTGCTAGTATGGAGTCAGGGGATGGATGAAGCGGAGAGCCCCGTTTGTAGTGAGGCTGCAAAGGGCATGCCAAAGGAAGTGTTTTGCTGTGCCAAGACTCGTGCTGCGCACGCTTTGTGCTTGGAGTGAGAAACAGGTTCCTTGGTGTTTTCTGCGAAACGCTTTAGCAGCCCGTTGGTGCTAGTATGGAGTCAGGGGATGGATGAAGCGGAGAGCCCCGTTTGGAGTGAGGCTGCAAAGGGCATGCCAAGGGAAGTGTTATGCTGTGCCAAGACTCATGCTGCGCACACTTTGTGGCTGGAGTGAGATACAGAACGGTGGAGTTTTCTGCGAAACGCTTTAGCAGCCCGTTGGTGCTAGTATGGAGTTAGGAGCTGGATGAAGCGGAGAGCCCCGTTTGGAGTGGGGCTGCAAAGGGCATGCCAAGGGAAGTGTTATGCTGTGCCAAGACTCATGCTGCGCACACTTTGGTGTTGAAGTGAGAAACAGGCTCGGTGGAGTTTTCTGCGAAACGCTTTAGCAGCCCGTTGGTGCTAGTATGGAGTTAGGAGCTGGATGAAGCGGAGAGCCCCGTTTGGAGTGGGGCTGCAAAGGGCATGCCAAGGGAAGTGTTATGCTGTGCCAAGATTCATGTTGCGCACACTTTGTGGTTGGAGTGAGAAACAGGCTCGGTGGAGTTTTCTGCGAAACGCTTTAGCAGCCCGTTGGTGCTAGTATGGAGTTAGGAGCTGGATGAAGCGGAGAGCCCCGTTTGGAGTGAGGCTGCAAAGGGCATGCCAAGGGAAGTGTTATGCTGTGCCAAGACTCATGCTGCACACACTTTGTGGTTGGAGTGAGAAACAGGCTCGGTGGAGTTTTCTGCGAAACGCTTTAGCAGCCCGTTGGTGCTAGTATGGAGTCAGGGGATGGATGAAGCGGAGAGCCCCGTTTGGAGTGGGGCTGCAAAGGGCATGCCAAGGGAAGTGTTATGCTGTGCCAAGACTCATGCTGCGCACACTTTGTGGTTGGAGTGAGAAACAGGCTCGGTGGAGTTTTCTGCAAAACGCTTTAGCAGCCCGTTGGTGCTAGTATGGAGTCAGGAGCTGGATGAAGCGGAGAGCCCCGTTTGGAGTGGGGCTGCAAAGGGCATGCCAAAGGAAGTGTTTTGCTGTGCCAAGACTCGTGCTGCGCACGCTTTGTGCTTGGAGTGAGAAACAGGTTCCTTGGTGTTTTCTGCGAAACGCTTTAGCAGGCCGTTGGTGCTAGTATGGAGTCAGGGGATGGATGAAGCGGAGAGCCCCGTTTGGAGTGAGGCTGCAAAGGGCATGCCAAAGGAAGTGTTTTGCTGTGCCAAGACTCGTGCTGCGCACGCTTTGTGCTTGGAGTGAGAAACAGGTTCCTTGGTGTTTTCTGCGAAACGCTTTAGCAGCCCGTTGGTGCTAGTATGGAGTCAGGGGATGGATGAAGCGGAGAGCCCCGTTTGGAGTGAGGCTGCAAAGGGCATGCCAAAGGAAGTGTTTTGCTGTGCCAAGACTCGTGCTGCGCACGCTTTGTGCTTGGAGTGAGAAACAGGTTCCTTGGTGTTTTCTGCGAAACGCTTTAGCAGCCCGTTGGTGCTAGTATGGAGTCAGGGGATGGATGAAGCGGAGAGCCCCGTTTGGAGTGAGGCTGCAAAGGGCATGCCAAAGGAAGTGTTTTGCTGTGCCAAGACTCGTGCTGCGCACGCTTTGTGCTTGGAGTGAGAAACAGGTTCCTTGGTGTTTTCTGCGAAACGCTTTAGCAGCCCGTTGGTGCTAGTATGGAGTCAGGGGATGGATGAAGCGGAGAGCCCCGTTTGGAGTGAGGTTGCAAAGGGCATGCCAAAGGAAGTGTTTTGCTGTGCCAAGACTCGTGCTGCGCACGCTTTGTGCTTGGAGTGAGAAACAGGTTCCTTGGTGTTTTCTGCGAAACGCTTTAGCAGGCCGTTGGTGCTAGTATGGAGTCAGGGGATGGATGAAGCGGAGAGCCCCGTTTGGAGTGAGGTTGCAAAGGGCATGCCAAAGGAAGTGTTTTGCTGTGCCAAGACTCGTGCTGCGCACGCTTTGTGCTTGGAGTGAGAAACAGGTTCCTTGGTGTTTTCTGCGAAACGCTTTAGCAGCCCGTTGGTGCTAGTATGGAGTCAGGGGATGGATGAAGCGGAGAGCCCCGTTTGGAGTGAGGCTGCAAAGGGCATGCCAAAGGAAGTGTTTTGCTGTGCCAAGACTCGTGCTGCGCACGCTTTGTGCTTGGAGTGAGAAACAGGTTCCTTGGTGTTTTCTGCGAAACGCTTTAGCAGCCCGTTGGTGCTAGTATGGAGTCAGGGGATGGATGAAGCGGAGAGCCCCGTTTGGAGTGAGGCTGCAAAGGGCATGCCAAAGGAAGTGTTTTGCTGTGCCAAGACTCGTGCTGCGCACGCTTTGTGCTTGGAGTGAGAAACAGGTTCCTTGGTGTTTTCTGCGAAACGCTTTAGCAGGCCGTTGGTGCTAGTATGGAGTCAGGGGATGGATGAAGCGGAGAGCCCCGTTTGGAGTGAGGCTGCAAAGGACATGCCAAAGGAAGTGTTTTGCTGTGCCAAGACTCGTGCTGCGCACGCTTTGTGCTTGGAGTGAGAAACAGGTTCCTTGGTGTTTTCTGCGAAACGCTTTAGCAGCCCGTTGGTGCTAGTATGGAGTCAGGGGATGGATGAAGCGGAGAGCCCCGTTTGGAGTGAGGCTGCAAAGGGCATGCCAAGGGAAGTGTTCTGCTGTGCCAAGACTCGTGCTGCGCACGCTTTGTGCTTGGAGTGAGAAACAGGTTCCTTGGTGTTTTCTGCGAAACGCTTTAGCAGCCCGTTGGTGCTAGTATGGAGTCAGGGGATGGATGAAGCGGAGAGCCCCGTTTGGAGTGAGGTTGCAAAGGGCATGCCAAAGGAAGTGTTTTGCTGTGCCAAGACTCGTGCTGCGCACGCTTTGTGCTTGGAGTGAGAAACAGGTTCCTTGGTGTTTTCTGCGAAACGCTTTAGCAGCCCGTTGGTGCTAGTATGGAGTCAGGGGATGGATGAAGCGGAGAGCCCCGTTTGGAGTGAGGCTGCAAAGGGCATGCCAAAGGAAGTGTTTTGCTGTGCCAAGACTCGTGCTGCGCACGCTTTGTGCTTGGAGTGAGAAACAGGTTCGTTGGTGTTTTCTGCGAAACGCTTTAGCAGCCCGTTGGTGCTAGTATGGAGTCAGGGGATGGATGAAGCGGAGAGCCCCGTTTGGAGTAGGGCTGCAAAGGGCATGCCAAAGGAAGTGTTTTGCTGTGCCAAGACTCGTGCTGCGCACGCTTTGTGCTTGGAGTGAGAAACAGGTTCCTTGGTGTTTTCTGCGAAACGCTTTAGCAGCCCGTTGGTGCTAGTATGGAGTCAGGGGATGGATGAAGCGGAGAGCCCCGTTTGGAGTGAGGCTGCAAAGGGCATGCCAAAGGAAGTGTTCTGCTGTGCCAAGACTCGTGCTGCGCACACTTTGTGGTTGGAGTGAGAAACAGGTTCCTTGGTGTTTTCTGCGAAACGCTTTAGCAGCCCGTTGGTGCTAGTATGGAGTCAGGGGATGGATGAAGCGGAGAGCCCCGTTTGGAGTGAGGCTGCAAAGGGCATGCCAAAGGAAGTGTTTTGCTGTGCCAAGACTCGTGCTGCGCACGCTTTGTGCTTGGAGTGAGAAACAGGTTCCTTGGTGTTTTCTGCGAAACGCTTTAGCAGCCCGTTGGTGCTAGTATGGAGTCAGGGGATGGATGAAGCGGAGAGCCCCGTTTGGAGTGAGGCTGCAAAGGGCATGCCAAAGGAAGTGTTTTGCTGTGCCAAGACTCGTGCTGCGCACGCTTTGTGCTTGGAGTGAGAAACAGGTTCCTTGGTGTTTTCTGCGAAACGCTTTAGCAGCCCGTTGGTGCTAGTATGGAGTCAGGGGATGGATGAAGCGGAGAGCCCCGTTTGGAGTGAGGCTGCAAAGGGCATGCCAAAGGAAGTGTTTTGCTGTGCCAAGACTCGTGCTGCGCACGCTTTGTGCTTGGAGTGAGAAACAGGTTCCTTGGTGTTTTCTGCGAAACGCTTTAGCATCCCGTTGGTGCTAGTATGGAGTCAGGGGATGGATGAAGCGGAGAGCCCCGTTTGGAGTGAGGTTGCAAAGGGCATGCCAAAGGAAGTGTTTTGCTGTGCCAAGACTTGTGCTGCGCACGCTTTGTGCTTGGAGTGAGAAACAGGTTCCTTGGTGTTTTCTGCGAAACGCTTTAGCAGGCCGTTGGTGCTAGTATGGAGTCAGGGGATGGATGAAGCGGAGAGCCCCGTTTGGAGTGAGGCTGCAAAGGGCATGCCAAAGGAAGTGTTTTGCTGTGCCAAGACTCGTGCTGCGCACGCTTTGTGCTTGGAGTGAGAAACAGGTTCCTTGGTGTTTTCTGCGAAACGCTTTAGCATCCCGTTGGTGCTAGTATGGAGTCAGGGGATGGATGAAGCGGAGAGCCCCGTTTGGAGTGAGGCTGCAAAGGGCATGCCAAAGGAAGTGTTTTGCTGTGCCAAGACTTGTGCTGCGCACGCTTTGTGCTTGGAGTGAGAAACAGGTTCCTTGGTGTTTTCTGCGAAACGCTTTAGCAGCCCGTTGGTGCTAGTATGGAGTCAGGGGATGGATGAAGCGGAGAGCCCCGTTTGGAGTGAGGTTGCAAAGGGCATGCCAAAGGAAGTGTTTTGCTGTGCCAAGACTCGTGCTGCGCACGCTTTGTGCTTGGAGTGAGAAACAGGTTCCTTGGTGTTTTCTGCGAAACGCTTTAGCAGGCCGTTGGTGCTAGTATGGAGTCAGGGGATGGATGAAGCGGAGAGCCCCGTTTGGAGTGAGGCTGCAAAGGGCATGCCAAAGGAAGTGTTTTGCTGTGCCAAGACTCGTGCTGCGCACGCTTTGTGCTTGGAGTGAGAAACAGGTTCCTTGGTGTTTTCTGCGAAACGCTTTAGCAGCCCGTTGGTGCTAGTATGGAGTCAGGGGATGGATGAAGCGGAGAGCCCCGTTTGGAGTGAGGCTGCAAAGGGCATGCCAAAGGAAGTGTTTTGCTGTGCCAAGACTCGTGCTGCGCACGCTTTGTGCTTGGAGTGAGAAACAGGTTCCTTGGTGTTTTCTGCGAAACGCTTTAGCAGGCCGTTGGTGCTAGTATGGAGTCAGGGGATGGATGAAGCGGAGAGCCCCGTTTGGAGTGAGGCTGCAAAGGGCATGCCAAAGGAAGTGTTTTGCTGTGCCAAGACTCGTGCTGCGCACGCTTTGTGCTTGGAGTGACAAACAGGTTCCTTGGTGTTTTCTGCGAAACGCTTTAGCAGGCCGTTGGTGCTAGTATGGAGTCAGGGGATGGATGAAGCGGAGAGCCCCGTTTGGAGTGAGGCTGCAAAGGGCATGCCAAAGGAAGTGTTTTGCTGTGCCAAGACTCGTGCTGCGCACGCTTTGTGCTTGGAGTGAGAAACAGGTTCCTTGGTGTTTTCTGCGAAACGCTTTAGCAGCCCGTTGGTGCTAGTATGGAGTCAGGGGATGGATGAAGCGGAGAGCCCCGTTTGGAGTGAGGCTGCAAAGGGCATGCCAAAGGAAGTGTTTTGCTGTGCCAAGACTCGTGCTGCGCACGCTTTGTGCTTGGAGTGAGAAACAGGTTCCTTGGTGTTTTCTGCGAAACGCTTTAGCAGGCCGTTGGTGCTAGTATGGAGTCAGGGGATGGATGAAGCGGAGAGCCCCGTTTGGAGTGAGGCTGCAAAGGGCATGCCAAAGGAAGTGTTTTGCTGTGCCAAGACTCGTGCTGCGCACGCTTTGTGCTTGGAGTGAGAAACAGGTTCCTTGGTGTTTTCTGCGAAACGCTTTAGCAGCCCGTTGGTGCTAGTATGGAGTCAGGGGATGGATGAAGCGGAGAGCCCCGTTTGGAGTGAGGTTGCAAAGGGCATGCCAAAGGAAGTGTTTTGCTGTGCCAAGACTCGTGCTGCGCACGCTTTGTGCTTGGAGTGAGAAACAGATTCCTTGGTGTTTTCTGCGAAACGCTTTAGCAGCCCGTTGGTGCTAGTATGGAGTCAGGGGATGGATGAAGCGGAGAGCCCCGTTTGGAGTGAGGCTGCAAAGGGCATGCCAAAGGAAGTGTTTTGCTGTGCCAAGACTCATGCTGCACACGCTTTGTGGTTGGAGTGAGAAACAGGTTCCTTGGTGTTTTCTGCGAAACGCTTTAGCAGCCCGTTGGTGCTAGTATGGAGTCAGGGGATGGATGAAGCGGAGAGCCCCGTTTGGAGTGAGGCTGCAAAGGGCATGCCAAAGGAAGTGTTTTGCTGTGCCAAGACTTGTGCTGCGCACGCTTTGTGCTTGGAGTGAGAAACAGGTTCCTTGGTGTTTTCTGCGAAACGCTTTAGCAGCCCGTTGGTGCTAGTATGGAGTCAGGGGATGGATGAAGCGGAGAGCCCCGTTTGGAGTGAGGCTGCAAAGGGCATGCCAAAGGAAGTGTTTTGCTGTGCCAAGACTCGTGCTGCGCACGCTTTGTGCTTGGAGTGAGAAACAGGTTCCTTGGTGTTTTCTGCGAAACGCTTTAGCAGCCCGTTGGTGCTAGTATGGAGTCAGGGGATGGATGAAGCGGAGAGCCCCGTTTGGAGTGAGGCTGCAAAGGACATGCCAAAGGAAGTGTTTTGCTGTGCCAAGACTCGTGCTGCGCACGCTTTGTGCTTGGAGTGAGAAACAGGTTCCTTGGTGTTTTCTGCGAAACGCTTTAGCAGGCCGTTGGTGCTAGTATGGAGTCAGGGGATGGATGAAGCGGAGAGCCCCGTTTGGAGTGAGGCTGCAAAGGGCATGCCAAAGGAAGTGTTTTGCTGTGCCAAGACTCGTGCTGCGCACGCTTTGTGCTTGGAGTGAGAAACAGGTTCCTTGGTGTTTTCTGCGAAACGCTTTAGCAGGCCGTTGGTGCTAGTATGGAGTCAGGGGATGGATGAAGCGGAGAGCCCCGTTTGGAGTGAGGCTGCAAAGGGCATGCCAAAGGAAGTGTTTTGCTGTGCCAAGACTCGTGCTGCGCACGCTTTGTGCTTGGAGTGAGAAACAGGTTCCTTGGTGTTTTCTGCGAAACGCTTTAGCAGGCCGTTGGTGCTAGTATGGAGTCAGGGGATGGATGAAGCGGAGAGCCCCGTTTGGAGTGAGGCTGCAAAGGGCATGCCAAAGGAAGTGTTTTGCTGTGCCAAGACTCGTGCTGCGCACGCTTTGTGCTTGGAGTGACAAACAGGTTCCTTGGTGTTTTCTGCGAAACGCTTTAGCAGGCCGTTGGTGCTAGTATGGAGTCAGGGGATGGATGAAGCGGAGAGCCCCGTTTGGAGTGAGGCTGCAAAGGGCATGCCAAAGGAAGTGTTTTGCTGTGCCAAGACTCGTGCTGCGCACGCTTTGTGCTTGGAGTGAGAAACAGGTTCCTTGGTGTTTTCTGCGAAACGCTTTAGCAGCCCGTTGGTGCTAGTATGGAGTCAGGGGATGGATGAAGCGGAGAGCCCCGTTTGGAGTGAGGCTGCAAAGGGCATGCCAAAGGAAGTGTTTTGCTGTGCCAAGACTCGTGCTGCGCACGCTTTGTGCTTGGAGTGAGAAACAGGTTCCTTGGTGTTTTCTGCGAAACGCTTTAGCAGCCCGTTGGTGCTAGTATGGAGTCAGGGGATGGATGAAGCGGAGAGCCCCGTTTGGAGTGAGGCTGCAAAGGGCATGCCAAAGGAAGTGTTTTGCTGTGCCAAGACTCGTGCTGCGCACGCTTTGTGCTTGGAGTGAGAAACAGGTTCCTTGGTGTTTTCTGCGAAACGCTTTAGCAGGCCGTTGGTGCTAGTATGGAGTCAGGGGATGGATGAAGCGGAGAGCCCC
Organism: Tinamus guttatus; assembly: GCF_059628265.1. Taxonomy (NCBI): domain Eukaryota; kingdom Metazoa; phylum Chordata; class Aves; order Tinamiformes; family Tinamidae; genus Tinamus; species Tinamus guttatus. The sequence goes on from NW_028289184.1 coordinate 1,353,910, forward strand.
GTTTGGAGTGAGGCTGCAAAGGGCATGCCAAAGGAAGTGTTTTGCTGTGCCAAGACTCGTGCTGCGCACGCTTTGTGCTTGGAGTGAGAAACAGGTTCCTTGGTGTTTTCTGCGAAACGCTTTAGCAGCCCGTTGGTGCTAGTATGGAGTCAGGGGATGGATGAAGCGGAGAGCCCCGTTTGGAGTGAGGCTGCAAAGGGCATGCCAAAGGAAGTGTTTTGCTGTGCCAAGACTCGTGCTGCGCACGCTTTGTGCTTGGAGTGAGAAACAGGTTCCTTGGTGTTTTCTGCGAAACGCTTTAGCAGCCCGTTGGTGCTAGTATGGAGTCAGGGGATGGATGAAGCGGAGAGCCCCGTTTGGAGTGAGGCTGCAAAGGGCATGCCAAAGGAAGTGTTTTGCTGTGCCAAGACTCGTGCTGCGCACGCTTTGTGCTTGGAGTGAGAAACAGGTTCCTTGGTGTTTTCTGCGAAACGCTTTAGCAGCCCGTTGGTGCTAGTATGGAGTCAGGGGATGGATGAAGCGGAGAGCCCCGTTTGGAGTGAGGCTGCAAAGGGCATGCCAAAGGAAGTGTTTTGCTGTGCCAAGACTCGTGCTGCGCACGCTTTGTGCTTGGAGTGAGAAACAGGTTCCTTGGTGTTTTCTGCGAAACGCTTTAGCAGCCCGTTGGTGCTAGTATGGAGTCAGGGGATGGATGAAGCGGAGAGCCCCGTTTGGAGTGAGGCTGCAAAGGGCATGCCAAAGGAAGTGTTTTGCTGTGCCAAGACTCGTGCTGCGCACGCTTTGTGCTTGGAGTGAGAAACAGGTTCCTTGGTGTTTTCTGCGAAACGCTTTAGCAGCCCGTTGGTGCTAGTATGGAGTCAGGGGATGGATGAAGCGGAGAGCCCCGTTTGGAGTGAGGCTGCAAAGGGCATGCCAAAGGAAGTGTTTTGCTGTGCCAAGACTCGTGCTGCGCACGCTTTGTGCTTGGAGTGAGAAACAGGTTCCTTGGTGTTTTCTGCGAAACGCTTTAGCAGCCCGTTGGTGCTAGTATGGAGTCAGGGGATGGATGAAGCGGAGAGCCCCGTTTGGAGTGAGGCTGCAAAGGGCATGCCAAAGGAAGTGTTTTGCTGTGCCAAGACTCGTGCTGCGCACGCTTTGTGCTTGGAGTGAGAAACAGGTTCCTTGGTGTTTTCTGCGAAACGCTTTAGCATCCCGTTGGTGCTAGTATGGAGTCAGGGGATGGATAAAGCGGAGAGCCCCGTTTGGAGTGAGGTTGCAAAGGGCATGCCAAAGGAAGTGTTTTGCTGTGCCAAGACTTGTGCTGCGCACGCTTTGTGCTTGGAGTGAGAAACAGGTTCCTTGGTGTTTTCTGCGAAACGCTTTAGCAGCCCGTTGGTGCTAGTATGGAGTCAGGGGATGGATGAAGCGGAGAGCCCCGTTTGGAGTGAGGTTGCAAAGGGCATGCCAAAGGAAGTGTTTTGCTGTGCCAAGACTCGTGCTGCGCACGCTTTGTGCTTGGAGTGAGAAACAGGTTCCTTGGTGTTTTC